>NW_022436978.1:1360854-1477518 GCF_009761245.1 Sapajus apella
CGCCTCGGCCTCCCAAAGTGCTGGGATTACAGGCTTGAGCCACCGCGCCCGGCCAGAGGAATAGTTTTTTAAGAAACTTTCAGAGCTGAGCTTGTCCTTTCTGGTGATCCTAGCACCAGCCTGCCCCAACATCAACCCCCTTAGGAACTTCCAGTCTTGGTGAGAAGGGCCCTGAAGCAGCAGGCTGGATAACCACCCCTGGCCTCCCCATCAAATCATTTCTACTCTGATCGGTGGCTGTGTTCTCTCTTCCTGTGCCCTGGACAGCTGACTCATGGTGTTATGAATAAGGAGCTGAAGTACTGTAAGAATCCTGAGGACCTGGAATGCAATGAGAATGTGAAACACAAAACCAAGGAGTACATTAAGAAGTACATGCAGAAGTTTGGGGCTGTTTACAAACCCAAAGAGGACACTGAATTAGAGTGACTATTGGGCCAGGGCGGGAGGATGGGTGGTCAGGTAAGACAGACTCTAGGGAGAGGAAGTCCTGTGGGCCTTTCTGCCCCACCCCTGTCAGCATTGTGCTACTGATGACACATCACCCTGGGAAATTCAACCGTGCAGATGTCAACCGAAGGCCACAAAAATGAACTCCATATACAAGTGATTTCCTAGTTGTGAGCTGTTGGCATGTTATTAGAAGCCATCAGAGGTGTAAGGGCTTAGAAAAGACCCTGGCCAGACCTGACTCCACTCTTAAACCTGGGTCTCCTCCTTGGCGGTGCTGTCAGCGCACAGACCCATGCGCATCCCCACCCACAACCCTTTACCCTGATGATCTGTATTATATTTTAATGTATATGTGAATATATTGAAAATAATTTGTTTTTTTCTGGTTTTTGTTTGGTTTTCGTTTTGCTTTTAGCCTCTACATGCTAGGATCACAGGAAGACTTTGTAAGGACAGTTTAAGTTCTCCTACAAGGTTTAATTTGTTATCATGTAAATATTCCGAAGCAGGCTGCCTTGTGGTTTCGGCCAGCCTTGTGCTATGTTGATAAGATTGATTTACTGCTTAAAATCACTTTACTTTATCCAATTTTTACTGAACTTTTTATGTAAAAAAATAAAATCAATTAAAGAACTTGGCATGTGTGTTCCCTAAAAGTTAATCGAGCATATTTGTGTGTAATGATATCACTGGAGAATGGAGAGATCATGGCCTTAGGTGTGTGAAGTCCAAGGTTAAACCCTGTGATTGGATTTTATTACAGGATTTGTTCATTCCCCATAGATCCTACTATGACTGAGACAGACATTTGCAAGGTGACTGACACTTGTAGGCTTGGGATCCTATGGCTGTGCTCAGGCATTGGGTCAATTTGCACATGCATTCCAGAGCAAAAGAAGTAGAATCTAGGGCCTCTTTGGCACTAGACTTCTTTATTTTGGTTAATAGATCAGTCAAGAGAAAGGCAAATTTGTCTTCTCCCTTGATACTTTGTCCTGCCTGGAGAGAAGCATTGAATCTTTTCCCTCCATGGACTTGATTTTTCTGAGCCCACTGGAATGCTTTTTTTTTTTGGAGATAGGATCTCACTCTGTTGCCCAGGCTGGAGTGAAGTGGTGCAATCATCTGCATCCCTGAACTCCTGGGCTCAAGCGAGCCTCTTGCCTCAGCCTCTGGAGTAGCTGGGACTACTAGGTAATATGGTTTAAATTTTTTTGTAGAAGACACAGAGTCTTGCTATGTTACCCAGGATGGTCTTGACTTCCTGGCCTCAAGCAGTCCTTTTGCTTTAGCCTACCAAAGTGTTGGACACCTAGTTTGAAATGCTCATATGATGTTTTCCCCAGCTTTGCAATGTGCCCCCTAACACTGGGCTTGGACACTAGAGGACAGGATAGGACCCCTACAAAAGAGGTACAGTGCACATTTATGTTATGATGGTAGTGAACATTTCCGGGATGGCAGGGCTTGGTGGGAGACCTCTCCCTCACTTGTTGGATTAGTTATCTAGGCAGCGAGGAAGGCTGAGGGCTTCAGGCCAGACTGGGGCCCACTTTTGCAAAGAGGTTGGTCCCACCTGTTTCTCACCATGGTTATTCTGCCCGCTGCAGCAGTGTTCTGGTGGAGGAGGTGAAGTCAGGTTGTGGCCTGCCAAATCTTTTGCAGGGTGAGTAGCAATTAGAGCACTCACTGCCCACTAGGCATTGTGCTGAGCACTTAGAGCTCAGGTTGTGCTCACAGTCCTGAGGCACAGGAATCGGCACTAGGATGAGGAAACTAAGTGTCAGAGGGGTTCAGTAACTCTTCTAATATCCTAGTATTAAGGGAATTGTTAAAAGAAGGGCGAAATTCCTATTTTAAACTTAGACATGCTATTTAGCAAATATCCAGAATTGTTTCTCATACTGCAGCCTTCAAAACTATTTAAAGCATATTATTATTTTTTCTGAGATGGAGTTTCACTCTTGCCCCTGCACTGGAGTGCAGTGGCGTGATCTCGGCTCACTGCAACCTCTGCCTCCCGGGTTCAAGCAATTCTCCTGCCTCAGCCTCCCGAGTAGCTGGGACTACAGGCATACACCACCATGCCTGGCTAATTTTGTATTTTTAGTAGAGACAGGGTTTCACCATGTTGGTCAGGCTGGTCTTGAACTCCTGACCTCAGGTGATCCACTCAAAGTGTTGGGACTACAGGCATAAGCCACCACGCCCAGCCTAAAGCACATTATTATATCACATGCACAGATCATAATTTGCTCAACCCTCTCAACATCTTAGAGTTATGTCTATTACAGAGAATATTTTAGTTAATGTGTTTCAGCTTGTCGAAAGGGGGCATTTCTCTTTTCAACGGGTTGCAGTGCAGGGGTGCAGCCATATGTGCTGCTGCTCGCAAATAAATCCAATGCATGGTTTTGACCCAAGGCTCTAGGTTATGATGTCTCCAGCAACTGATGCATATCTTCCCTGCTCTCTTTCCTGATCCTTCAGGGTTACTGCTCTAAGGTCATCTGAGGAGGAAGGTGGCTACAAACTTCCTGCTTTTCCTTTGTTTAAGGGAAAGATTTACAGTGTTAAGCAGGCCTCATCAACTACTTCTGAAGGTAGCAATAGCAGCAGTCTGATGAGCTTGGCACTCACAGAGTAGCCAATCCCAGTTGCATCTCATTTCAGCAAAGGTACAGGATCTACCTTGGGCCCCACTAGATCATGACTGGAACCCGTGTCTTCAGAGTGAGTTTGGACGGCTGTGCCTCTGAAGCCGCCTTATGCTGGGAGCTGCCAGGATAGTAGCCATTGTTCCTTCCTAGGCAGGGCTTGTCTTTTATAGCACCTTCAAAAGTCACTTACTGTGCCATCCTACCTGCCTCTCCCTTTGGGGTGGGTATATGCATGGAGTACAGGTAACTTGGCTGCACCTGCCCTGTCCTGAGCTGCTTAGGACACCCACCTTGCCTTGGTGTGTGTAGAAACCACATGAGCAGATGTGAAAGCACATTTGGAACTCCTTCTAAGGCAAGCCCTTTCTTTTTTCTCATTTAGAGGTGAGCTGAGGCCCTTGGTCCAGGATCAGCCTGCTTCTTCCCTCCTGTTTAGAGGAATAGGCCTCTAGCCTCCCCTTGATGGTGCTCACAGAACAAGTCAGGAAAATGAAGTCAAACCCAGGGTCCCTCAGCACCAACCTGGGAGTCTTAGATGTGGGGGAAACTACTGTATGTTTCACTTAAACTTACTGTTCTCTAGCTAAGGAAGCTGATAAAATAGCCAAGGTAAAATAATCAGCAAGGTAAAATACCTTCCAAACATGGTACAGCCAGCAAATGGCAGACTCAGGATATGAACTCTGATCTGTGCCTCCAGAGCCCATGCATCTTCTATAGGAGCACACTGCCTGCCATCCCAGGTGCTGCTTGGAGAGGGCCCTCCCACAGCCTAGGGACCCCTGGCCCTTTTCTGGGCCCCTGCCTCATAGCCACCCACACAACTGTCTCATAGGCCCAAGAAGCCAGATAGAGCCAAATCACCTTTAATACGGGATACAAAAGTAGCAAATCCAGCTGAGGCTTAATAAGGGGAAGTGGAGTAGGGATCCAAAGGGTAGGACCACTCCTCACTGCCCACTCCCCACTCCTCACTGCCCTCTTCTGGAGGGGATGGGTGGGTGAGGGGAAGTGAATGGTGGCTGGATTTTCGGTGTTCTTCCCCAGAACAGAGCAGGCTGAGGCCAGCAATCCCAGGAAGCCCACGAAGGGGAAGGTATATGAGACAGAGGTAGGGGAGCACCAGGGTAGGCTACGGGGGCAGCAGTCACACCACAGAGCAGCCCTCAGCTGGGAGGCCCAGGACCTGGACCACATCTTCACAGCCGTTGGCAACCAGGGGATTCTGTAGCACCTTGAGGGTGGCACCACTGCCTTCTTGGATAGCCCAGTCCCTCAGCTGTGTAGGCTTGCACCTGGCCCTGGGCCGTGGTCTCTACAGCCTCAGCCCAGTAGCCCAGATGGCCTGCCAGTCCCCACCAGCCCTTGTCAGGTTCATCTGACACTCCTCAGCTGCTCCACTTTATCCTGGTGCCACCGAGGAAGATGATGGTAAAGTCGACAGCCAAGCTCAGGATGTGGTCCTTGGGCAGGAGATATGAGGATCACACAAGGGCTAGGTGGTGAGGCATTTCTACTACGAAGGACTGGGAAGGGGGCTCACCCTGGCTGGAGGCACAGGGCTCCAGACTGCTAGGAGAGTCCAGGAAGACACTGCTATCCCCATGCATCTGGTCATTGTTGAGCCCTCCCAGCTCTGCAGTTAAAGCTTTGGCCAGCTGATGTCTTTGCTTATGTGAGTGCCAGCTGTGGGGAACAAGGGATCTGCCAACCTACTCCCACCTTCAAGACGGAATTGGCTGGAGTCCAGAAAGGGAAGGGGGTGCCACAGGGCAGTGCCCAGACCACCTACCACTTGAAGGCCATGTAGCCAAGCAGACCGAGGACCACAGTGGCCAGGAGGGTATGGTAGACAGATGATGCTGCCTGAGACCCCTGGAAGCTCCAGGAGGCAAGCGAAGGAGGTATTGGAAGCCAGGGCTCCCCCTCCCCCTACCCATACTCCTTCTCTGTCTCTCCTGCCTCCTCAGGATCTTATCTGTGGAAGAAAAGATAGATCAGGTTAAGAGCAAGGAACCAAGTCTGGGGTCCCTGGGTAGCCTCACCTAAACTTTGTTGTCAAAAAGGTTTGAAGCCAATAGTTCCTGCTATGTAGAGTCAAAAGCTTATAACATGGCATCAGGAACTGTCTGGCCTATTTTTCCATCCTCATCTATAGCTATCCCTTTGCTTACCACTCTGGACACCTTGTCCTTCCTAGATGCACCCTCTTCTCATAACCTTGCAGACTTCTGCTCTTGCCGATCTCCCTTCTCCATCTGACATACGTATTGACAAGACTCTTCTACTCTGGGAAGCCTTCCTTGATCTCTTCCTTTTTTGGGTCCATTTGCACCTCTGTCTACCATGGCACTAAATCCGATTTTTTATTCAATTATCCAGGGCACAGGAAGAGAGACCATGGCACTGTCTACCATGGCACTTGTGTCCTGTCTCTGCCACCAAGTCTGGACCGTGAGGGCACATTGATTCATGTGGTCCCTACAAGCATTTCCATGCAAAGGAGGTCTTGTAAATTTTTGCAAAATAAAGCTGAACTGGAAAGGAAGTTAAACATTGTTGCTTTCTTCTGCCTGGAAGCAACTTGTCCTGATCTGGTGCAGTCAGGGCACCCGGGGCAGAGACTCCAGAACCTGTGACTGGACTTGGGTGTGACCTATCCACTCTCAGCCCACCTGATACCCACTGTCTAGATCAAGGGATGCTTACCCACATAGGCCAGGCCTTTGCTGTGGCTAGAGTTGTTGAAGCATGGCTGTCAGTGGGTTACCCTCCCTGGGACTATTTCTTGGAGAAAAAGTTGGGAGACTTTTGGGCAGCGCTGAGGTAGGGGAGCTGGGAGCTGCTTCTCTCAGTCCAGAAAGGGCTGTGTGCAGGAGGAATATGGGAAATTCTCCAGGCCTGAGGTTGGTAGTCCCTTAGGGTAGTCCGTCCCCCTTTGCTCACTCCAACCTGATTCGCTCTAGGGCTGGAGCAGTTTCCTCCTGTGTCAGATGGGGTGGAGGTGACAGAGCTGGTCCCAGCTCGCCAAAGAGGGTCAAGTACAGCTCAGGATGGAAGACAGTTTGGGGAGTTGGGGTCTCCAACTCTTCCATTCCTTCTCTAGGCAAGCTCTCTCCTCAGTCTAGGTGAGGGGCGTCTCTTCCCCAAACCTCAGGAAGTGGGTCCCAGCAAATTCAGCCCTATAGGATCCAATAAGACTGAGTGGCCCTGTTTCTTGGGTTTCAGGCGCTCTCTGAATTTCTGGATCAACTAGGGGACCTCTGGGCCCACATCCCCATGCTCTTGCTGAACCCACCAAGGTAGCTGATCAAGAAAGGACACTCCTGAGACCACAGCGGCGCCACCGGCCGGCCCAAGAAGTGGGCAGGACAATGAGGGGGAAGAGTCGCGCTAGAGGGGCGTGGCCTCGGGCGGTGTCGCCCTGCCAAGCGAGGGAATGCAGACACTCGTTGGCGTGGGGCGCCTGGCCGGGTTGGGGCGGTGCACGAATGGCGTGTCTGCGACCCGTTGAAGGACTGAGAATGTGGGGAAAGCACGAGCCGGGGAGAGATGTGGGGCAGGGACTACACAGCCAGGGAAACTGAGGTCCTAGTTCAGCGGCGGCCACGCAGAGGGGGCCAATGGGCCCAGAGAGGGTTACGGGCCAGGGGAACGCCAGCCTGACCAGACTCAGACCGCGACCCTGGGACGGTGGCCACGGCGGGCCGAGACGCCGCGCGCGCACGCACACTCGGAGACGGAGCAGCTACAAAACTAGGCCAGGTTTATTGCCGAGAAGGGAGAACCGGGGCCGCCGTTAGGAATTAAGGCCACAGGCGGCCCTCGTGCTCTGACGAAACGGGGACTTGGAAGCTGGGGAACCCCGCCCCAGAGTGTGCAAACAGTGCCGCTGCGGCCGCAGACGCCAGCGCGGGCTCTTAGCCGAGGCCCCTCAGCCGGCGAGGGGCGGGACTTCCGCCCGCCAATCCCTAAGGGAGTGACATCTCCCACCAATCCCTGAGCTGGGCAGGGGTGGGCCCCGCCTACCCCCCCTGGGCGGCCCACCCCGGGGCGTTCCCGCCTTCTGGGCGGAGCCTCCCAGGGCAAGCCCCCTGGGTGCAGGACCCGAGCAGCCGGAAGGGTCGGGCTCAGCGCGCCTCGGTAGGGTTGTATTCCGTCTCTCCCGAGGACACTTGGGAGATGCGCCGGGAGGACCGCCACAGCTTCCGCGCGAACTGGCTACTGCGCACCTGGTGGGCGTAAGGGTTGGGCAGGGTCAACTGGGGCCGCCGCGCCGCGCCCCGCCCCGCCCCGTTCGAGAGCTCCCACACACTGCCGCCTCTATCCTCACCTCCGAGGGCTGCCCCGCGCCCACCACGATGAGCTTGCCGTCCTCCAGGCCCACTAGCACGTGGCTGCGCTGCTTGGTCACGGCCACGCTGCGGATAGCCACCTTCATGGTCAGGGGAGGCGCGGCCGGGAGCAGTCTGGAAGG
The DNA here is from genome assembly GCF_009761245.1 of Sapajus apella. Lineage (NCBI taxonomy): Eukaryota > Metazoa > Chordata > Mammalia > Primates > Cebidae > Sapajus > Sapajus apella. The sequence continues at coordinate 1,368,445 of NW_022436978.1, forward strand.
GAGAAGGGATATACACCAACTTGCAACTGCAAGGGGGCTTTGCGACCAGCAGAGATGTCCCTTATCCCATATACCCTCTCTGTCCTCATTTTAAGGATGGCTAAATGAAACTCTGATACACAAAGAAATCTCCTACAACTGTGGCTAATGGGAGGCCCAGGGCAAGATCTCCCCATAGGAGGATGAGGGGACAGGTAACAAACCTTGAAGTATGTACCCACAAACATGTATGGTGTGTGGGTTCTTAGGGGGATCCTTCCTTTATCCTGCCTACACCAGTGACTATCTCCTTCAGGGGCCATGAACCTATAAATGGTGGGGCTTACGTGTTTAACTGGAGGATGTGCAGGGCGCATTGTGCAGTGCCCAGCAACACAAAGTCCTCTGCCACCGTCAGGGCTGTAGGCTGCTCTGACAGGGGCAGTGAAGCCCGCAACTTCCCATTGACCGAATATAGGTGCAAGGAGTAGGTGACCTGGAGGAAGCAGGGAGTGTCAGCAAGAACAGGATCCCAGCTGCCCCTCCGTTGTTGCTGGGTACTCCTTCCCCATACCTGGGCCCCAGGACGTTCCCACGCTGAGCTCTGTACCACAATCTGGCCTTCAGACCCCAGTGCCAGGTAAGAAACAGGTCCAGAGAATGTGGCACCTGGAGGCTGTAATGCTGCCACAAGCTGGCCACGGCGTACAGTATGTATGATCACAGTTCCATCCTGCAGGAAGGCAACTTAGGGTCCTGAGCAGGAGTCTCTGGGCTCCAGGGGGATTGCCCAGCAAACTCACCCTCCCCAGGGCACATGCATACACACACCTCAGATCCAGACACAGCCATGTCAAGTTCAGTGCTGATGGCCACACAGCTCACAGCAGCCCCATGTCCATACAGGACCTGCACAGGCTTTGGTGCCAGCCCTACTGACAGACCACCCTGTGGGATACCAGGGTTGGCTTAGGACTGGCTCCTGAGGCTCAGGAAACGAAGGCTTTGTCCAAGCCTAGAGAGCTGGAGAGTCGCGGAGCCCCTGACTTGCTCATGGTAGCAAAGGGAAGGGAAAGACAGGAGGGCAGGACTGGAAGGCTGGTGAGGGACGGATGGACCCTAGGTCTGGGCCACAGGGGCCTCGCAGAGCTGCCCACTAGGCACACCTGATGCAGGAGCCGCCACACCATGCATGTGGTGTCCCGGGAGCCTGAGATGAGGTAGATGCCACAGGTGTCCAGTGCAAGGCAGGTTACTACATCTGCATGGGAAGGGGAGGGTACAGGCAGAACAGGAGTCACATCCGCCCTGGGCAGCCTCAGAACCAGCCCCACACCTCCGTGCCTCATTCTTCCCAGCTCCAAAGCTGTTCATACCAAGGTGGCGGCTGAGCTGGCTCAACAGCTTGCCACGGGACAGTGCAGTCACTCTCAGGCTGCCATCCCAGTGGCCACCGCTGAATATCAGCTTTCCATCAGGGGCCACTGCCAGTGCTTGTCCACTCACACCACTGCCTGGTGCCCACGGGCCACTCAGCAGTCGCTGCGTCCTGACCCAGTGAGGGGATGGCAGGTGAGGCCAGGCCGCAAGGAAGAGACCCAGGCCCTCATGGAGCCCGGCCAGACTTTTCCCTTGCAGCTGGCCTACATTCTGATAAGGTAGGGGAATAATTCGGAATGCAGGGAATTTGTAGCCCACCCCACCACAGCCCTCTGTCCTACTTGTGGCTGCCCATGGTGGGGTCTTTGCTGAAGCTGAAGTAGTTGCTTATGTTGCGGTCATAGGGCAACCAGCTGTGGGTGCCCAGCAGCCCATTGGCACTCACGGTCACCTGCGGGCAGGAGGGGGCAGAGGTGGGTTTGGGGCAGAGGCAGAGGGGGAGTGGAGCTGAGTTAGGGCTCTGCACAATGCACTTACCAACAGGTCTGGGGAGCCCTGGGTGATGAAGGAGTGGGGCTGCCGGTGGGGGACCAGGGCTAGCACCAGGGGTACGCCATCACTGATGACCTAAAGGGGCAAGGGCAGGCCTAGCTATGCCTAAGTACTAGCAGATTACATTCTCTGCTCCCTGAAGTATCATCTCTTCCTTTACCCTCAGCCCCCAGGGGTCATGGAGTAGGTGTTACAGACGCAGAGGTCCCTCCAAGAAACAGGCACGAGACTTCAGGAGTGCATCTCAGAAAGTGGGCGAGAAGCTGGGGCAGACCTGGAAGATCCTTCCAGAGTATCACGCTTAGTCTCAACCTTGGCCCTCTCACCCAATTACTCCTTGTCCCCCTAGCCCAAAGGCAGGAAGAGAGGGAAACCTAAAAAAAAGTCAGGCTTGGGGGCAACATTCAACAACAATGTTCCTGTCTAGGAAGGCAAAGGAAGGGGTCCAAGGACAGATCGCCCCAAGGCTTTCAGATCTTGTTAGGTGAGTCAACACTTTATCCTGGCCCTGATGAAGAAGGCACCCTCCTGCCCCCATACTCTTCCCATGTTTAGCTCATTTTCTAAGGTTCCTTGAAATCATTGACCTTGATTTAGGATTCCCATCTGCCCCAAGTGGGTGGTAAGGACAGTGGAGTTAAACCCACTTCACAGAATGTAAAGTTAAGGTCCTGTCTTCCTCTCACCTCTGCGAAGAATGCCTTGAGTTGGTCCAAGTGCTGGAAGATGCTAGGTGAGTTAGTGTCCAGGCGTGCAAGGCGAAGGGCTGCTTCCTCAGCTGAGAGCCGAGTTGGATGTGGCTCCTGTGGATAAGTGGCTGCTGAGTACCATGGCATGAGCATCCCTGGTCACTATCTTCTAAGCTGGCCTTACCTTCAGCAGCTGACAGGGAGTCTGCCCAAAGTTGCTGATAATGCCCTCCAGAGCCTTCCGTTCCCGTTCATCTGTCACATGGTCCAGGTCTACGGCCCCTGGGAAGGCAGGCAGAGCAGTCAGGGCTTCCTGAGTGCCCTCTGCATCCACCCCTCCTGATCATGTCCTGGCCCCGACTGGAGTCCAGTGCTCTGCCCACCCTCATAGGTGCAGTAATAAAAGACATTGAGGGCCTCCTCGGCAGCTGGTCCCCGCTGCTTGTATCCAAAGATGAGGTCGATCCACTCGTGCAGGTGTGCAGACACATACTCCGACTCCTGGGAGTTGGGAAGGGGCAGTTAGTGCAGGGATGGCTGACCCCTCATGGCCTTCAAAGCCCTGGCTGCCCGCTGTTTCCTGTGGTTGCTTCCTCACCAGAGCCTGGCGGTGCTGCTGGATGAAGTCCTCAGGAGAGCTGGCCCATGGGGGCAGCACCACATCGCCCACTTTCTCGTTGGTCAGCTGCAGGCAGCCCAGGTCAAAACCTGGCACAAACGACTGGGTCAGCTGTCTCCCTGTCAATCCCGACTGCTCCCTGGCTACTCCAGCATCTGCTCTCCATCCCCACAACTGCCCACCCCAGTACCAGTGCCTCACACCTACCGTTCTGGTTCTCCAAGAAGTCAGGAAAGTAGAAGAACTCTGGGATGAGCTCCTTTACATCGGCGGGGCTCTCCAAGCGTGCCTGCCAGGCTGCCGCCACCGAGTGGAACTGCCGGTCAGAGCAGTCAAAGCTGGGGGGAGGGCACAGGGCCAAGGTGAGGTAGGGAGAATGGGGACAGGGAGGGAGCCACTGTGGTTACAGAGAAGAGAGCCAGGGGTGGGCCCAGGTTGTGGAGAGGACCAGCCTCCTCCCCTCATCTGCCCCCCGTCTGCCCACCAGCCCCTGGGCCGCACCGGCCACTCTGCAGCTGGACATGCAGGGAGGTGAAGGGCTCCACACGGATGAGGTAGTGCATCACGCCTGCTGCATTGGAGTAGTGGGTGCCATAGTGGAACTTGTCAATGGTGCCCGCTGGGTCCTCAAAGCTTTCATACCTGGAGCCACAGTTGGGCATGTCAGCAGAAGCCCTCGCCTCGCCTTTCCCTACCCGCTAAGCCCAGCCCTGCCCACATGCTCACTTCTCCCTCACGAGCTGGGCATGCTTGGGGTTCACCACACCGATGGGCTTAGACAGGTCCCGGAAGACGGCTGGGTTGCTGAGGTCCAGGGTTGGGGACACGTAGTCCTGCAGGACCCAGGGGAACTGGCCGCCCACCCGGGCAGGGGCTGCATGAGAGCCCTGATGGCCTACCAGCCCACCCTGCCCTGCCTTTACCCTCAAGAAGGTGGGCACAGAGTCTGCCCACAGGTTGGGAGAGCACCACTTAGAGGGGTCACAGGGGAGCAGGACAGACTTCCTGGAACAGAGGCCAGGCGGGGAGGGGAAGGGAGTAAGGCTGGGGACCTCTGGGGGTTGGCAGGGAACAAAGGCCAGGTCTTCATTGGCACACCTACCTAGGACCAAGCTCAGGGCTTGGCCCACTGGCAGGTACCTACACTTGGGGGAACCAAGGACTGATAGGTTAGAGGGGCAGGGGTACAGAGTGGGGCCCTCACCACAGGGTACTGAGACAGGTCATTGTAGGTCCGCCCCGCAATGGTGTTGAGTTGCATCAAATACTCGAAGTTGGATATCTCACGCTGTACCCATTTCTGGGGACAGGGGCAGAAAAGATGTGAGCCATCTGGGCTATCCATCACTGTCCCCCAACTCAGGGTCCCGACTTTGCTTCCCTCACACTCAGGGCTCTCACCTGGGTAAGGCCTGAGGCACGCAGCATCTCCTGGGGGGAGCGGCTGCTTAGGTAGCCTTGAGAGGGGGGCCGCAGGCGCAGGAGCCACGAGTACACCTGGTTCCGTACCTGGGTGTGGGGTGGGATGGGGCTGGGCTGGGGCCTGGATGCCTGGCTAGGAGATGAAGCTGGGGTCGTGCCCACCTTGCATGGGAAGTTGAGGAAGTAGTTGGCCTGATCGATAAAGAAGAGCTCAAGTGCTGAACGGCGCAGGTTGAAACGCCGTAGGTGGACCTCACGCAACTGGGCTAGTGGGCGCCGGAAATCATAGCCGATGCCTGTGGGGAGGAACAGCAGGTACAGGAGTCACTCACCCCAGCCCCTCCCACACCTCAGCCATTCCCTGCCATCCTCCCAACCCACACCAGCAGGACGCACCCTCCTCAGTCTCCATACGCTCAGTGCTGCCATCGTAGAAGTACACATTCTGTGTCGTGATTTCCAGCAGCCCTGGGACCACTGCCACAACTGTCACCAGCTGGCACTCAGCTGACAGCAGCAGCTTCTCACGCTGCTCATCCAGTTCTGCTGCCTCCATCCTAAAGACCAGCACACATCTCAGGCTCTAGGCTCTGGAACCCCCTTCTTCACAAGCCCAAAGGGCATCCAAGTGCCACTGAGTCATGAGGTATATACTCACGTGACTCCCCGAGATGGGGAGGGTCTGCCTAGTGTCCGAAACCTACTGGTGCCAGCCCCTGTCCCTCACCTGCCAACCACGAGGCTTCTGAATATTTTGCCAGGACGACAACCCTTGTCCCCTCCTCCCCTCACCCAGACCCTGCCCACTCCCTGGGTACACTTCCTGGTCTGGTTTGTGTTTCTCGGTGCTGTCCTCGGGTGCCTGGCTGTTAAAAGAGCAACTCTCAGCCCTGTTAGGAGACTCTCCCATCCCCCATCTGGCTTTGTACAGTCCCTCCAGGGGAGTGTAATCAGAGAGCAGAAGAGGACACACTCAAGAAGTCCATCACAGAGGCACGCACATGCTGGAGCAGACCCCTTGCCCTCCACTCCAGTCCAATCTCTCCGGGGTCCCACTCACAGGGTCTCCAGCGCAGCCAGCTCCTCCTCACCGAGCTGGTCCTCCTGCAGCTCCTCGGGTGGGGTGCTCACTTTGGCCTCTTTGGTCACTGCCAGAGGCAGCGAGGCCTCTTCGGTGGGTGTCAGGGGAACCTCACCTGCAAGGGGTCAAGGGTACTCAGCCGGAGCAATGCAGGATGGGAGATGGGAGAATCGAGTTGGGCGGACTCAGCTCAGCACACTCCCTCACCCAGATTGTCGCGGAGGGCGCTGGCTTCCAGGTGAGGGTCGAAATGATGGTTGGGCACCAGCTTCAGACGCATGCGTGAATATGTCTCAGCACTGGACAGTTTCCAGCGGGGGGTGGGAGGGTCTCTGCAGAATGTCCCCCCGGTCATGGGTGGGTAGAAGGCTGTAGACACCCTCATCCCTCCCTGGCCCCACCCCAAAGGCAGTCTGGGGCTCCAGGTGGCTCCCTCTGGCTCCCTCCCTCCCAAGCCCCGCTCCTCCTTAGCGACCCCCACCCTAAGCCCGGCCCACCTCAACGCCCAGGCCCCGCAGGGGCTGGAGAGCTGGCGCCACAGAGCCCCCCAGTGCAGCAGGGCTGTGGAGTGCTGTGCTGCCCGCTGCTTCAGCGCTGCAGAGTAGCGCAGCCCCTCCAGACGCGCCCGCCTCTGCGCAGGTTCCAGCACCAGCTCCTGGGGCAGGGAGAATAGGTCAGTTCCCTGGCTGCTGCCTGTCCTACCCCCGTTTCTCCACCTCGTCAGCCATCCCCTGGGAGCATGTGTGAAGCAGCTTCCCATCCCCCATGCCGGGTGGCACACCTGGAAGGCCCGGTGACTCTGGGTGCGCTCCCGCTGGCGCTGCTGCCCACTGCTCATAAGCATGTCATAGCAGGCGTTCCAGAAGCCAGACATAAGGTCGTGGCTCTTAGCATACGTATCCATTTCGAACTGGGACATGGTTGGCTGCACCTGGAGGATTGGGCAGGGAGAGGAGAACAGTGCTCGATGTGGGCCCCCCCCCCCACTCCTCTTCCTGGGCCCCCACCTCCAGGCACCTGTTTGTCGATGAAGTGACGCCATTCGGGTGTGGCACAAAAAGCCTGGAAGTCTTCAAAGAAGGTGGGGCTGCCGTTGGTGGGTGGCAGGGAGGGCAGTCCCCACTGCAGCCCCAGCGGCTCATACGCACGGTCTAGCAGTGTGCGCACCAGCGGCACCAGCCAGGAGCAGCGCTCTGTAGCTGCTGCAGCTGCAGGTGGGGGCCCTGCCTCATCAGCGGCTGACTCAGAGGAAGAGGTGTTCAGTGCCCGCCCCAGCGCAGCCTCCAGCTTGGAGAGAACGTAGCAGGCCTCCTCGCGGCGGGCTGGCACTACAGTCTGCAGCAGCATGTGCAATTTCACGTAGGCCTGGGCATGCAGCTGTGGGTGCAAGGGGGATGAGCGGTACCCAGCCACTCTCGGAGCTCCTGACGCCTCCCATGCCCCTGTCCCCATGCTCACCCTGTGCTCACCTGTGGGTCTTCCAGCAGGATGTAGCCGAGTACAAGCCGCAGGCCAATCTGTGCCATCTCACGGAGATCTGCTGTGCCATTGGCCAGGTGGGGCCAGGCTTCCAGGCGATCAAGCAGGCTGCATACACCTTCAAAGAGCTGTCACAGATGACAGGTTCCCAACAGACATCACCAGGGGAGGCCAGAGGTCCATGGAAAGGGAGCAAAGTAAAGTTTGAGCTGGGGGCCAGGTAGGGTCTGTGCACACAGGCAAGTCACGTGCATTCATGCTCATGCACCCGCAGCTGCACACGTGTACCCACCCACCTCCCAGACCAGATGCCTGCTGGTTTGCATGAACATGAGTGTTCACGGGGCTCACGCCTGAGAGGTCGCACCTTCTCACTCCACAGCTCCTGGTTACCATGGCCTTCAGCACACAGGAAGTCCTGCAGCAGACGCAGCAGCCAAAGCGCCTGCTGGGTGAGGCTGGCCAGGACCCCGACAGGGGCCTCCTTGATGTCGGTCAGGGCTGACTCCAGCATCATCTCCAGGAGGCTGGTGGGTAAGTGAGGAACTCAGGGGTCTGCCAGATGGTCTTCCTTCCTTCCCCCAGGGCTCCTTGAAGCCTCTCCCCCTCCAGACTTGCCCTCTCACCTGCGCTTGATGCAGTCTGGTGGGCGCACAAGTGTGGCTGACGCCCCCAGCTGGGTGAGCACCGAGAAAACCTGGCCACGCTCTCGCCAGGCAGCCTCATTGCTGCCTTCCACGCCTCGCCACGTCACTGAGAACAGCACGTTGGTGAGCAGGTTGCACAACTCTTCCTCAGAGGTTTGCTGTGGGCACAGGTTGGTGGTGTGGGTTGCGAAGGGAGGGAATTCCACAATTCCCTTGTGGGCTGCGAAGGGAGGGAATCAGGCTGATGCCCACCCATCCCCGCTCAGCACCCCTCCTGGGGTGGCCACCCAGGAGGTAGCACATTTGGCTAAAAGCCAGCCTGGCATTGAGGGCCTGGAAGAACGGTATAGGGGTCTCAGCTACTACCTGAATTTCAGGGGGTCTCAGCTACTGCCTGAGTTCCAGGGGGTCTCAGCTACTGCCTGAGTTCCAGGCAGAATCCTGGAGTCTTGCCAGACTCGCGAGAGGAGATGAGACAGTTCACATAGAATGAGCAGAGGCCCATCCCCAAATCCAGAAGCCCAGGCAGGGCCGTTGGAGTTCGCCGCCCTTAGACCCTGTAAGGTCTCTGCCTTACTGGCTCTCTTGAAGGCCCTTCTGAAGCCGGGCTGGTGTTACCCACTGTGACTCGTCATGACTCACCCTGTTCCAGGAGCCCTCTGGGAACACAACTGCAGATGAGAGCTATGAGGGGACAGCAACAGGCCTGACCCGCAACTGCAACCTTGGTCAGACAGAGCCACACCTTTGGAGAGGCTACACTGCCAACCCTGTGTACCAGAAGTGTCCACCCTTGGGTGCCATGTGGTGGCAGAGGGTGGGCCCACCTCACCTGTGGGTTGCTGGTGTTGGAAGTATCATCCCCGCTAATGATGGGCTCTGGGAGGCTGCCGTCCTCCAGCACATTGGAAAGGCTGGAGCTGTGGCGGCCAGGGGCAGCAGGAAAGGGCCGAGGCCCATCCAGTGGGGAAGGAGTGCCCGGTTGGCTGGCTGGAGTAAGAGTCCCGCTGTTGCTGCCACCACCAGTAGTGTTGCCTGAGCCTACGCTAGCCCGTTCCAGGCCCAGGTCAAAGGGCGTGCCGAATGGGGAGAGAGCATGGTAAAAGCCGTCAGGGTCAGGGCAGGGGGCCTCTGAGGGCAGGAAGACATCAGAAGGCTCAGCAGGTAACTCAGTGGGCGGTTTGGGCGGGGCTGGCTCGGGGGAGGTGGGTGGCTCTGGGGAAGCGGGAGCGGGACTGCCAGCCGTGGCAGCCTCCAGGACATACAGCCGGGTCAGCACATCCTGCCAGCCAGCCTGTTGCGCCAGAAGCCGCACTGCATCTGGCTGTCCGTAGATGAGGTGGAAGAGCTGCAGGCCGGAGCACAGCAAGGGATGCATCCAACTGCCTGCCCCAGACCCTCATCCAGAGACCCCTCGTGAGACAGGCAAGGTGAAGGCCAGAGGGTAGAAGCCACCCTCCCCACCTCCAAAGCTTTTACGTCTCGTGCTCACCTGGCGACAGATGTGTAGGCGAACGCCGAGGTCAGCCTGGAGGGACAGCTGTACCACAGCCAGCAGATCTGAGAGGTTCAGGCAATCTGGGAGGATGGGTTGGGGGGGACCTGAGGGACTGACCCCACCAGGAAGGGCAGGACCCAACCCTGGCCCCTATGCCACTTCCTTCCTTCTTCCCACCTGCCTGCCCTGTTTTTCTGACACGTCGCCCCCTCCACTTGGCCCTAACCAGGCTGTACCTGCCCCCAGGAACAGCTTGTAGAGGCCCTGGCAGAGCTGGGGGGAAACAGTCCCCTCAGGCAAGCAGGCAACTAGACCCTGGAGACCACACTCCCGCAGCCGGAGGCGCTGGCGGCTCCGCTCAGGTAGTCGCTCGTTCTGCTGCAGGCTGCACAGGATCTGTGTGGGGTCATCGGGGGACTGTCATCATGGGGAAGGAGTTACTGTAGGAGGGGAAGTCACTGTGCAGGTGTGTAGCTCAAGAGGCCCTTGAAGGCAGCTTCATCTGCTGGCCCAAGGCCTGCTGTGCCTCCCTGGACCCCAGGCAGGGGCCCCAGTGAATGGGATGCCAGGGGAAGGGCTGGGCTGGGTGTACCTTGCAGACTCGGTCGGGCAGCAGGGGCAGTGACCCTGGCCTCACCAGCAGGGCTAGCAGCACTTCGAGGTTCCCTGGCTCCAACAGAAAGATAGCCAAGGACTCCTGTGCCAGGGAGCCCTGCAGCAGGGCCAGCAGCAGGTCCAGTGCACCCACCACCTGGAGATGCAGGGTCTCACACTGTGACAGGACCCCACGCGGCCCACACCCCCCTCACCTAAGCCTCACCCTCCCCAACCTCCAGCCTACCTGGCCATCATCGCCCGTGGCCACCAGAAAGCTCAGCAGGATCTGCATGACCTGCACATCATCAGCTGAGAGGCTCCGCACCAGGAACTCCCTCGCCAGGCCCAGGAGGGAGGTCTGCACGGTGCGCAGGTCGTCAGCAGCCAGAGGGCGCTCCCGCTGCAGGCTGGCAAGTCAGCAGGCACAGCCAGCCAGGTCGCAGAGAAAGGCAGGGAGGGAGAGTGGGTAGGTGAGTCAGAGGAGCGCACTGCCCGGTCCCCAAGGCCAGTGGCCACTGTGTCAACCTCCCATGGCCCATCTGGTCCCACTGGGCTCACCTGTAGTGGGTGCGCAGAGCATCTAAGATAAACTGGACGCCGTACTTCTTCCGCAGCTTCTGTCTGTGATCCCGAACTATGCCGGACATGTACTGGATGTGGCCTGAGCGGGTATGAGTGGGGGCTCAGGCCACCAGGCTGAGCTGGGCCCTTCAGATCCTCCAGGCCAGGGCCATGCGCCTGTCGGACTTCCAGCGCAGAGTCACAGTCCCCTCACCACACTGCGGCATTCTGGATTCCTATCAGGTGAGTCCCTCACAGCCCCCAGAGCAGGGTTCTAACTTCTCAGTGCCCAGCTGCCCTGTGGCCAGCCCCTCACTCAGGCCCTCACACCTACCGAGGCGCACGGCAAAGTCGCTGAGGGTCCACAGGTGAAAGTTGAAGAGCAGATGCTGGTAAAGCAGGTACAGGAGGGGCCCGCCGCCCTCTGCTGCCACCTGCTCCATCAGCAGCTGGGCGGACATGAGCACATTCATGTCCATGGCCCAGCTGGGGACCTGGGGTGGGACAGGAGCTGGAGTGAGGGCTCAGGCTCTGCCCGCGTGCTGTCTGAGCTTCTCAGCTGCCACCCTTCCCTGTGCAGCCATAACGGCCACAAACATCGCCACCCACCTGCTCAGAACCCTTTAGGGCTTCCTGCTGTCTCTGACACGCAAGCTCTCTGCCTGCTGTGCAGGTCCCCACCCTAGTCTGTGCTGGCCCTTTCCCCAATCCTCCAGGCCCAACCCTGCTCGGCCTTTCAAGGCCCCACTCAAGCATCACCTCTCCCAGGAGGCTCTCCCAGACTGACGGGGCAGCAGGTTCCCCCACTCAGTCCCCTCCATCAGACAGGCTGACCGTACCCCTAATCCTCCATGCCTGCCCCACCAGGCCCTACCTTTCGAAGGAGGGCCCCGATGATGGCAGCCCCCTGGCACTGCACCAGGCTCTCCTGGTTTACCACATGGCCCTGAAGGAAGTTCCGCAGCATCAGCAGAAAGGCAGCCACTGCGTTCCTCTCCATCCGTTCCTCTGCCGGCCACCAGGAAGGGGACAGATGCACGTCAAGGGCCTGCCAGTGGCAGGGAGATCTTGGGTACTCCAACCCCCACCATGCCAAGATTCTCTCCCTACAACATGGGCACCAGGGACACTTACCTGAAGATTTACCCAGTGGGAGAAGCAGGCCCTGGGTGTTGTGGCCAGAGGTCAGTTCAGGACCCACAAGGTCATGCGTTTCAGTTGGACCTGCCTCAGCCTCCTGGGGCTGTGCAGCCACTCGCTCCAGCAGGGGCAGCAGGGCACCCATACCCCCCACGCAGTTCACCACATCCTGGGGGAAGGGGGATAGCAGTGAGGGGGACTTCCAGCCAGTTTCTTGCCCTACTCCACCGCAGCAGACCACCCAGAAGGGAAGTTTTGCTCTCTCGAGCTGGACTGTCCAAACCCTCCCCAGACACAGCGCAGCTCTCCAGCTGGCTCCAAACACACGTGTGCCCCATGCTCATGCCTCCTGCACACAGCACCCACACACGCTCACAGACCTTCACATCCCAGGTCTCCACTCTGTGGCCCGTCAGGCGGCCATCGAGCCCATGACTGGGGGACAGGTCCAGGCAGATGTTGTTCTTACAAGCCTAGGAATAAGGGAATGGGCACGCGGCCAGGACGTGAGGGAGGAGGGGGTGGCAGGCAGAGTGTGGGAGCTGGGGAAGTAGCACAGTCGAGCCAGTCGCTCCCCCAGGGCCCTCAGATACCTGAGGTGAGTAATGGAGGAGCAGCTTGGTGCTGAGCTCATGTAGCTCCCCCTCAGGCTTGAAGGGTGCCGTCTCATTGGGCCCTGCGGGGTAGGCAGGGGGCTTCAGACCTTGCTGCGCCTCTGGCCAAACCCTGTGCAGAGACTGCCTGACCAGAGGACACACCCCCAGAGATGCCTTCTCCCCGCTGGACCCCTAGCTTCTGGCCTGGGGCAGAGGTGGAGGGTGCTGCATACCCAGGGTGCATAGGGTCCGCACAGCCGCTGCCTGCAGGGCTTCATGGAAGATGGCCACAGCCCCCAGCTCACCCTCCAGGGAGGTGGGGCTGCCCCACCGAGTGTCCTGGGTGCCTGCGAGGGTAGAGTTGATGCTGCCCTCCTGCAGGGGGGCCACCAGCCCGGACCCCCAGCCAAGCCCCGTGGAGGCTGGGACTGACTGGGAGCGGGCGAGGGTGGGGTGACTGCAGGCCAGGGTGGCGGGGACTGGTGGTGTGGGCAGCCCTGTGGTGGTGGTCGTTGTGCGGTGCCCAGCAGAGCCGATACAGCAGGAGGAGAAAGGCTGTGGGGCCAGGATTGGGGGAGCGGTCAGTTCACAGCAGAACCTGGGGCTCCACCTACATCCAGTTCCTCACAGTGACCCCCATGGCTGCACAGACCCCAGCAGCTAAAGTCTGAGGCCTGTCAGGGAGCATGGGACACAAGGGTTCCAGCCACACGCGGCCCACTGTGTTCCAAGTGTCCCCACCTACCCAAGGCCCCCCCAAACCTTGCTTGGCACACCTCACTGAGGGAGGGGCAGCGAAGGGGTGCCGTCTTGACCAGATGGCCGTCTTTGTAGACATGGACCAGGTTCTGGCTGAAGGGCCGGCGCCCAGGCACGTGGGTGATAGCCACGCAGTGCTGCAACAGAAGCCTCACATTAGGCCATACCTGGAACTCAGCAGCCGTCCCTCTACTGGGCCACATGAAAGGGATAGGGTCTTACCCAGGCAGAGTCGGCAAAGGACACTTCGGGCAGACTCATGGTCAAGTACTCCTTCCGTGTGCACACAGCCACCACCAGGGTCCCGGCTGCCGTGAAGAAGGCCTCAAACCCTGAGCCGCTGCTGGTGAAGAAGCTGGGGGCAGGCAAGCCAGTTATGTCTGCTTGTTCCTGCTCACTCCGGCAGGAGGTCCCCGGCCCCTGGCAGGCACCCACCTGTACAGCTGCTTTCGCTGGAGTGGTTGGGTGGGGGCAGGGGTAGGTGCCGTATCCATAGGGTGCAGGCAGAGCCAGGCATGAAAGGTGAAGCCAGGCCCTGGCCATCGCTGCACAGGGGGTACCATGATGCCCGCCATGCTGGGCTTGAGGTCAAAGTAGCGCAGAGCGCGTGCAGGACCCTGGTGCCTGGCCATGCCTGATAACGCGCGGATGACAGCACCTGCGTGCTGGGCCTTTCCAGCCTCAGCTCCGCCTGGTTCCGAGTCCAGTCCTGGCGGGGGGCGCAGCAGGTGACGCAGCTCCATGGGCCTTAGTGACACACGGCCCAGTGCTTGTAGCAGTGCCAGCAGCTGCTCTTGGCAGCGGGCCCCCAGGGCTAGCCCTGTGCTGAGTGTCTCCAACAGGCACCCCACCAGGCCCGCCTGCACGCAGGTGGCACGACTGGCAGGGCAGCTGTCACAGAGCCACCTGAGGCGTTGTGCTAGGAAGAGCCGCAGCTCAGCGGTGGGCAATGACGGCAGCCACTGCACCAGTACCAGTACCGGCTGCTCGTTGCAGATTGGTGGAGGTGGGCACATGCTGTGGTCACCCTCCACTGCCTGTGGGTGGAGAGAGTGACAGTCCCTGGTCAGTTATCAACTGACCTCACCCTGCCAACAGTGGGACTTTCTGGCTCCATTTACTTGCTTACAGCAGTGGTCACCAACATGGTCTACCCTATCCTGCCCACAGGTGGTGTGTGAGGCTCAGGAAAGTCGGAGGGGCACGGACGACCACCACCACTACTACGAATAGTCCTGAGGCACTGTCCTCAACCTTAGTTTTCAGCCTGCGTTGGCCTAACCCCTAACGTATGTTCCTAAGATAATACTGGGGCTGGCTAACATGCAGTTGCTTCCAGGACCCCAGGGCCAGAATCCTCATTCCAGGGACACTGCCATACGTGGCCAGGCCACACTACATACTGGCCGCAGTCAACATGGTCCCCAAGATGGAGAGCTCCCCATCTGTGGTAACCCTGACTCAGTTCTGGTTGCCTTTGGGACCCTGGTCCCAAGCCCCTTCCCTCACCATGTTGAGCAGTTCTTGCAACAGCCGATGGGTGGGGGGACCATGGCTCTGCAGAACTTCCTGCAGGTGAGGGTAGCCGATGCGTTCCTTAAACACCTCCTGTGTAAGGTAGTATGGGGAAGAAGTGAGCATACACATGGGCTCCAGGGCAAACTCAGATCCCCTGGAAACGCTGGAGGGGCATAATGTTTTGGGGTCCCCTTGTGTGGCTCTGCCTCTGGGTCACAGTGCTGGCAGGGGGTGGGCTGCAGGGGGATAGGGGGACGTGAGTCGGTCTCAGAATGCTGTAGATGGCAATGGGCCTACAAGTGTCCATTCCCATCCAGCCCGGCCTGATAGAGGATATGCAGCTCCCAGTTAGCCTAGGGCAGGGCAGTCACCTCCCAGGTCACTCGCTTTGCTCCAGAGAGCAGGATTCTTATAGCCACTGGCTAGGCCTGTTCTGGGGACGTGGGCACTGGAACTCTGCCCCACACCCTACTAAAGCTGCAGTGCAGCAGCCTCACCTTGGCCGAGGGGGAGCCTCTCATGATGCAGGTCAGCACTCTGACTACATGGACTGCAATGGCATCTGTGTCTTGGTCCAGGACCTTGGGGTGGGGAGGGGCCGTCAGGAGAGGCAGGGGCCAGGGTGTCACAGCTGGCAGCCCCCTGAAGTAAAAAAAGGTGCAGAGCCAGGTACCCCAAGGCATGTGGCATGTGCTGGTTCAGCAACTCTGTCAGAGCACCAGGCCTTCTACTCCTTACCCCAACTGCTGTGGCCCTATCATGACCGCGGGCACTCTCTGAGCAGCTCAGCAAGACCCACTCTGACAGAGGCCTGGAAAGAAGCCAAGCCTGGGAAAGGCCTCGCTGGGACAGATCAATGGTGGACATTCTCACTGTACCCTCCAGTCCCCCTTTCTCTGGTGGAGTTAGGGCCCCAGCCCCGAACTGTCCCCCCAAAGCTAGACACATGAGTACAGACATGCCAGTAAGTGCCCCATCACCCACAGTGATTGACAGGAGTCAGGGATTTAGTGACAATCAATCACAGGATGTTAGAACCAGAAGAACCTTCGAGACCTTTAAGTCCCACCTTGCCTCTTCCCCCTAGATCCAGGTGGGGACACTGAGGCTCAGCCTGGCTGAACCTGACAGCCAGAGGTATGCTGCTCTCTCCCCTGTCCCATCCTGAGGGGGTCAGGAGTTGGGGGGGCTTGGAGAGTCTGGCAGCAGGGACTAGGCCATATTTGGCTCCATGGGGACTTTGGTCCTGGCTCTGCCTGACTCCCTGTGTGATCTCAGGCATTGGTCTTCCCCCTCCAGGCCTCAGTGTCCTCATCTGTGAAAACAGAGAGGAGTCACTTTGCCCTGCCCGCTTTGCAGAAGAACAGACGTGCAAGCGCTTAGAAAATGACCAAGTGCAGTGAACACATAGGGTTACCTCATGAAGACAGAGGCAGGGTAGAGGCTCTGGAGGTTAGGACCCACAGGTTGAGCCTCCAGAAAGGGTGCCCACTATGAAGCTGCCAACTGACACCCTATAGCTCACACGCAAGGTGAGCCAGGGAGGGCATTGTCAGGGGCTGGGGGACACCTGACCTGCTGAGGGTGGGTGCAAGGATCTATGGAAAGAAGTGGCCCCATGAGGGAGACCCCCATCTCTGTGAGTGGCTACAGCCAAATCCTTGAATGTCTGGGCTTCTGTCTCCCCTTCTGAGAAATGAGGTGGGTGGTCGAGTTTCGAAGTTTCCTTCCAGCTTGGTGCAGCCAGACCCCAACACCCAATCAAACACCAGGAAGGGGATAGACCACTTCTGTCCCGTTTCCTAGGATGGGGACTTGGAAGGCAGGCGAGACAGCATGGAGGACCCACACCCATTGCTAGGCCACACCAGGCCTTACATATATCTGCTCATTCCCCCAGCTATAGTGCAGGAAAAGCTCAAAGAGGGAGTCCCAGGGGGTGTCTGAGCTTGTCAGCCCCAGGGTGGTACCTTCTGGACATCGGGCTCAGTCAGTAACCGGGTAGCCAGGTCACTGTCCCCCTCAGGGGGTGCCCGGGCCTGCAGGTACAGCTGTGGGGAAGGGGGAGGCATGGGGTAGAGGAGGCAAAGAGAGAGGAGGAAGATGGGAGAGGGCGGGGTTAGAGCAGGACCGGAGGCAGCTGCCAGGTGCCCTGCCCAGCACCAGGGAAGAGAGGGTGCTGAGCCCCCGTGCCCTGCTCAGATGGGCAGTCGGGGGGATGAGTGGGTGGGGAGCAGGCACTGCATCTGCATCTGAAAGCAGCGGCACCCTCCTCTATCCCCTGTACTTGGGGCCAGGGAGAGGAAAAAAAGGCGCCAGAGCAGCTCCCTCCCTTCCATAACAAGCCCCTGTTTCTGTGGGGCACAGAGCTGTGCCAAGCCTCAAACCCAGTCCTCTAGAGGCCCCAAGGGACAGGCCCTTGTCCATGCCCCAGACCCTCCCACTGAACTACAGGCCATCCCACCAGCTGCAACAACTGGCCCCGTTCAGTCCATGTTTGCTCAGCAGCAGCCTGGTACCCATGTGTGGCTCCCCTAGCCTCTGGGTTCCAGACCCTCACCCCCAGGCTGGGCCCTACCCACCTTGCTGTTCTGGATGAGGCGAGTGAGATGTTCAAAGCAATTGTTGCTGAGGAAGGTGGCTTGCAGCACTGGCCGGTCTTCACATGCTAGCATCATGGGGATGGCGTCTGTGAAGGGTCAAGGGTCAGGCACTGCCCAGACCCCTCCAGGCAGCCTTAAGCCTTCCTTCCCATGCGCCCAGTCTGGCCTTTCCATCATCACTTGGGCTTTCCCTTCATGGTACCCCATCCCCGAGTGCCTGGGGGCCCATACCCACCGAGCATGCTGACCCGGAGGGTGACAAGGGCCTCTTCCGGGCCTGAGCTCACACCAGCTGGCCAGTCGGCATTAAGGACATGGAAGTAGCTCTCAAGCAGGGCACGAAGCTCAGGGCCGCGGGGAGGGGCGCGGCTGGCATGCAGGACATGGACTGCACGCACCAGCGCCTCCAGCGCCAGTGGCACTAGGTGGGGATCCTGGGCTGGCCCACGGCCCCAGCCCCGCACCACACTCAGCAGGCCCTGCACAGAGCCGTCACTCACAGCCATCTGCCCGTTCTCCTGCAGGTGTGGGCAGAGACGGGCAGTGGGCAAGGGGCTCACCCAGCAGAGAGATACGGAAGGAGCCGCTCTCTGGCCCACAGGCTCACCTCCCAGCCTACCTTTCCTCCTGCAAGGACGGCGCAGAAGAGGTGGATGAGGCGCAGCAGCAGTACGGGAGGCAAGCAGTCTGCATTCTGTAGGCTCTCTGGGAGGGGGTGTGGGCAGGGCAGGGCAATGTCACCAAGATTGCAGGGCTATAGGCCCAGGGGGCTGCACAAGAGGTAGGTGCCCTGGGGTGGAGGGGAGAGGGAGCAGGGCCACATAAAAGACCCAGTCTGAGGTAGAAGAGCTGGCTCTGCCCTGGAAGGTCTAAGAAGTCACGGCTGTATAGCAGAGGGTCTGAAAGGGACACAGCCCTTCTTTAGGGGACCATAGGGGAACATAGCCCAGCCCTGAGAGTCTAGCCAGCTCCCTAGATCCTTAAGCCCCAAAGTGAGGCCCCAGCGGGGGCACATCCTCCCTCCACTTCCCTGTGGTGACCAGGGCTTAGTTTCTCAGATGCAAATCTCTTGCTCCCTCTGGCCCCGTGACAGTCGGCACAGCAGGCCGTGCTCTGGGGACTCTGCTGTATCTACTATACTGATGCCTATGCCTTTGCTGGGGACTTCTAGGGGCTTTCACAGCCTAATACGTAGGAGGCCTACCTGACCCTGAGCCAGCAAAGCTGGACAGGATGCCAGGCCACGGACTGAAACCCAGAGGGCAGAAAGGACCAGCCTTGGGTCACATGTGTGGGGGAGGGAGAGGAGCAGGGCTGGGGCTTGATTCTGGTTGGACGGGTGGCGGGAGGCTTCCTTGGGGAATGGGCTTTTGATGGGAGGCCTGAGAATGCAGTTGGAGGGGAGAAGGCACAGCATGGGCTAAGACCCTGAGGCAGGGTAACTGGTAGCAGTCTGGGAATGAGAGGACAGAAGCCAGGCTGGGCAGCAGGGCAAG
This sequence comes from Sapajus apella, assembly GCF_009761245.1. Lineage (NCBI taxonomy): Eukaryota > Metazoa > Chordata > Mammalia > Primates > Cebidae > Sapajus > Sapajus apella. The sequence goes on from NW_022436978.1 coordinate 1,387,061, forward strand.
TGGAGAGAAAGGCTGTGGGAGAAGTAGGATTTCATCTTCAGGGTGTCAGGTTGACATCAAGGGATATGATGAGAGGAATAAAATCCAGTTTGTTTTAATGAGAGCATTCATGCTATGGGAAAATAAAGGCGGGGAGCTCCCCAGGGGTGCCTTCCCACCTGGAGCCGCTGCCCCCTCTCTAGACCCAGGCCCACAGCTCCACGGGTATCACTCAGACACCTAATATCCTAATAGGCCACCACCTTCTCACAGCCCTGCCCACCTTCTTCTGGGCCATCTCCCACCCTGAGCCCATCTAAAGTCCTGGACAGTCTGCCTCCAATGAGAGGACAGAGGGGACGGTGGGGAGGGTCACTAAGGAGGAGAACAGGTTCACAGGACCGCCTGTGAACAGGTGGCCATAGCTGTCCTGGGCATCAGATTCTCCAGCAGCCAGGGAGCAGCAGATGGAAACACCTCTTGTGTCTCCAGGACGGGTGGAGCCTGGGTGGAGGTTATGGGGACAAAGGCATTGGACCAGAGAGTTTTAAGGTGGTCTAGATCAGAGGAGGGTACGAGTGGCTAGAAGGATCCAGGAGATGGGAGGGAAAGAGGGTGAGAAATCTGGGTGGGCAGGTTGACTCCACTGCTCCACCTGATGGGAGAACCTCACTCCAGCCCAAGATGTCCTTTCTCTTCTCTCTGTCCCTAAACCCTGGCTCCATCTTTGGCTCTCCCAGGCCTGCGTGCAGCCACCACCAAGTGGTTCCTGTGTATGCCAGGATCAAGGAACTGCAGGAAGGGGCCTAGGTTTGGGGGTGGGGCCAGGTGGGGCCAAGGGGGGCAGGGGCGGGGCTTGACCTTGGAAGAAGGCTCTGAATTCCCGGGGCAAAGCAGCAGGAGGGAACTTGTATTTGCTCTTCTCCTTGGAGCTGATGACTTCCCTGGGTGGGGGGGAGGGAGGTATGGGTGAGGCCAAGTACATCAGCCCGGATGTCACCCCTTCTTGGGCCCAGCACGGCCATCCTCTCCCCTGCCTCCTCTGGGTTCCCTGCCTGTGGGCTGGGTCTCACCCACTGCGCTGGCGCCGCCAGGTCTGGTAAGGGTCAAAGAGGCCCTCGCAGAGAAGCAGAGCATGTAGGGCCACGTTCTCCAGCTGGGCCCCTCGGCCCTGGGGTGGCGGGCATCCTTTCAGCTGTAGGTATGGGGAGAGAGGGTTAGCCCTGCCATGGCTACTGCCTGCTTCCCCACATCCACCCCCTGCCCACCCCAGGTGGAGGCCACTTCACCTCTGCCACCAACTTGGTCAACAGTGCCAGCACCCGGGGTGCTAGCACCTGGCCCCGGTCTGCCTCTATGTTCTCCAGGTTTCTGGGGGAGCCAAGGATGAGAGAGTAATAACACACCATGCCCTTCCCCACCCCCCCAGCCCACAGTTCTAGGCCCCTGCTTGTAGAGGGGACAGCAGGGACACCTGCAGAGAATGATGAAGAGCTTGAGCAGCAGCAGGGCTTGCTCCAGGTCCTCCTGGTGCAGCTGCTCGGCCAGGACATGCAGCGCATCCAGGGGCAGCAGCGGGACCTCTGCACCTGCCTCCTCCGGCCTGCAAGGAGAGGGGATACACCAGTGCTGAGGACCCCTCAATCTCCCCGCACAGTCCCTGCACACCCTCTGTGCAGATCCAGCCTCACCTTCTTGGCTCCAGAGAGGACAGTGAGATGCTCTTCTTGAAGGTTCCTACGAAGGCCTTCAGCCACTGCTGCAGGTAACCCAGGTCCTTCTGTAGGCAGAGCAGGGGAATGGTTGGGGGGCAGAAGGGGTGCAGTAAACAGTGCAGTAAACAGGGGATGCAGACAGAGGTGTTGAATGCATGGAGGTGAACGCAGGACATGGACAAGGGGTAAAAGGCAGGCGGTGGGTGTGGAGGAGGGGAGTGGGGGATGGGTGAGGGAGGGGGGAGGGCAGGACACTGGAAGGTCAGCATCAGAGAGTTGGGTACATACTGACCACTCTTCCAGGCACCCCACTGCTTCTCTCAGCCTCCACTCTCTGCTCCCACCTCCCTAATGCTTGCAGTCCTAGGCAGGTCTGACACAGCCAGGGGAGGGGCGTGAGTGGGATGTGGCTGTGGCCCTCCCCTGGCTGTGTCAGACCCGTGTAGGACTGCAAGCATTGGTGCTAGGGCTACAGAAGGTGTCCCACACAGCAGCCACCCCTACCCAGAGCTTTGGGCCGGGTTCTCATCTGCCATCTTCCCCCTTCCTTCCTTAGCTGTGGATCCCAGGACACATGTGTACCATTAGACAGGCAGACCCAGACATGTGTACATCCTCATGTGCAGGCCCTGCCTTGCACCAGGAACCTCCACCCACCCTTGCTGGTTACCTGGACCCCAGGCCCCAGAGCTGGTTCCATGGGCAAGAGGGGCAGTGGCTAAGCCCAGGTCTAGGCGCCGCCAGGAAAACTTTGGTGTGAACGGGAAACGTCTCCTCCGCCCCGGGCTGGGGCAGGAAGCGCAGAGTCACGATGGGGGAGGGGGGCCGCTTCCTCCTGGCAGACCGCAGGGATGTGGGGGGGCTGGGGCACCCTGGGCCCCAGTGAGAGAGGCTGCAAGCAACCTGGCCTCCACTGAGGGCGGGGCCTGGTACAGAGGGGCGGGGTCACCTGTCCTGGGTGGGGCTTGTGGGCCAGAGACTAGTTTTACAGGCACAAGGTCTGGACCTGGAAGATCTCTTATCCAGGCGAGGGTTCTGATCCTGCTGCTGCAGTACCCTTCACTCAAGGCACCCCCAGCTCCCTGACCTACGCCCAAGGCCTCAGGCCACAGAGGTTGTTGTGGAAGATTCAACCGTATCTTTGTCCCACCCCCCTGCCCCCCCATGTCCTGGCTACCTCACCTGGATTCTGCAGTTCCCTTTGCTCAGGAACACAGCTGATAAATCCTAGCCTAGCCTGAATCTGCTCTGACCTCTAAGCCCCTCCCAAGGGATAAGGGTGGGTTGTGGCTTATACAGGAGCTCCTCTAGGCTGGCCCCATGTGGAGCTCCCAACCAGCTGAGTCCAGAAGGCAGCCTTCTTTCCTAGAGTCAGAGAGGTGGATGGGGGAGCTAGAGTAGAGAAGGATGAAGAGGCAAGGGACACACCATGGTCAGCACTCAGCAGGCCTGAGGCTGCTCCCCAGGGGCCATGGACCTCACACCCAAGGACCTCCAGAATTGTCTTTGGATGGATGGCTAATTTTTGCAGGGATGTTAGGGGGCCAGGGCACCCTGGGCCCAGTGAGAGAGGCTGCAAGCAACCTGGCCTCCACTGAGGGTGGGGCCTGGTACAGAGGGGCGGGGTCACCTGTCCTGGGTGGGGCTTGTAGGCCAGAGACTAGTTTTACAAGCACGAGGTCTGGACCTGGAAGATCTCTTATCCAGGCGAGGGTTCTGATCCTGCTGCTGCAGTACCCTTCACTCAAGGCACCAATGGATGGCTAATTGTCTTTGGATGGATGGCTATAGGCCAGGCTTGAATGGCCCCAGGGTGTAAGGGGACTGATCACAGCAGACCCAAGCCAGACCCACAAAAAAACCTAGGCAGAGCAGCCCTGGGGCACTGAAGTGCAGATCTGAAGCCCAGGCAACTCAGAGAGGTGCCAGGGCCACCAAGGTACAGACCCACAGAGCCATCACATTTTGTCTGTCAGCTACATTTACTGACCTCTCCTGCTGGTCAGCCTCCTCCTGACCAAGCAGCAGGGAGCCCCAAATACCCAGATCCTGAGACAGCAGAGGTGGCCAGGGGTCCTGGACCATTTCCTCTGAACCCCTCCCATTACAGATGGGAAACAGCACGCCCCACAGGGGATGCCTTATCTACTACCTTGTTTTCAGTGTACCTTTGAGGATGCTGAAAGCCAGACCTTAGTTCTAGGCCAGGGTCACTAGTGATCGCTAGCCAGCCAGCCCATGCTGACCATGTGACCCCTGATCCCTGCCTCGGTGGCTCCACAGACCCCTGCCTGCTTTCAAAAATGTCCCAATGCTGTCTTCCCCTCTTCTGCACCCAGTCAAGCCAGTCACTCAAAATGTGAGTCTTCCTGCCAGCTGCAGCTCTACTGAGCACCTGAAAGCCCAAATTGACTGTGTCTAACCCCTCCCCATAAAGGTTCAACTGCTGAGCCTGGCATTCCGGGCTGCTGGTCCGACCAGGACCTGCTTCTCCAGCTTCCGCCTCCCCTCTCTGTGGTTCACATCCTCCTGTCCAGGCCTCTGCACACCCTATGCCCCACTGCCTCGTGTGAGTTGGGTTTTTGGCCACATGATGGCCTCCTGGTGGCCATCACCTTGATCAGGACAGGGATGGGTCCCTCGCTCTCTACACACTCCTGCTTTCTGTCCCTAGAACCACACCCTTGGCCTGTCCAGTCCTGTAAACTTTCAGCAGGTTGGGCTGAGCTGGGTTCAGGGCTGGGGCAATCAAGACAGTCTTCATGGGCTCTGAGAGGGGATGACGAGGTCTCCAAAGCACAGTGTTAGGCAGGGGTAGGGTAGCTGCCTGTCCTGACTCCCTCTCTGGAAGGCCTCAGGCCAGCTCTGACTGTGGCTTGAGACTGCAGTGTGTCGGGGCATGGAAGTCCCTCAGGGAGCCAGGGTCAGAAGGCAGAGAATGGCAGGGGACAAGAGCATGGTGGCTGTGCTGCATGTGAGAGTCCAGGGCCTGGCAAGGGTGGCCATGACGCTCAGGCTTCCCATGCCCCTCTCGGAGACTCTGCCTTGGTCAGTCATGGGTCCTTTCTCCCTTGCCAGCTCTGAGCAGGAACACGGCTCAGGGACAGTCCAGGCCCTTGCCCAACCTAACTGGGTCAAGACCTCAATCCTGCCCCCAACCAAGGGTAGGTTGGGAGCAGCCACACCTGCCAAGCCTTCTCCAGGGCACAGGCGATGCTCAGGTCCTGCAGCAGGGAGCAGGCTGTGGGAACGAGGAAGGCCAGTGTCCCTGAGAAGAGGGGGTCTCATGGTCACCTCCACAGTGACCCCAACTTACGGCCAACTAGCTGTGAGGGCGCTTGAGGGTGCTGGGGATGAGGGGCTCCCGAGGGCTGCTTAGGCTCAAAAACGGTCCCTGGATGGGCATGAAACTGCTATTCCTCTGGAATTCTGAAGTAACCCAGAGAGCTGAGGGCTGGTGGTTGTAACACTGGTACAACCAATGTACAGGGGGCTGTCTGCCAAGGTGACAGGGATCACTGAGCTGCCTGACACCATGCTGCTCCAGACCCTGCCTGACATACCCCAAGTCCAGCGCACAGTGGGCCTCGAGTAAGCATCCTTCACCATCACAGCCAGGTCCTCCTGGACCATCCGGCCGAGCAGCTGCACCAGGAGCACATGGAGCACGTGATCAGCTAGTCGCGTGCTCTATCACAAGCTCACATCTTTGGAGCAAATACAGTCTTCCCCAACATCTGAGGCCCTGCGTGGCTGGTGCCCACCTCACCTCCAGCCGCCACACCCCAAACCCACTGGACGCCCAGGCCCAAGGGCGTTACTCACTGTCTCTACCCCAACCGGCTTAGCTCTCGTTTGCTCTGCTGGAATGCCCCCATCAGGGGCATTAATGCCCTTTGTAGACCCGTTCCTGTCTGGTGCCTCTCACCAACCGAATCAGTGGTGAGGGCATGGGTTCCAGAGTCCAGTCCTCATTCTAACTCTCAGTAGCTTGTTACTTAACATAGACTTCTTTAAAACCATCACTTTGCTTCATGGGTAACAGTTCTCCAGCCACACCTACCCAACTAGAGGTCAGGGTAAGGTGAGTGGAGCTCCAGATCCAGGGGCTCTGGCCTGCCGGAGCTCCCTGAATTTCAGGCAACAACCCCCAGCCCCCTCTGTGAGTGACAGTAAGAGGTGTTAATGGACCCCAGGGAAGAGCTAGGAGCAGGAAGGGAGAGAAGAGCACAGCTCAAGAGTTAGCTCCTCTCAGTTAGAGCTGCCTGGGCGGTAGTGAGCACTTCATCTTCAGGGACAGACATGCAGAAGCAGGACAGGGTGGGGTCTATGCGGAACCGCCTATCTCAGGCCTAGGGTGGCCCCCTGATTCAGTATCAGGATGGGGAAGATAATGTCAAGATAAAGTGACTTCTGGCTACATCACCAGGATTGGACGTCAGGCTTGGAGGACCTTAGGCCATGGGATGAAGCAGGGAGACGGGACTTTGCTGGGGCAGGGACAACTGAGTATAGTGATCTGAGTGCCTGGGTGGCTGGGCCAGTCTCTCCCCCTTATCTGGAGAGGGGTTGCTGAAAGGGTGAACCTTCTGATCTCCATGTCACCCACCCTGCCCTGGGGCCTGATCAGCCCTTTGCACTTTTTTTTTTTTAAGCAAGGAAAGCATCAATTTATTGAAATGAAAGCACACTCCACAGAATGGGAGCGGGCTCGAGCAAGCGGCTCAACAGCCGACCATGCCCTTCTACTATCACTATGGAAAATGGAATTTCCTTCCAGGGTCCCCATAGTCCCCATAGTAATTGACCCTGTTTCTATGGGGACCCCACACTTCCCTATCAGCTCTCCAGTTCTCATAATAGCTCCAGGAATTTCTAGTGCCTACCCCAATCCTGGGCTGTGTGCTCATCTCCCTCCGCCTTCAGGTGCCTGGGTAACAGCACCAAGGAAGTGATTCCACCTTCCCTTTACCCATTTCTGTCAGGTAAACTGAGGCCCAGGAAGGAACATGACCAGATAAGGTCCCAGTTGCCCAGGCTGGAGTACAGTGACGTGATCTCGGGTCATTGCAACCTCTGCTTCCTGGGTTCAAGTGATTCTCCTGCCTCAGCTTCCCCAGTAGCTGGGACTACAGGTGCACGCCACCACGTCCAGCTAATTTTTTGTATTTTTAGTCGAGGGGGGTTTCACCATGTTGGCCAGGATGGTCTTGATCTCCTGACCTCGTGATCTCCCCACTTCTGCCTCCCAAAGTGCTGGGATTACAGATGTGAGCCACTGCGCCCAGTCAAGGCCTGGCCAGGCTTCTAAGAGGCAGTAGAGATCATCAATGAGGGAGAGGGTACTGGGAGAAGCGTAGGCAAGTCGAGGTTGCCTCCAGCCTGACCTAACCTCCCTGGACCCCTGTGAGGCCTCAGTGGTATAGCTATATAGTTCAGCTTCTGCTCCCTTCTGTCACCTGAGGGTTTGTTCTGCCCTGACGTTTGTGACCCTGAGTGCCCTTCCACATTCAGTGCCCCCTCACTCTGTGACCCCATTCATTGGGGGGTGCTGAACATCACTGCTGCTCTGGTCTGAACAGGGGCCACTCATCTGCATGTTATGTGGCATTAACTGTCCAACTGTGAGCCCATCAGATGCTGTCCCCAGTCCCCCAATACTCTCCTGCCCTTCCTATGCCTTCCCTGGGGGAACTCTGGTGGTCTCGGATCATGAGTCCTCTGGATGAGCCCCCACCTGTCCACCAGGCCTGCTTGACTAGCTCTGCCCTGCCCCCACTCCTGACAACTTGCTTCTTGTCCCACTGCTCCTGCTGTTCCTTCCTCTCAGCCCTCAAAGCCCAAACTCAGCCTCCTCTGGGGTGACTTCCTGACTGGTCACTGCCATGGGACCCGCCTCCTCTATCCAGTCATTCAGCTAATATCCAAGGAGCACCTACTACATGTGAGGTCTGACAACTGTGGTAGGACCCTGCCTTGGTTTCCCCACCAGGGCCCTAAGGAGCTTAAATTGAGTGAGGTCCTGGGGTGCTCTGCCCCTTCCCCTTTCCCTCAGCAGCCACCCACAGCCCCCTCCCTCACTGTGAGGCCCCCAGTTGAGCTGGGCCCACAGGGGGAGGGGGCGGGTGGGTCTAAACCTGGGGTCTTTAAGGAAGAGAAAGGGCAGGAAGGGGTTACTCCCCCATCTCCATCCCCACCCAGACCCACAACTGGGGAAACAGGTTTGCCAGCTGATGTCAGCTCTCACAGCTGAAGGGAGGGGTGCAGGTGTTGCTGACTGGGTTGCTGGCCAACTCAAGGGTCTCTAAACACCCTCTTTCAGCTCCGCCCCTTACCTTACACTCCCCTTCCCCAAGTACACACACAACAGGCCCCTAACAGGATTTAAAGTCACAAGCACTACTCCTCCCTGGGTTGGGGGTTCCGGGAGCAGGAGCAGGCAGGCAGGAAGGCGAGCTGGGAGGCTGGCGCTAGTTTCCTCTTCCCAGGCAGCCTGGCCCCGCCTGGCTCCTGGGTTTGCTCTCACATCCTGGATTTGTTTGCCTGGCCCCAGGCTGCCCCCTGCCTGCTCAGGCTTCCGAAGCTACAACCTGCCAGCCTATGCTCTATACGTACCCTGTGAGGTGAAGAGCTCTGGGAGGGGGAGGCTCGGCACAGATATGAGCCATAAATACCACCTGAGAGGACAGTGGGGGGTGGGGGTGGCCATGTGCAGAGCTCAGTAAGATGGGACATCAGGAGGCAACCATACTGGACTTACAGTCCTGGGAGATACCAAGACACCCTCAGCAGCCTGCCACCCAGCATGAAGACCTATCATTAACATCCCTCACACTCATCACCTGGTTGAAGCCCCCTTTACCTGCTCACACACCTAGAACCTGCCCACAGCTGTCGGGCAGTCAGAGGAAGAAGGACTAGGGGTAGGCTTCTCTTCACACCCTCTGCTCCTTCACAGGCACTAGAGATGGAGGCAAAGAGGCTGGGGCGAGGGAACCCAATGGGGCCAGGGAAACAGGAGCCTTCTCTGGTCTGGACCAGCTATAATGGCTACCTCTCCACAGAGTCCAGGAAGTCCCTGAGGTCAGGGCTGTGTCAGGTTTTTTTTTTTTTTCTTTTTTTCTTTTTTTTTTGAGATGGAGTTGAGATGGAGTTGCTCTGTCACCAGGCTGGAGTGCAGTGGTGCAATCTCGGTTCACTGCAACCTCTGACTCCCTGGTTTAAGCGATTCTCCTGCCTTAGCCTCCCAAGTAGCTGGGATTACAGGTACGTGCCACCATGCCCAGCTAATTTTTTTTTTTTTTTTTTTTTTGAGACGGAGTTTCGCTCTTGTTACCCAGGCTGGAGTGCAATGGCGCGATCTCAGCTCACCGCAACCTCCGCCTCCTGGGTTCAGGCAATTCTCCTGCCTCAGTCTCCTGAGTAGCTGGATTACAGGCACGCACCACCATGCCCAGCTAATTTTTTTTTGTAGCTTTAGTAGAGACGGGGTTTCATCATGTTGACCAGGATGGTCTCGATCTCTTGACCTCGTGATCCACCCACCTCGGCCTCCCAAAGTGCTGGGATTACAGGCTTGAGCCACCGCGCCCGGCCTCCAGCTAATTTTTATATATTTTTTTAGTAGAAACGGGGTTTCACCACGTTGGCTAGGATGGTCTCGATCTCCTGACCTCATGATCCACCTGCCTCGGCCTCCCAAAGGGCTGGGATTACAGGCGTGAGCCACCACAGCCAGCCAGGGCTATGTCAGTTTTACAGGCAGGAAGCAGAGGCTGAGAAGTTGAGTTTGGTCTGGGTTATACCAAAGAAGGACCCTACTCCATGCCTGGACTCCTGCCAGGGCCTCGACCTCTCACAACCTGAGCAGACTAAAGAGGCTGTGGTCCTTCTGGCCTGGACTCCAGGTCTCCGGGAAACAGTGGACCCGCCTCCTCACTGAGGGCCAGCGCGTCTGAGCATGAATTCCCCCCAGTGATAAACTGTTCAGGGCACACAATGGTCCATTGTGCCCAGGGCACACCTGAGCCAGGAGCATCATGCCAGGCTGGTGCAGGGAGGGAGGTGCTGGATGAAGGGGAGGGAGGTGTTACCCTGGGATCCCTCCCTGCTGGGGGTGCAGAAGGAAAATGGGGGACTATGTGTGAGAGACGGTTTCAGTGACACCAGGTTCTCAGCTGACGGGACATGTGAAGTGTTCTCTGAGATTGGTGGGGAGCTCAGGATGAAAGGGCCGCCCTCCATCCTTCTCAGACATTCCCCAGGGCCTCAACGCCCCCCTCACCTTGGGCATTAAGAGCACAACTTTTTTTTCTGCTCCCTAGAGAGGCCCTGGGTCCACCTCCCAGAATGGGGGTGGGGTGGGGGCGTCTCAAGTCAGGGAGGAGCTTATCACAGCCTGTTCGTAGGAGTAGGGGGGGAGGAATGCAACTCAAGAAGAACCTGCGGTGGGAGCATTCCCCTTCCACACACCCTCCCTAGTCAGCCCACACACCCCCCTACATCGGCCCACACTCCCAGAGCCATTGGCCACGACCACCCAATCGGGCCGCGCCCACGGGAGAGGCAGCCGACATGCAAATTGAGACTCCCTCCATCTAGCCTCCTGTCCAGAGAGGCCTCAGTTTCCCCATTTGTAAAAAGGCGAAGTGTTCTGCCGCCTCGGCCCAGGCCACTCTCCTCCAGCAAGAAAGGCTCAGGGTTCACGGTCCAGCTGTGGGGGTTGCTGTGAAGTGCACGACCGCGAGCTCTATACCCAAGGCATAAGTGCCAGAGGCACCCGGCGGGCTGGGGGCACACACGTGGGTGCGGAGCCGGAGCATTCCATGCGCGCGCGCGTCTACGCAGCCTCAGCGGCGCGGGGCACAGGTGCAGCAGGCGCGGGGCGTGCGAAGCTGGGGGCACAGCGGGTGCGGGCACGGGGCGGGGCGGGCTCACCTGCGTGTAGTAGAGCAGCCACAACTCGTAGAGCCGCTCTGAGGCGGCCATGGCCGGGCCCGGCTCCGGCCCTGCTGCGCGCCACCTGTCGCCGCCTCCTCCGCGCCGCCCGCCGGCTGCCTTCGGCCAGGCCCATGGGCGGAGGGCGTCACTCCGGGGCGGAGCGGCGCGGTACTACTGGGGAAGTCTGCGGCTCTGGCCTCCGCGGCGATGAGCCACCCAAGTCTGCTCGCTCCTCCTCCTCCTCACTGGCGGCCGCCGCCTGGCTTCCTGCACTTCGCTGCAGTCACCGCCGCCCCGCCTCTCCCGGGACCGTGCAAAGGGCGGCGGCGAGTATGGCAGGAGGAGGGGCCTGTGGGCAGGGCGGCCCAAGAGGGTGCCCCGCCGCCCCGCCCTACCAGTCCCATTGGCAGGTACAGCCTGAGCCTCCGGGACGATGGTCGGGGTGAGAAATTCCAGACTTTCCCAGGGTCTGCATCCGCCTAGGACGCAGCCCGCCTGACTGCAGTTGCCATCATTCAGGGAAGGGTCGGCGGGTCGCGTGTGAGTGGCGAGGGTCCTTCAACAAGTAATAATGACTACCACCACCATGCAACCCCAGTGGCGCTTATCAAGTGTCCGGTGCTCCTCTGTCGCTTTATGGGAAGACTGAAACGCAACTTTTGAGCTCTAGCTGTTTGTTGAGTATGACGGCGCGAAGTCAGAGAGCAGCAGGACTAGCCTGAAATACCTTCAGAGCAGCGGTGCCCTCCCAGATCCCAGAGAAGCTTAGACCGTTCCCACGGGTCCCCCTCCCTCCTCCAGGAAGCCTTCCGAAACGCTCCAATGGAGGGGCTTTCCCACTCCACAACTCCAGGGCCCAGAACTTGCTTCACATATTTTCTTTCTTTAACCTCAGGAGATGGGTGCCTCATGGTTCTGTTTTACAGATGGAGAAACTGAGGCTTTGGCCAAATGAGGACCACATGGGCAGCCAAGGGCAGCAGGGACAGGGACCCAGGCTTGATTGACTCTTTGTTGGGTCCCTGCCACCATCACCCGTGCGCCTTTCCCTATGTCCAGATTATGAGGCGAGGGACCCCCTGGTGTTGGGTAGGGATCAGGCTCTTTGTTGGGACTGGGGAGAAGTTTGCTGGACCCAGAGAGGTGCTACTAGTTCCAGGAGTTGACCAGTCTGGAGACTCCTAAACCTCGGGTGGTCAAGAGAACACAGACCCTGTCCCATTTTGCTTTCCTAGTTTCTTGGGCCACACCTCCAGTCTGGCCTTTTCTCCTGCTCTGTCCAATCATAGCTCTGAGCTGAGGTTTCCTGAGCACCTCCAACCTGCATGCCAGGCCTTGGCAGAGCAACCCATCCATTACAGGGAAGAAGGTTTAGACAGACTCGGGTGAGTGAGGACAAGAGGGTCAGTGAAGAGAGGGCTAGACCTGTGGCCTGTGGCCCATAAGCCTCTGAAGAGAGTTGGAAGGGGAAGAGTGGATGCCCACCTGCAGCCAACCTGGGAAGGGAGGCCTCAGGGAGGGAACTGCCTTACTCAGAAGCTAGTTATCGCCTGGCAGTGGAGGGGGGCAGGTGGAAGCATGGTCTCCTATTCCCAAGTGAGGGGGTGTGGCCTTGGGGACTCTCACATACTGAAAGAATATCTTGAATTCAGCCTAAGTGGTCTCTCTGTTATCAGGACACTCTGGTTAATGCAGGAAAGAAGACTCTGGCAGCTTCTGCCAGGGAGCCATGAATCTTGTGGCGACTTGCAATCGAGGCCAAACCAACTCTTTCTAAGCTGGGGGATGGGGTCAGTCCTTGAGGCCCACTGGACCCGGGTTGGGGTTTGCTCTTCGCTGGGGAAGGTAACTTGACCCTGAGGACTTTGCTGCTCCAGGAGGGGATGGGAGTGAGAGGGGATCATATCCGAGTCCAGAGGGAAACAGCCATCCAACCAGGTCCCTCACTATACAGGCTTTGTCTGAGCTGAGGGTGGTCACAGAGGGGCTTAGGGGCATTTGTCAGGAGTCCGGGGGGCCACGGACAGCTGTAGAGGTGTGAGGCATACCTCATATTAAGGTGGGATCGGAGTGGAGGGTCAGGGAAGGCTTCTTGAAGGCATTAGAGCCTTGAAGGATCAGGTCAAGTGGACAAGCGTGGTTGGGTCAGGGCATTCCAAGAGGCCAGCATGGAGTGAGCTGTGGTTGGTGCATAGGCAAAACCGAATCGATCGACGCACTCTTTTCTCCTTCTCTCAGGTCTGATTCCACCTGCTGCTCTTTCACTGATCAGTGTTGGATAAATCCGCCCTTAGCCTTTTTTTTTTTTTTTTTTTTTTTTTTTTGCTGGCTCCCTACCCACTAGGCAAGTTGCCCGGAAGGATAAGGGCGGGGCGGGGCGGGGAGGGCTCTCCCATAACAACCCAGCATTGATTGGCTTCCAGGACCTCTCATTCTTTCATTCTCGTCCTTGGATTGGCCGCGAGACATTTATCCACTCGCTTTAGGCCTGCGCGTTGCAAGACGGGAGAAAAGGGGGGGCGTCCGCAGGCAAGATGGAGCCGACTGTGGCCGGTGTGGGCCGGCTAGAGGAAGAGGCACTGCGGCGAAAGGAACGGCTGAAGGCCCTACGGGAGAAAACCGGGCGCAAGGTGAGAAATGCGGAGTGAAGGTCGTAGTTGAGGCGGCCAGAATTCGGGATCCGGGTCGGGTTTGAGAAGAGCAGGGCCTAATAGGGAAAGACAGCTGCCGAAGGCGCGCATGCGCAGGCGCTTACGCATGCGCAGGCGCTTACGCATGCGCGAGAAGACGGCGTCCGCCCACGAAGTCGGGCTGGTGGGCGTGGTACTCCTCTGTTGCTGGTGCGGTAGTCGCGCATGCGCTGTGGTGGGTAAGGCAGTGGTCAGCGACCCGCAGTCCACTGACTCCTGCTTCCCGAGTGTTGCTCGTGTAGGTGTCCAGGGCCGCTTGTACATTTAGAAGCTTGTTGGGTTAGGCGTGATTTGTTCCGTTTATGGCCAAGTTGGCCTTTAACCCCCACGTTCGATTCTGAGTCTGACAGACTCCTCTGTCCGGCAGCACGCCTTGGACAGGACAGCAAATGACAGCAGTGGATACACAGCAGGAATCGTTGTGTGCAAAAATCGAAAAGAGGCCGGGCGCAGTGGCTCATGCCTGTAATCCCAGTACTTTGGGAGGCCGAGGCTGGCGGATCACTTGAGGTTAGTAGTTCCAGACCAGCCTGGGCAACATGGCCAAACCCCGTCTCTACTAAAAATACAAAAATTAGCTGGGTGTGGTGGTGCACGCCTGTAATCCCAGCTTCTGGGAAGGCTATGGCAGGAGAATCGCTTCAGCCCAGGAGGCAGGGGTGTAGTGAGTCGAGATCGCGCCACTTCACTCTAGCCTGGACGACAGAGCAACTCCGTCTCAAAAACAAAACAAAACAAAACTTAAAGAAAGGTCTATTTCTAAGTAGGGAGGGCCTTAGAAATTGGGAACGAGGGCCGGGCGAGGTGGCTCACACCTGTAATCCCAGCGCTTTGGGAGGCCGAGGCGAGTGGATCATTTGAGGTCAGGAGTTCCAGACCAGCCTGGTCAACATGGGGAAACCCTGTCCCTACTCCAGATACAAAAATTAGCCAGGTGTGGTGGCAGGCACCTGTAATCCCAGCTACTTGAGAGGTTGAGGCAGGAGAATGGCTCGAACAGGAGGCAGAGGTTACAGTGAGCCAAGATCGTTCCAGTGCACTCCAGCCTAGGTGACAGGGTGAGACTTGGTCTCAAAAAAAAAAAAAAGAAAAGAAAAAAGGCAGGGGTGGGGGTGGGGAAGAGGAGAGCCTTAGTGTAGTTCTTTTTTTGGGGATGGGACTACTAGCCTATTAGTTACCATATTCGGAAGCATTTTTCCTTGCTCTGGTTTAACACCAAATGCAAAGTTCCATTTCTACTCTGTTCATCTTCCCAATGTCATGGAGAGGAAGAAGAATTCTGAAGATGACTTACCTGTGTGCAAACTGTAAATTGCTTTTTTACTTGGACTTGGGACACACTGCTTCATTTCCCTGAGCCTGGGTTTATTCATGTCTCCAGTGGGGAATGACAGTCCCTACACATTCATTCTCACTGTTATTGTGAGATCTAATGGGATAATCTGTGTGAAAGGGCTCTAGAGACCACAGAGGGCCGAAGTTGTTGGTTCTGTTGTTGGATGCGTGAAAACTGTGTCCTTCAGTGTATGAAGTACAAAGAATGTTAAATTTATAGACCTGTCAGAGATGGGGGGGCACTTCCCACTTTCCAACTTAAAGCAGGCTGGGCAGCCTGACCCCTGTTTTCCTTACTGCATGGCAGTCTGGTGTCCTGTATGAAAGTGAAAAGGGAAGTAATAGAGAGTGAAAGCTGGCTAGAGTGGCTTCTGCTTTTGTTGGCCGCCTGTTGAACATATCAGACAGTTATCCCCTAAATTGCCTGTCCCAGAGAAGCTCAAGCCTCAGCCTTTCAAACAATGGCTAGTCCATCTGAGCTGTTTGCTTGGATTTAGGGCTCAGGTTATTGGGGCTGGATTTGAGGTTGCAATGCAAAGGACAAAATAGCATCCATGGAGCCCATTGCCATGGGAAGAATGTGCCAGATCATCAGGAGAACAGGCCTTTAAAACCAGATTCTCGGTGGACTGGAAATATGGCCTGATTGTTATTTTTTTCTGTGTTTTAAAATTGTGGGAAAATAAACATACAATTTACTATTTTAACCATTTTAAATGTATAATTTAGTGGCATTAAGTACATTCTCTGTGTCTGTAACCATCACCACAATCTATTTCCAGAACATTTTCATCATCCCAAACTCTGTACCCATTAAACAATAACTCTCCATTCCCCCTTTCCCCAGCCCCTGGCCATGACTGTTTTACTGCCTGTCTCTGAATTTGACTACTCTAGATACCTCATATAATCAGATCATACAGTATTTGTCCTTCTGTGACTGGTGTATTTCACTTAGCATGTCTTCACACACTTCATCCATGCTGTGTCATGTGTCAGAATCTCAGTCCTTTTTAAGGGTTAATATTCCATTGTATATACCATGTTTTGTTTAGTTGAGTTGCTTCTACATTTTGCCTGTTGTGAATAATGCTGCTATAAACAGGGGTGTACAGATACCTGTTTGAGTGTCTGCTTTGAATTCTTTTGGGTATATAGCCAGAAGTGGAATTACTGGATTATATGGTAATTCTTTTTTTTTTTTTTTTTTTTTTTTTTTTGAGACAGTCTCGCTATGTCGCCCAGGCTGGAATGCAATGGCACAATCTTGGCTTACTGCAACCTCCATCTCCGAGTAGCTGGGATTACAGGAGCCTGCCACCCACCCAGCT
Source organism: Sapajus apella (assembly GCF_009761245.1). Lineage (NCBI taxonomy): Eukaryota > Metazoa > Chordata > Mammalia > Primates > Cebidae > Sapajus > Sapajus apella. The sequence goes on from NW_022436978.1 coordinate 1,403,051, forward strand.
AGTTTTTTTGTATTTTTAGTAAAGACGGGGTTTCACCAGGTTGGCCAGCCTGGTCTCGAACTCCAGACCTCAGGTGATCCACCTGCCTCGACCTCCCACGTCCAACTTTTTTTTTTTTTTTGAAACAGAGTTTTGCTCTTGTTGGCCAGGCTGGAGTGCAGTGGCACAATCTTGGCTCACTGTAACCTCCATTTCCCAGGTTCAAGTGATTCTCCTGCCTCAGCCTCCTCAGTAGCTGGGGTTACAGATGCATGCCACCATGCTCAACTAATTTTTGCATTGTTAGCAGAGACCAGGTTTTACCATGTTATCCAGGCTAGTCTTGAATTCCTGACATCAGGTGATCTCCTCGCCTCGGCTTCCCAAAGTGCTGGGATTGACAGGCATGAGCCACTGCGCCCAGCTGCTAAATTTTGTATTTTAGTAGAGGTGGGGTTTCACCACATTGGTCAGGCTGGTCTCCAACTCCTGACCTCAGGTGATCCACCCACCTTGGCCTCCCAAAGTGCTGGGAATACAGGTGTGAACCACCACTCCTCGCCCCCCCTACCTTTTTAAATTACATTTGAGTGATGTCAGGTGAGGAGAAGGGAGATCAGTCTCAAATCTGTCTTTCCGTCAAACTAAAACTGGGGAGTTTATATAGCGGGGAGAGGAATGTAACTATGTGTAGGGAAAACAGCTGGGTGATATCATAATTCTATGTTTAGCTATTTGAGGAAACACCATACTGTCTTCAGCAGTGGCTTTACCCAGCAGCAGTGTGCAAGGCTTCCGGTTGTCACATTCCCAGCAGCAGTGTGCAAGGCTTCCAGTTTTTCCACATCCTCCCCAACACTTGTTATTTTCTTTTAAAAAAAAAAATAGACAGGGGTCTCACTGTGTTGCTCCAGGCTGGTCTTGAACCCCTGGGTTCAAGTGATCCTCCTGCCATGGACTCCCAAAGTGCTAGGATTACAGGTGTGAGCCACCAAAGTCCAGCCATCTTCTTTTTTGGTTTTTGTTTTTAATTATAGCCATTCTAATGGGTGTGAAGTGGTATCCCATTGTGGTTTTGATTTGCATTTCCCTAATGATGAGTGATGTTGAACATCCTTTCCTATGCTTGTTTGCCATTTGTGTATATATATATATTTTCTTTGAATAAGCATCCAGGTTTTCTTTGCCCATATTTTTATTGGGTTCTTTTTCTTGTTATTGAATTGTCATTGCATTGTTCATATATTCTGGATATTAAATCATTATTAGAGATGAGATTAGTGCTATTTTTTTCCCATTTTCTGGATTATCTTTTCACTTTCTTAGTAGTGTCTTTTTTTTTAAATTAATTTTTTGTAAAGATGGGGTCTCACTGTGTTTCCCAGGCTGGTCTCAAACTCCTGGCCTCAAGCAGCTCTCCCTCTTTGGCCTCCCAAAATATTAGGATTACAGACGTGAACTACTGCACCTGGTGGGTAGTGTCATTTGATGCACAAAAGTTTTAAAATTTTGATGAAGTTCAATTTATCTGTTTTTGAGTTTGTTGCATATACTTTTGGTGTCATATTTAATCCCTACAGTTCTTGAGTGATTTGTTTAATAAGGTACATGCCTGGGGACAAGATAGTTAGGAGTCTAAACTTTGAGTTGATTTTCTAGCCTGTGGGCCTTTCTGCCAGACCTTTGAAGTGGGAGTCTGGGGAGGAAGTGTGACTGCCTGCTGTGGCCAGATAAGACCTCATGAGTCTCCTCCCTCAGAGAGGAAGTGGCTTCACATTTTTAGTTCAGGCTTCTGATGTGACAACAGACTCCTGGATTGAGCACCTTCTCTGCCTGCACCTGCCAGTGGAGAGCGCCTGTTTGCCCTGTGGGGATGGCAACTTACTGGTTTCCTAGCACTCAGTGGCAGGTGCTTCATTGAGTTCTTACTGTGTGCATGGTTTTGCTGGAGGCCTTAGGAATTTCAGGCCTGGAGTTGGTTTTCCTCACGGTTTTATCTTTCTTCCTTACTCTAACCAGACTATAAACTCATAATTTAGTGATGTTATGACAAATCAGAGTCCTGAGATTGTGGCAAATGGAGAGAGGCAAGATTAGGAGTTGCAGTGTTTCCATATATTATTCTGTATAAAGCTCTCTTGTAGTCATGCAGCTGTAGTTTTACAAAGACTTCCTGGTCAGCCCACCTGATGCCACTTATTAGTGAGGGGAGGTGGGCAAGAGGCTGAGAGGAGCTGGGATGTTCAAGGTTGTGGAAGGGAAGTAATGTCTCCTGGCTTCCAGCCCATGCAAGAGCGCCTGGAGGAAGGGGATTCTACAGAGCAACAGCACCGCCTGAAGCAGCATCTTGTAGATAAGCCACTCCCAGTTGACAGGTGGAAGGACAGTATTGCTGGGATTCATTTTCTGGGAAAGCCAGGCAGAGCCTGGGGAAGCTTCATGGGAAGACAGCATGGAACTTGAGCTGAGCCATGGAGGGTGGGGAAGGGGGAGAAGGGCATCAAGGTAGCTGGTAAGGAGAGTGTTCCTGGGAAGCATTTCAGAGGTGAGAACATTCAGGCGCATAGAGGTGAGGGTGGAGATGCCCCAGGAAGTTTGACAGCAAGCACTTGGCAGTGACTGGGGCAGGGGTACAGTCTGAAAATGCTGGACTGGGGTACTCTGGTAGCCAAGTTTTGCAAGAGCCAGGATTTCCAACAGGGATGGTAGCCAGCCTGGGCACACTTTTCTGTATTGTATTTGAACCTCATTTCCTGATGCTCATCCAGAAGTTCCAGGCTGGGTGGGTAGGTGAACCGTTCAAGGCTGTGTGGATGAAGTTCTGTGGCATCTCTTCACAGTGCTGTTCAGCAGGGCAGTGTGAGGCCACAGTCCTCTTTTGACCTTTTTCTTCCTCAGCAGCCAAATGGAGGCTCTCTAAAGGTGATTAACTTGGCACAAACATCTGCCCCTTGGCTGTCAGCTTTTCTGAGCATTTGCCCTGAATTGGGTTGTCTCTTGCTGCTCCGAGACAGGGAGACTGGCTGGCTGGCTGGCTGATCAGCCCTTGGGGCTGAGGTCTGACTGTCAAGTTGCAGGTTCCAGGCAACTAGCAATTCCTGGTCATTACCTGGCTCTAGAGGTGAGAGCAGCAGCATTGTGCAGTAGAACTTGGTACAGTGACAAGTGTTCTCTAATCTGCACTGTCTCGTACTGTAGCCACGGGCCACCTGTGGCTTTGCAAACCCTTCAGATGTGGCTGCTGGCCAGGCACGGTGGCTCATGCTTGTTATCCAGTGTCCAGTCTTTTGGCTTCCCTGGGCCACATTGGAAGAAGAATTGTCTTGGGCCACACATAATATATACTAACACTAATGCTAGCTGATGAGCTAAAAAGAAAACTCAATGTTTTAAGAAAGTGTACGAATTTATGTTGGGCTGCATTTGAAGCGGTCCTGGGCTGTGGGTTGGACAAGCTTGCTATAATCCCAGCATTTTGGGAGGTGGAGGCAAGGGCAATCACTTGAGTCCAGGAGTTTGAGGCCAGCCTGGGCAACGTGGCAAATTTCCATCTCCACAAAAAATACAGAAAATTGACCTGGAGTGGTGTTGCACGCCTGTAGTTCCAGCTACTCAGGAGACTGAGGTGAGAGGGTCGCCTCAGCTTGGTCGTGGTGGAGGTTGCAGTGAGCTGAGATCACATCACTGCACTCCATCTGGGTGACAGTGTGAGACCCTATCTCAAAAAAAAGAAATGTGGCTACTGTGACATTTAATTTTAGTCAGTTTACATTTAAACAGCCACACGTGACTCCTAATTACCTAATGGACAGTGCATCTCTGGAGGACTTGCTCCCTTCAGCCTGAAACCATGTCTCTGTGGGGCGAAGTGGTTCACGCCTGTAATCCTAGCACTTTGGGAGGCCGAGGTGGGCGGATCACTTGAGGTTAGGAGTTCGATACCAGCCTGGCCAACTTGTCGAAACCCCATCTCTACTAAAAATACAAAAAATTAGCTGGATGTGGTGGCAGGCACCTGCAGTCTCACCTGCTCGGGAGGCTGAGACAGAAGATTTGCTTGAACCCAGGAGATGGAGGTTGCAGTGAGCTGAGATTGCACTACTGCACTCCAGCCTGGGTGATGAGAGCGAAACTCCGTCTCAAAAAGAAAAGAAAGAAACCATGTCTCTACCTGAGCTCCAGTTGTTGAGAGCTAAGGGGCAGGAGGAAACCCAGATGAGATCAGATCAGCCTTGGGAGCCCAAAGCTGGGCAGCGGGCTTGGAAGTTGGCCATCTTCATGGCTAGTATCTCCAGCAGATGCTGATTTGGGACCTTCTGTTGTACGTACCCTGTGGAGTTAAGTGCTGTTGATTCGGAGTCATATAGTTGTGATTTACACACTCAAGAAATGGGCAGTGCAGGCCAGGCACGGTGGTGACTTATTCTTGTAATCCCAACACTTTGGGAGGCCAAGGTGGCAGATGGCTTGAGCTCAGGAGTTCAGCACCAGACTGGGCAACATAACAAGATCTTGTCTCTATTAAAAATAAACAAAAGTAGCTGTCGTGGTGGCCCGCACCTGCAGTCCCAGCTATTCGGGAGGCTGAGGTGGGAGGATTAAAAAACAGAAATAAAGAAATGCACAGTGCAGAGATTGGGAGCAATGCCAAGATGTCATGCACTAGTACTCTCTGACTTAGGGGTACTAGGGAGGGTCCCTGGCTAGGTTGGGGGAGGGTAAAAGAGGGAACCAGAGGGAGGGGCTGGCAAGTCTTGCTGGAGAAAGAGAGGGAGTAGGTGAGAGCCCAGTGTGCTGGGTGAGAAGTCAGACTTGTCCATGTCCTGATCATGCCTCAGGAAGTTGCCTGTATCCCCATTCCACATGGCCACATCCCCAGGCCAGCAGCCTGGTTGCAAAGTCAGCCAGGGCGATCGATCACTGTCTCCTGTGTTGACAGCCTTTGGCAGGTTGGCACTTATAACATTCGTGTGGCAATTTTGGCAGAATCATGTTCCCTCCCTAAAGCAGGACTTTGAAGCAGGGTATTGTTTCCTCCCTGTCTGATAGACCAGGAAACCCTGGGTTGAAAGAATGTTTCTCAATCACGCTTTGAGTTGTTGTAGACCCTAGATTGTCCCTTAGACCTTCTATCCCTCGACACGACACCTGTCACCCCCAGGTGCTTGAGAATAAGTATCCTTGGAAAGGAGCCTCCACCCATTACACATGTAAACTGCAACCAGGCTGCCAGGTGGAGGCCGAGGGGTGGAGTGGAGAGAATAGGCTTTGGAGACAGATCTGATTTAAACCTCTGCTCCATTAATCACATCTATGGAACTCAGGTCTGGAAAAATCTGAGCCTTTCTTGAGATGAGCCTCTCTCTCAGAACCTCGAGCAGGATACCGCTTCTGAACTCATCAGTAGCTAGGAGAACAGAGAAAGATGCTGTGAAGTGTCTGGCTCAAGATCTTGTACAAAGACCTTTTATAAACGTGGATGGCTGTCCTTTCTTCCTTACCCTGTTGTAAGTGGGGACATCCAGGTGGTCCTCCAGTCCTTTCCACTGGGTGACAGTGGGTGGAACTGGCCCTGGTTCCAGTGAAAGCAAAGAGGTCCTTCTCCTGCACCCTGGCTTTACTCATCCTAGCCCTAATGTTTTGAAGGTAGAGTTTTAGCGCAAAGTGTTAGATTAGAAGAAAATGGATTTGCAGAGCCACAGCCAAGGTGGAGTGTGAGTGCCTGTTCCTCCTAAGGACTGACCTTTTCTACCTAAGCTCTCAGACTCCAAGGTTGTGGAGGCAGTGAGAGGGAGAATCTTCTGTGTGGGAGAGTTGGGGTTCCCAACGTGCCAGCGTTTCCTTCTGAGGGCCTCAACATGTTCATGTATGAAATGATGGTGTTGGATAAATCAGAGTTTCTCAGACCTACCTGTTCGTCAGGTTGTCTTGAGAGACAATTTTTAATCCTTTTCTGTGGCCCTCCCTCAGACCTATTGTGGTCCTGGTATACAGCCTAGAAATTCATGCATTCTTAAAGTTCCCCAGGTGATTCTGATGCATTTTTCTGGACATCTCTGCTAGACTGAGGCAAGATCTTAGTCTCAGGGTGAGGGGCACCATCGGAGGCCTGAGCAAAGCAGACATACCCTGCCCTGCCCTTGGCTGACTGTGTGGAGGTAGGAGGTGGCTGCAGGAGCCCAGGTGTGAGGCAGTCCACACAGACAGGGTTCTCGAGATGGTGAAGTACAGGGAGAGTGGCTTTGAAGGGGAAAGCAAGAGTCTGGCTTTGGCCACTTTAAGCCAGAGATGACTGTTAGACATGGAAGTGAAGAGAGACGAAAGCAGTCTGGACTGGAAACAGATACAGGAGGTCAAGCCCTGGGGCTAGACGAGGCCCTCTGGTGACAGAGCTTAGACAGCTAAGAGGGAGGATTGGGAGTTCAGTCTGTGCCCTGAGGCTTGCCCTGCAGGTATTTAGCTGGAGTTGGGAGAATCCAAGGAAACTTGGTTGGGTGGAGCGGGGTGGAGGCAGCCGGGCTGAGAGAAGCCAGATGAAGACGGGATGGGTTTTGGCAAGACAAGGTCATAGGCAAGCTTGGTCCAGCTGTGTCAAGGGTGTGTGTGGGAGGGGAAGGTGCCAGTGGAGTCCAGGCCAGCTGGGTTGAGGTGCAGCATGCTAGCCACAGTCTCCCTGTGATTTGAGCCTCCTTTCCACTGCTTGAAGGCCTCACTGGACCCCAGCCAGGACATCTACCCCGCCTCTCAGGAGGGTAGCGCCAGGCTGAGGCAGTGTCCTTGTAGCCTTGCTCTCTGAGCTCACCTGGAGTTTGGATGCTGACAGCCTTCTTGCTACTGCCCAGGTCTTCAGATTGCCGTTCTAGCCCCCTTTTTTTTTCTCTCTCTACCCCCTACCCCCGCCCTGTTGTCCAGGCTAGGGTACAGTGCTCAAGTGATTCTTCTGCCTCAGCCACCTGAGTAGCTGGGATTATAGGTGCGTGCCACCATGCCCGACTGATTTTTGTATTTTTAGTAGAGATGAGGTTTTACCATGTTGCCAGGCCGGTCTCAAACTCCTGGCATCAAGTGGTCTCCCTGCTTTGGCCTCCCAAAGTGTTGGGATTGTAGGCATGAGCCACTGCTCCCAGCCTTCCCCTGCCCCCCCCTTTTTTTTTTCAACCTGGGAGCAAAGGTTCAAGTTGCTCTAAATGTGTACTCCCCCTGGCACCATTCCTTTCTGTCCCTGAACATAGGCTCTGAGGGCTGCACTGCCGCTCCTGCAATATGACCACTACTTCTGAGTCAGGCTGTTTCTCTCCTGATTCCCTGTTCTCTGGACAGGTTGCTTTGTCCACCTGGCTCTGCCATGCTGTACACCTTTAGATGTGTAGATAGATAAGTCTCTTCACATTCTCCTTCAGCTGGAAGATGGCCACAGTAACTCCTGCCTCCCAGGATAAGGGTTAAGTGAGATGGTGTGTGCAGAGGGAGCTGAGAGGTGGGAAGTGTGATGTGTGGATTTATTCTTTCTCCTACACTCTTATTTTACCCTGGCGAGGGCCCCTTGAACTTGCACCTGAGACAGCACCAATGCGGAGAGGTAAGGGACCTTCCATAGTCACACAGGGCCAATCCCTGGTCCTCTGAAGACGGGCCCCAGGGAGCCCACTGTCTCCTGGCTGAGTTTGGGGGTGCTCTTCCTCTGGGGTGGAATTGGTGCTACCCCTACCCCTTGGAGCTGTGCAGGGAGGCGCTCTGCAGTGAGCTACGGGGAAGAGAATGGGACCTCTATTCAGCTTGGTCTGAGATGCTGGGGAGAAGCACCTGGCCTGGGTGAAGGGCGAGCCTCTCTCTGACTTTCCCTTGGAGGGCAGGGTTTCCATTGAGGCAGATGGGTGGCTATTCGGGATCCTTCATGGTGTAGCTCACCTGTGGTGGCAGAAGCACACTCCATGTAGCAGAAGAGGCACTAGACAGCCACAAGACAAGGTTCCTCTTTCTTGCTCGGTGGCACACTTGTTCCACCACAGTCTCCCCTTGGGTTGACTTCTGTGGTATGACAAGGTGTAGCTGGTACTCCCCAGCCTTCACTGATGGGGGCAGGGAATTAGAAAGCAAAGGAATCTTGAAATTCAGACCGGTTTTTAATCTTTCTGTTAGCTTTTGCAACAAAAGAATTTGTATGGCCTTGATAATGAATCCCTGTTTTTTTCTTCCGTCTCCAGGAGCCAGCAGGGGGTGAATGGGGTATTCCCTCTCATTGTCCAAGTAGCTGTCTTTTGGGTATGCTTGGGAGTCCTTAGTCTTCTCTTTGGAGCACTTTTTCCTTATGGTCCTCTTGACTGAGTTAGTTTCCTCTAGATTTTAATGATTTTATTTTTGGTTTCTAAATGGGCTTAAATTTTTAACGATTCCATAGTGGCATTAAAAATCCTTTTAATTAAGCATACAAACTATACCGAGAGAAAAGTACACAGATCAGCTCAGTGATTTTCATAAGGCGAACAGGCCCATGTCATTAATCACTCAGATCAAAAAACTTGATAACAGGGCCGGGTGTGGTGCCTCAGGCCTGTAATCCCAGCACTTTGGGAGGTCGATGTAGGTGGATCCCAAGGTCAGGAGTTGGAGACCTGCCTGGCCAATATGGTGAAACCCCGTCTGTACTAAAAAAAACAAAAACAAAAAACTACAGCTGGACGTGGTGGCAGGTGCCTATAGTCCTAGCTACTTGAGAGGCTGAGGCAGGAGAATTGCTTGAATCCGGGAGGTGGAGGTTGCAGTGAGCTGAGATTGCGCCATTGCACTCCAACCTGGGCGACAGAGCAAGACATCGTCTCAAACAACAACAAAAAAAGTGATAACATCCCAGAATCCCCTCCCAGGTGCTCACTCCAAGGGGAACCACTCTGGACTTCTAACACAAGAAGTTGCCTTCCTTCCTTTTGAACCTTATATAAATGGAATTAAACAGTACATAGTTTTCTGTATCTAGCCTCTTTCATTCGTCATGTTTGTCAGTTGTTAGGTGTGGAATGAGTGCATTCTTATTTCTGTATAGTATTCCATTGTTTGAATAGACCATATTTTATCCATTCTCTGGATTTTCAGGCTGGAATGATTATGGACTGTGCTGCCATTCCCAGCCTTGTACATGTGTTGGTGAACATATGTACACATCTGTTGGCTCTGTGCCTAAGGGTGGAATTGCTAGGCCATAGGCTATATATGGGACAGATACTGTCAAACACTTACAAAATGGCTCTACCGTTGTGTACTCTGACCAGCCCTGTATGGAGGTTCCTCTCTAATACTTGGTGTGGTTAGTCTTTTTTCATGTTAGCCATACTGGTGAAGGTATAATGGTATCTTTTTGTGGTTTAAATTTGTGTTTCCTACCTAATGATGTTGCATATCTTTTCATATGTTTATGCAAAGTGTCTGTTCATGTCTTTTGCCTCTTCTTCTTTTTATTCAGTTGCCTGTTTTTTCTGTTGATTTCTAGGAATTCCTTATGTGTCCTTTGTTCTGTGTATGTGTTGTGACTGTTTATTCTCCCTGACTTGGCTTTGACTTTTCAGGCTTTTACAATTTAATTTTTTTTTTTTTTTTTTTTGAGATGGAGTTTCGCTCTTGTTGCCCAGCCTGGAGTGCAATGGCACAATCTTAGCTCACTGCAACCTCCACCTCCCATGTTCAAGTGATTCTTTTGCCTCAGCCTCCCGAGTAGCGGGGATTACAGTTGCCCGCCACCATGGCTGGCTAATTTTTGTATTTTTAGTAGAGATGGGGTTTCACCATGTTGGCCAGGCTGGTCTTGAACTTCTGCCCTTAGGTGATTCACCCACCTCGGCCTCCCGAAGTGCTAGGATTACAGGCGTGAGCCGCCACGCCTGGCCCAAAATTGAATTCTTTGGTGAACAGAAGTTCTTAATTTTAATGTAGTTTAATTTATCACTTTTTTTCCTAATACTTTTTGTGGCCTGTTTAAGGACATAGTTGCCTACATCTAGGTCTAGGTGATATTCTTTTATGTTATAATCTAGAAGTTTTCTCGTTTTCCTTTAACCTTTAGACCTCTAACCCATCTGTAATTTACTTTTGTATGGTGTGAGTAGGGATCAAGATTCTTTTTCTCCCCATGTGGATATCAGTGACTTGGTACTATTTGATATTTGACATTTGTGTTTTAGAAGACTTTCCTGTGACTTAATTGGCATGCGTTGTTCATGATAATGCTGTTAACCTTCCATAACATCTTGATAACAATTGTAGTTGTAGATATAGTAGTAGTAGCTGTTAAAATATATATATATTTTCATACTTCTAAGTCCCAGTTCATGCTACCTCTTCAGCAGACAGGCAGCTCCTTGTGGCCAGAGACAACTCTTAAGCTTGTTTTAACAAGACATTCAGACGTTTCCTGGGTGCCCCATGGCACTGTACTGGGTATGCTGCGTCCTGTGACTCTGAGCCCCTTAGGCTTTGTGCCCTAGAGAAAAGACAACACAGACTCCCGGGGAGGACAAGGACCTGCTGATCCAGGCCCTCCAGTGCTGTCCTCCTGACCTGCCAGCCACACTCTGTCCATACTCTGGACCTACTGACCCAAGGGTGTTCAGACTAGGAGTATGTGCTACCTCAGTTGCTTCAGGGTCAGTTGTTTCAAACTTGGGCTGTATGTTTTAAATGGTTTTTGGCCCTTTCATTGACCCTGCATACATTGGGACCAGCATGTGATTCTGTAGTACTAAGAATTGTAATACAGAAACGAAATGCAGTTCGTGATCTTGTTTCTGGAGACGATGTCTCATGTTTCATCTTGGGATACTGAGGAAGATTTTCCCTAACCCATCCCACATACCTCCCCTCATACCTCCAGCCCACATCCAGCACCTATTCACATGCATATACAGCAGTGTACTCTCCACACCCCGCCCCTGCCTACAATGCATCCCACCTCCTCACACTCCCTTAACGTCACAGCGCCACTGCACAGCCCAGGCCCTGCCCCGCACACTTCCCCGCACAGTAGGACCTCCTATCCCCACACTCACCCGTTCCTGTACACCTCCAACCTGCAACAACACCCCTCCACATGCCCCCAGCGCACACCTACAAACCCCAACCCCCTTACACCAATACATATCTCACATACCCCAAAACACACATAAGCACTACCTTCATACCTCCATACCCCCACTTTGCCTTCCCCTACACGTACACCCTAAGCAGCTGAGAGGGACTTGGTGCTTTTAAGCCAGGTGTTCAGAGATCTGGGGGATCCCATGGTGAGCTTGATATGGCCCAGTCATGCCTGGTCCTCCTCCTTCCTTCGGAGCTTCCCCTTAATCCTGAGGCCCTGGCTTCTCCCTGGTTTTGTTTTGGAGGGAAGCAACAGCTTGTACTCTTGAAAGAATTCCAAGAGGAAAAACAGTTGCTGTGGCAACGGTGCCCTGTGGCAGTGACATCCACACTCCTGGGCTGTTTTGATTCAGGGCTCTAAAGAGCTGCTCTGTCTAGAAAAAATGTGAGTGGTTGGAGCAGAAAACATTTGTCCTTTCAAGGACAGCCCCCCTTCCATTGTTTTCAGGGCAGGGCACCACTAGATTTCTTGCAGGGTAATTTGAGTCCTGAGGAAAAAACACCTGTGTTTGACATCTTTGACATCGACTAGTGAAAGCAGGACTTTCCTGCCATGGGCCCAGGAGTCCATGACTCAGGCAGCTTCCTTCTGTGTAGGAAGTGAGATTGAATGCTGGGCTGTTTCTGGGGTGAGGAGTCAGTTTCCACACCTGGCTGTTATAACTGTTACTGTTGAGGCCTCTCTGCGCACAGAGCCTGGGTGGGAAATGAGGTCAGTGAGGCTGGCCTTTCCCTCAAGCACAGTCAGGCTGGGGCCCCGTAGGGAGGCTGACTCATGTACCCCCATTTATAATACTCTACACTTCCATCCACGGAGGAGGGGCGTAGAAGAGCTGTCAGTGTCTTGGAGAGAGGGCTTGGGCGGACGACACTTGTATGCCTGTTGCATGGAGGAGAGAGCTGAACCCAGTGTCCATATACATACCTTGCTTTATCTCATTGGTTGGCTTATGAGTAGTGTCCCCACTTGGGCTTTGTGGCCCAGGCTGCATAACTCACAAGACAGAGCCTGACCTGGTAGAGGTGCTGAGTTAACACTTGAGGGATTGAGTGGAGGGCCTGGAGAGGCGATAGCTGTTTCCAAGTGGGAAGGAGGAGGCGGGATTGATTGATTGATGGATGGATGGATGGATGGAGTCTTGCTCTGTTGCCAGACTGGAGATAGCTCACTGCAACCTGATGGGCAGGAACAGAGCAGGCAGGCATGGAGGTGGTCTGAATTTAGGAAGACCATCTGTAGAAGGTCCTTCTTCCTTGCCACCTCCTTGTTCCCCAACACTGGCTAGCTTTTCCCGACTTGGACTCATACTCTTTGCATGCACATAGGGTCTGCCCTTCTCACCTGTGGTAGCTTGAGGACAAGGGCTGGGCTTTCCTCTGGGTGACACTGATGGCCGTTCTGGGTAAACTGAGGGAAGGAGCAAGGCATGAATGTGGGGATCTATTGTGTGACCCCTATGTCAGGGGATGAGAGGGCTTCACCCCAAAGACACAGGTAAGAGTCTCAGGCTCCACCGTCCTCATCACTGTGGTTGGCATCTACTGACTGAGGAGGTACTCTTTGTCAGCCACAGTGCGGGGCTGTCACATCACATGGGTACCCTCACATGGTGCCATTTTGCAGTTGAAGAAACTGTAGCTTGAGAAGCTAAACTGGCCCAGGGTACCACAGCACACAGTTGTCAGAGCTGGGTATCAACTCCTCTTGTGGTTCTGCTTTCTCAACCTTTCTGTATGCTGAGCATGTGGCTTTTTAAAAACACTTTGCAGCCAAATGAAGTGTGTGTAGGTGAGGATGATAAGACCTTGTGAAGCAGTATTTCCCCCCACAAATAAATGTGCCAGTTCTGACTTGTTTAAATTTGGTTTCAATTAGGATTTTTATCACTTGTAGATCACACCAGAGAAGAGACAGCTGTCTTAACTTTACTTCTCAGATAGTGACACTCCGAGAAGCAGCTGATGAGAGGTTAAAATAGCTTCTAGTCTCCTAGGAGCTTCAGCACATTTTGTTGCTGTGTAAACCTCTGACTTGCCGGGAAATTGACTTGTAAAGCATTTTGCTTTTCATACTGGGGTGCCTGATGCTGGTGTCTGGTATATTTCATATTCAGCTGTGTTGGGATGGAGGGAATGGAGAGATGGCCCAAGGGCCTTGGCTTATATCAGTGAGTAGCCTTTGTGGTGGTCAGGACAGTTGGGGAGGATGCTGGGACCAAGCTCACAGAACACTTAATGTCTCGAGTCTCAGCTCCTCCATTTGCAGCGTGAGCATTAGGACCTTTGCGCTGCCTGTATCTCCGGTTCTCCCTGGGGATTGGATGAACAATAGAATGTTTAACACAACTTTGAGTCTTATAAAGTGCTTGTGCACTTGTTTCAGGACCAAACCGAGGGTTGGGCTGCCTCTTCCTTCGTCCCAGTATCAAGATGCAGATGAACTGGGAGAGAAGGGAGTTTTTTTATTTCTGCAACTGGTTACAGGGAGAAGGCCTGGAAATTATCACCAGACCAACTCAAAATTGCAAAGTTTTCCAGAGCTTATATACCTGCTGAGCTATATGTCTATGTGTAAGTGCACATTCATCTAAAGACATAAATGATTAACTTCGTCTAGTCTATAAGATCTAAGTCCTGAAGACCTTCCTCTGGAGCCTCAGTAAGTTTACTTAATATAAATGGGTCCAGGTGCTGGGGTGATTACCCTTATCTTGTCTCCTGCTAAGTCATGGAGATTTGGGGAGTTCCTTCAGACCTCCAATAAACTTGTTTGTGGAGTCCTGGGGAGTTTCTTCAGACCTCCAATAAAACTTACTTAATTCTAAACAGGTCTTCTTAAGAATTCCTTCCTTATCCTGTCATGCTTCAAGGCTCAGGAAAGGCCTAGGCAAAACTCTTGGTGGGCTTTTGTGTAAGGGCACTGGTTCTGTCAGCTTTTTTTTTTTTTTTTTTTTTTTTTTTAAGACACAGTCTCGCTCTGTTGCCCAGGCTGGAGTACAGTGGCGCAATGTCAGCTCACTGCAGTCTCAGCTCACTGCAACCTCCGCTACCTGGGTTTAAGTGATTCTCCTGCCTCAGCCTCCAGAGAAGGTGGGATTATAGGCGACCACCACCATGCCCGGCTAATTTTTTGTTTTAGTAGAGACAGGGTTTCACCACGTTGGCCAAGGCTGGTCTCGAACCCCTGACTTCAGGTAATTCACCCGCCTCAGCCTCCCAAAGTGCTGGGATTACAGGCGCGAGCCACTGCACCCGGCCAGCTTTAATATTTAACCTAGCTACTCAGTCAGTGCTGCAACAGTTGTAATGGAGGCCTGCTAGTGAGACCTGGCCTACCACACACTTCATTTTTAGGTTATTGCTATAAATGGCCATATGTAGCCAAGGCATCTATTTGCAAACAACAGAAATCCATTCTGGTTTTAGAAAAAGAAAACAGAGTGCTTGCTGTTTTAAAAATCGAGCCATTCACAGCTTACCAGGAATAAAAGAAAAAAATTATTAAAAAGAAAAAAGGATAGCCAGCCTTAGAGGTACATAGCCTGAAAGAAGCCCAATATTTCATAAGAAAATGGAAAATGGCTTGATGAGGAAATTACTACTGCCTTCCAGTACGACACTACAGTTTGCTCTGTTGCCCCTGCACCCTGGACTCAATCTTGAATCAATCTTATTGCAGCTCCCCCAGAAGAGAAGTCTGTGCCACCCCAGCCCCACCTCCCTGCAGGTCACAGCTTGCCATTTGGAGTCTCTTGCGGGTATATTGGATCAGCAGGGCCAGAGGATTTTCCTGCTGCAAGGCAGGCTGGGAAAGTGAGTGGGGCACTTTTGGTTTCTGTAGTGAGGGGCAGGCTCTTCCTCTCCAAGACTCAAGGTGGAGCTTTCCTAAGTGAAGGGAGGAGCTTGGGCTCTGGGCAGCTCATAGAATAACTTGGGAACATGGTGCAGTGGACACACCAGCCTAGTTGACGTTCAGAGACCCAAGGTCTGGTCCTGGCTTCTGCCCTTCTCTTGCTTTACACTTCGCCTGGATCTCTTGTGGACTTCTGGATATTTACGTTGTATGAATGATTTTTATTTTGGGTCGGGGAGGGAGTCGGTGACAGCGACTCTTTAGCCCAGGCTGGAGTGCAGTGGTGGAATCTCGGCTCACTGCAGCCTTGACCTCTGGGCTCAGATGATTCTCCCACCTCAGCCTCCCAAATAGCTGGGACTGCAGGTGCACACTACCACTCCCGGCTTTGTGGTTTTTGTGGTAGAGTCAGGGTTTCTCCATGTTTCCCAGGCTGGTCTCGAACTCCTGGGCTCAAGGGATCTTACTGCCTCAACTTCCAAAAGTGTTGGGATTACAGGCATGAGCCACTGAGCCAGTACCCCCCCCCCCACCATTAATTATTTCTTTGCGTTTCTTTTCATCCTTTCTGCCCTGTGACCAGAGCCTACCTTGGTGACTACAGTAGCTCTCAGGCAGCTGGGTGTGGCCTCATGCAGGCCACTTTCTCTCCTGGGTCAGCCTCTTGAAGAGGAGGTGGCATGTGGTCTCACGCAGAGGCTCCTCAACTCAGCCATGTATTAGAGATGTGACCCAGGAGTAGGTGGGCTCTTTGAACATTCAGATTCCCAGGTCTTACCATGGAAGATTCTGATTTGATGGGTGCTATTTATAACCGTTCCCTGGGCTGCTGCTAGTTTATCCTCTGTCAGCTCATATCTGAGGCCTCTGCACCCCTACCACTTTGTAGTTTTCTTATTTTTCTCATTTGGTTTAAGAATGGATGTGATCACACTTCTCTGGCTATTAGGCAGAAAGCACACCTAAGCCTTGGGACTGTTTATTTGAAAGAATTTTGAAAGCCTGATGCAATCAGAAAGCCCCTGTTTAAATGTGGACCTATCTTTTATTACCCATGAGCTATTGGTTAAGTTTCTTAGTTGTCCTGAACCTGGTCATTTGTATGCAATGATAATACCGGATCCCAGGGTAGTTGTGGGGGCCAGAGGCCCTGGTGTGCACAAGTGTGAAGTGTGAGTAGATGAGCAAGCAACACATGGCACCATGCAGCTGGAAGGGACTGTCCCTCCAGACAGACTCAGAGACAGCTGCTTTTCTACTGTCCTTGAGGTGAGAAGGTGACTTCCCTAACCCACATCCAGCTTGTTTTTTTCTGGGGCCCCTTTGCTTTCTGGCCTTTGCTAAATTCTCTTTATAAATGATACTGTAATCATATTGTTGCCACCTCTCTACCTGTCTTCCAGCTTTTCATTACTTGTGAGATAAAGTCTGTAGCCCATCAGGCAGGCCCATCCCACTTCCCCAGTGCCCTTGGATGTCACCACTCTTTCTGCTTGGACACAGGGCTCAGCCTCTCCACACCCGCTCCTTCTAGTGACTCCAGCATTCCCCTGCCTGCCCGCTCAACCTGCATCTTCTCTCTTCTCTCCCTGGACAGCTTGCTCATCTGGCCCCCCCGGGTGTCCTCAGGTCCCACCTTCTCTCATTACCAGCGGGACTTAGGCTTTGGACGAACTGTAGGGTGGTTATCTGTTCACTGTGTGCTTCCCCCTTCCCTGCCCCTGACCTCCCTGAGGGCAGCCATCTTGCTTTAGTCACCTTTTTTTTTTTTTTGAGACGGAGTTTCACTCTTGTTACCCAGGCTAGAGTGCAATGGCGCGACCTCGGCTCACCGCAACCTCCGCCTCCTGGGTTCAGGCAATTCTCCTGCCTCAACCTCCTCAGTAGCTGGGATTACAGGCACGCGCCACCATGCCCAGCTAATGTTTTTGTATTTTTAGTAGAGACGGGGTTTCACCATGTTGACCAGGATGGTCTCGATCTCTTGACCTCGTGATCCACCCGCCTCGGCCTCCCAAAGTGCTGGGGTTACAGGCTTGAGCCACCGCGCCCGGCCTAGTCACCTTTTTGTTTGCCAGATGACAAGACTGGGAGACACTCTGTAAATATTCAAATGAAGAAGCAACTAGGCAGGCACATAGATTTGGGAGTTGGATGGGCTGAGATTTTCCTCAGAGGAAAACAGACTTGCCCATGAGGACAAGTCCAAGAGTTTATTTAAAAGTGTGCAGACTGTGGTAATGATATCAGCAAGAAGAACTTCACTGGGTGACTGTGAAGTTAGTTAAGTTTCTACGATCTGCAGTTTAGGCATGGACTAAGGGGTGCTCTGACAGCTGTCAACATTGGAAAAAAACTGGGCATTTTAGTTGGTCACAGGCTTTGAATAAACCAGTGGCGTGACATGGATACAGGAACCCTGATGTCCCAGGTGTGGTGTTGGCTGTTGGTTGGTTGGGAAATACCTATTCTTTTTTTTTTTTTTTTTGAGATGGAGTTTTGCTCTTTTGCCCAGGCTGGAGTGCAGGCGTGATCTCGGCTCACTGCAAGCTCTGCTTTGCGATTTCAGGCGATTCTCCTGCCTCAGCCTCCTGAGTAGCTGGGATTACAGGTGTCCACCATCACACCTGGCTAATTTTTGTATTTTTATTAGAGATGGGGTTTCACCATTTTGGGTAGGCTGGTATTGAACTCCTGACCTTGTGATCCACCTGCCTCTGCCTCCCAGAGGTCTGGGATTACGGATGTGAGCCACTGTACCAGGTGGAAATACCTATTCTTTTAATAAATTGTAGCTCTTATTCCCTTGACCCACGCCATTTTAAGAACAAATCTACCCACTTGAAAGGTCACGTAGATGCTATTGAAGTTGGTGCATCTGGTGCCAGACAAGAGTGAAGGCCATTGGCAGCTATCAGGAAAACTGTTTTAGGGAACCCAGAATTGACGTAAACAGGACCATGGGACTAGGGTGTGTAAAGGGTGTCATTTACAGGGGCCACCCACTGAGGTTTTCAGGCCCTTGCTTGCTGTCTCTGTTGGATCCAGCGAAAGTGAACACATAGTGGTTGAGGTTGCTCCTCTTCCTCCTCCTCCCTCCTGGGCTCAGCCTCAAGATCCTATCTACCAGCCAGAGTTGGTGGAGAAGGGTCACCTTCTTTTGCTCTACAGTCCTGGCAGATCTGGAGATGGTTAGGTAGCAGCCGCATGTCTTCGGGACCAGAGAGTCTGGGTGGTTGTTCCAGTCCCCAGAGCTGACCAGGTGGACCTCCTGTGCCTGACTCCTGGTTGTCTACTGTGAGGCAATGGGGAAGGGGTTTTTGGGTGCCACACAAAACTGTCTCCCACCAGGGGAGGGGTCTTCTAAGCTGCATGGACCTTATCATTTGCCTTTGTGATTTGCTTGCTGCTGCTCCCATTGTGAGCTTAGCATGGTGAGGAAGTCCTAGCTGTTGTGAGTTCTGCTTTGTGGTAGAGGAGGCTTTTTTACCCTCCAAGAAAACGGAAGTGATGGGGTAGGGTGAGAGGGTGGGGAGGGGACTGCATTGCTCATCATCAGTTAGTTTCTTAACTGACATTTTTAGCTCCTGATAATGGAGATGTCTGTACTGATTTTAGAGGGCTTAGTCGCAGTCGGCTGCTACGTTTGCTGCAGTGGTTAGAGTCCAGGCTGCAGAGGGACGCTGGTGTGTGCAGGCTCAACCTGCCCCCTTCTGCACCAGCAGAGCTGGACTTTTTTGTTTTTTTCAAGCTTGAGAAAGGTCTTTAGGCATTGGCAAGGCTGTGTCAGGCCTGAGTGCCAACCATGGTTTCCTGCTTTCCCACTGAGCCAGGTGAGGGTCAAGAGAATCTGTTTAGGGTATGAATCAAGACAGTGAGCCACAGCCAGCTAGGTTCCTCTGGTTACTTTTATTATTAAATCATTTTGACAGCCGAATTAAGGAAGATGGAAAAAATACTACCCACAGTTGAGTGTGAATCCGTGGTCTTTGGCCATTTGCATGTATGGTATTGCCATGGTTGCGATCATGAGTATGTAGTATAGGACTCTTCCCCCGGCGTTCCTGTGTGTGTATGTTGCATGGTGCTGCCCGCAGTATTTTAATGCCTCTTATGGCCCATCTCATGAATGGCTGGCCTGCATCACTGCACCCTACAGGTTCTGGGCTCACTGCATAGTTCCAGTTCTCCCTATTATGAGAAATACAGCTCTAAACACCTCTACATGCATTGCTCTTTTATTTCTTTGCTCTTGGTCAAGAAATGACGATATCTGGGGCTCTTGATAGGTTTGATCATCTCTCTCTGATATGACACCAGAAAGAGCTGTCAACTCTGTAATGTGATGTGGAGGAGCCCTAGACACCCTTGAAACAATTTGCATGTGAAAGGTAGGGACAGGAGTAGGACAAGAGCAAAGGGCAGAGGTTCTAGTGGGAATCAGCCTACACTGGAAGCCTGCCCTGCCGTTTGGGCAACCTCTAGCTGTGTGACTCTGGATGGATTACTTAATTGCACTAGGCTTCCATTTTTCTCATCTGTGGAAGGAGAAAGGAGTGCTGACTTTATTAGATTTTTATAATGATTATTGATTATATTTGATAATATCAGTACTACTGTTTAATTAATGGAAGAATCAGTTGCCTGGCATACTGTTACTATCAAAGAAATGATAGCATTGTTGTGAGACATGCAGAACAGAGACGAATGGCATTTGGGTTCAGCCCTGCCCAGAGCTCACCTTCTAATGGAAAATCTTTCAATTTTATGCAACCTAGTTAAAACCGCATTCCCAAGAAGTGGGCAGGGTTGGGATTTTTGTCCTCATTTTGCAGGAGAGAAGCAGAGGTGCAGATACTTGTTGGAAAGGAGGATAGAACAGACAGCTAAGGCATAAACATTCGGTGTATGTGGTGGAAAGAACCGCGCATGCAGCAGCAAGGAGAGCTGAGCTGGGCTTCTGTTTATGTCCCAGAACTTGAGCTCTACCTGATGGAGAGAGTATTAGGTATGACATGCACAGACCTGGTCCAGCCTCAGTTCTTGCATCTGTGCAATAAGGCTAGTGATAACCTAACATGTGGGTGCTGTTGGAAGGCTCAGACAACAGAAGTCCTGTAACATGGGAAGTTAGCATGTGACTCCTGCCTCCCGGGGTGGTTCCTTTAGTATTGGTCCAGCTGCTGTTAGTGCCAGGTGCTGCGAGCAGTGATGGACAGGCCTCTGAGAGGTTCCAGTTTAGGAAGGAAGACAGATGTCAAACGAAATCTCATGAAGGGAAATTCAGGTAAAATCATATGTCTGGAATGGTTATCATTAGAAGGCATGGGAAGAACACCTTTCTGCTAAAAGTGGTCCACACAGGGGAATGTGCTGAAACCACCCACTGAGTTTTGTGGTGGGGTCAGAATTAAGGATTCTGTGGGGAAACTTCACAGATATGTGATGCCTGTTCTTGTAGCCCGGGAGGCCTCTTGACATCCCTGAGGGAATCAGATAGGTCACTCTTAATTTGATCCTTATTAAAAAAAAAAGTTTTTTGAATTGTTAATTGATAAATAATATTTATATATTTATGGTGTACAATGTGATATTTCAATATATGTATACATTGTAGAAAGACTAAACCAAGCTAATTTAACATTTTTGTAGTGAGAATGTTTCAAATCTAGGCTCAGCAGTTTTGAAATCTATGTTGTTATTAACGGACCACCATGCTGGGTAGTAGCTACCTTAACGGCGCTCCTGCTGTCTAACTGGAACTTTGTATCCTTTGACCAAAATCTCTCCTTTCTTCACCTCCGCCAAGTCTAGCCTCTGTAACCTCCCTTCTGTTCTCTGCTTTGGTGACTTCTACTTTTAATTTTTTTATTTTAATTTTTTATTTTTTTGAGACGGGGCCTCTGTTGCCAAGGTGAGAGTGTGGTAGTTCAGTTACAGCTCACCGCAACCTTGACCTCCTGGGCTTGGTTGGTCCTTCCACCTCAGCCTCCTGGGTAGCTGGGACTACAGGTGTGTGCCACCACACCTAGCTAATTTTTTATATTTTTTGTAGGGATGGGATTTTGCTGTGTTGCCCAGGCTGGTCTCAAACTCCTGGCCACAAGCAGTCCACCCGCCTTGGCCTCCCAAAGTGCTGGGATTACAGGTGTGAGCCACTGGCCGGCCAGTTCTGCTGTTTTAGATTCTTCACGTAAGTGAGATAATGAAGTATTCGTCTTTCTGAGCCTGGCTTGTTTTGCTTAGCATAATGCTTCCCAGATTCATCCATGTTGTTGCAAATGACAGGATTTCCTCTTTTTTTTTTTTTTTTTTTTTTTAAAGCCTGAATAGTATTCCATTGTGTGTATGTACTAAATTTTCTTCACTCATTCATCTATTTATGGACACCGGTTATTTCTACTTGTGCCTCACTTTCAAAAATTAAAAGTTTATCATCTACGGAGACTTGGCCAAAAAAACATAGCACTATCAGAAAAGGATAATGTGCTCCATTCTCATGCTGCATTTAAACGTTCCATTTGAAAAATGGACTGGGCATGTGGCTCATGCCTGTAATCCAGCACTTGGGCCAAGGCAGGAGGATTACTTGAGCCTGGGAGCCCGAAACCAACCTGGGCAATATAGTTAGACCTGGTCTCTACAAAAAAAAAAAAAAAAAATGCTGTGCATGGTGGCATGCACCTGTAGTCCTAGCTACTCCCATGCCGGAGGCTGAGGTGGGAGGGTCACTTGAGCCCAGGAATTTCAGGCTGCAGTAAGCTGTGATTGCGCCACTGCATTCCAGCCTGGACAGCTGGACAACAGAGCGAGACCCTGTCTCAAAAAAACTGCAAACATAGATCAGTTGCTCTTCTGGTAGGCCTTCTGTCACCCAGCATGGATCTGGGCCCTGGGTCCTGGGTTCTTGTTAAGTGCTTTCTTGGTTTTCGTGTCAGGGCAAGGGATGGGTGAGAACAGAGGGAATATGATCCCCTAAGAGGGATGCAGCAAGAGCCAGGGTTCAAGTTAGGCCCATCGCTGATGGACAGCAGGACTTGGAACACTGCAAGATGTCAGCAGGCAGTTTTTCATGGTGCAGGGTCATGCGGGGCCCTGTACCACATGCTGGACCCAAACTGCCTTGTGTAATCCTCACATGCCCCTGCTAAAGTATCGCCAGCCCCACTTTCACAGCAGAGGAGACAGAGCCTCAGGGAGGTCCCACCACTGATAAGCAGTGTGTCCTGATGTTCCCTCGCCTGCCCAGTCAGGGCTGCAGGCTGGGGCTTCTTGCATAACACAGCACCCCCTATAGGGAGGTCCCTGGAGGGAGTTTGGAGCCAGGCTTGTCTTCCCAGAGGAACTGGTCCAGTCCCGCTGCATGAGAAGGAAGGAGAAGGGACTGGTCTTTGCCCTGCCCTCTGTGTGACCTTCCAAGTGGTTATTTCCTGCTGGGCCAGTGTGGGTGAAGTCTCAGGGCAGTGGGAGGGGCCTTTTGCACACTCATGGTTCTGCTCGTTCCCTCTGCTGTCTTCCCCTGCCGTCCCTCTGTCCCCATTCCTACTCATCTTTTAAGGTGACACTTCCTTTGGAAAGCCTCCCTAGACACCTCTTATGACACCCACGAAAACACTACCTTCCCTGGCTGTTGACACCTTCCCTTTTCCCCTGTGGGTCACCACCTCCTTGAGAATCTGAAGAGCTCCAGATTCCTTGTCCACCAAGATTCACCTTCTCATACCCGCCTGTGTTTCTGCCTGGTCATTGACCTCTGGAATCTGTGCACCCGGGATAAGAGTTCCCCACCCTGCTCTGTGGGCACTGGGTGCCTACTTGTTCTTCTTTCTCCTCAGTACCCACTGTGGAGTATCTGGCACAGGGGAGCCAGTCAGTATTTGTCGACTAATAAAGTTTGCTGGAGGAGCTCTCTAATGCCTCCCTTGAGCACTGGCAGCAAGAATAGGATCAGACTTGACTTGGACTGGCGCCCCACACTCGCGACACACGCAGGACATCTGGGCAGGGCCGTGTGACGGGTCTGGAGAGTAGGTGCGCTGGCTCAGCATGCTGTGGCCTGGGCCTTGAGGTGCTGTGTGGATGGTGGGGCCCAGCCTGCCTTTTCTGAGAGGAGTAGGCCCTCCTTTCCACCGCCAGGGGCACCTTGACAGGCGCTATCCCTCGGCCCTTGTCTGCACCTGTGGCATCAAGCCTCATCGCTTTCTCTTTGTCCCCTAAGCACCACCACCTTTTTGTCAAAGGCGCCTTCCTTCCCCCAGTGAGTTACCGGCAGAACCTCAGTTGTTTCTGCTCCTCCCTGTCTCCCTGCAGCACTCAGGCACCTCCTTGTTCTAGTCCACCGCCACTGACCTAGTTCTGGTCCTTATCTCCAATCCTTATCTCTAGCCTCCTTGCTGTTCTCCCAGCCTGCAGCTTGGTGCTTTGTTCTTGCTCTGCTCAGAAGCTTTTAGGGAATGCCTGAATCCACCGGAGAGCTGTGGCTCTTAGCTAACCCCAACCTCTTGGATGGTAGTCCCCACCTTCTGCTGCTGACTCCTGGTGAAGCACTGAATGGGGAATCAGATCTGTCTCCACCTCACAGATCATCTGGCATCATCTTCTGATGTCTTGGTAAGCAGGTGTTACAACACTGCCCTGTCTGCTCACAGGATTGCTGAGAGCATCTGATGAGGATGATGGGCGTGGAAGCTTATCGTAACCTCTGCAGAGGCACACTGTTCTGGGCCCGTACCCTGCTGGCTTTTCTGCAGCCCTTTCCTTCCTGCCCTGGCCTGATTCTCCCTGCTCTTCAGGCTCTACTGCCACATTTCCCAAAGCTGCAGGCTTTTCTTCTTCATCATTTCCTTCTTGTAATAGTGATATGATGTCAGTATGATTATCCTCATTCTTATAGCTGAGGAAACTGAAGCCAGACAGTTCGTATAACTTGCCCAAGGTCACACAGCCAAGATGAAATAGAGCCGGGATTTCCCCACTCCTTCACATGTGCTCTACCACTGTGCTGTGCCCTCTGTAGTTGGTGTCAGGCCTGTGGGTACAGACTGGTACAACAAGTGTGTGCCCTCGAGGAACTCATGGTCTGGTCGGCAGATAGAGTGGATGCCTGGACCAAGTCATCCTAGCAGCAGATCGAGTGTGGGGGACCCAGAGTGAGGAGCTCTGTAGCCTGACGAGATCTCAGCCCGCCCAGGAGAAGCAGAGCCTCTCCCCCCAACCCCCTCCCAGTCTCTGGGCAGTAGATATCTGTGCAGTTTCTGGTCCCAGGCATAGTGGCATTCAGCCCACTTCTTATCACTCCATCTTCAGGGTGAGTCAGACTCCAGGTGACCGCCCTACCCCCTGAGTGCCCTTGGAACACAGTTTCCACTGTAGCCGCACCCGACAGGAAGTCCCTCCGCCCCAGCATGGGGCTGCACTGGCCCTGAGACGGGCACAAGGTGACACTAGGGAGCCTGCCAAGTTTGCCCCAGCATTGTCTATCTCTTCCTGTCGCCTTCAGGCACTATCTGAAGTGCCATCTCTTTTTTTTTATTTTTTCCTAACCCTGGGCCCTAATCCGAACTGGAAAGGCTCAAAGTGGGGCCAGTTTGGCCTCTTCTTAGGTGGCTACGATTTTGAGGCCTTATTTTTGACTGTTAAACAGAGGACAGTGTCCCATGGACATTATGGCAGGCATATACAGAGCTAGTGAGGCATGTCACCTGGAGTTGGAAAGTGTTTCTCTACCCATGAGTTCCTGTTGAGTCTCCAGCTCCTTCGGGAAGCTAAAGAAGGGTGGGAAGACCCTAGATGAGAAGCTGAATGTCTCTCTCTTAACCCTTTCCTGCTTCCCTTATTTTCTTCTGGAAGGAAGAGTGCTAGGCAGCAGCTCCTAAAAGTTTGAGTCCCTGGGAAGTCTTAGAAGAGGGAGGGGCTTATTCCTCATCCCCTTAACTCAAGCCTTCCTGCTTAGGCACACCTGCCCCCAGTGATAGTTCCCAGCCCTCATTTTAACCTTAACTTCCCCCCAAATACAGACACATAAACAGCAGCCGGCTGGGGCAGGTCCAGCCTGGGAGTGGAGCATTTCATCTGACTTTTGGTCTTTCCCTTTCCTCCCATGACACATCTTATAGGCAACCACGGTGCCCTTTCAGGGTGTTGGCCCTCATGCTGGGCTCAGCACTGGAGGAATGCCTTGTGAGCCCTGCCCCTGACATCATCCGGTAAGGCTGGGCTCGCCATGTGGGCCTGCTCTGCAGGCTGTGACAGTCAGTGCTCTTCTCTGCTCTCATGTCTTTGTAGGCCGTTACCACTCCCAGGAATACGCTGCCTTGTAATCCCCAGTGGACATTCAGAATTGAGTTTAAGGGTTACTTCCTTCCCTGACAACACCTATCCTTTACTAATTCACTAAGTGTACAAGATATTTAGTAACACTTTCCTCACTACTTACGGCACAGAGTTAAATTTTCTAAGCCTGCTCCTTTGAGTAGACTTGAGATTCTTGAGGACAGTGTTCTTACTTTCTTTATCTTTGTGCCCAAGGTAGACCTGGCCCACAAACGAGAGTGGGGGTCGGCGGGGGGTGGGGATGTGGTGCAAGGAAAGAGAGATCTTCATCTTAATCTGGGTGGGACGGGGCAACAGGAGGACATAGAGCAGCCTCTCTTCTTCCTCCCTCTCTTCTGTAGGCCTAGTTGTTGATTGACCTGCTTTAAGCAGTAGTCCTACATTCAGGCAGCAATGTGGATTGATGCTTCCCGCACACTTCATGTGCCATCCAGAGGCAGGCGTACTCATCCAATGAGGGCTCCTTCCAGAGAGAGGAGATTGAGGAGCAAGCCCATGGTTGAAACACTGAGTCTGAGCTGATGAGATGGAGGTATGTCCCAAAACTGATAAACCGCTAGCTGGTCTGATAAAGAAAAAAGACACAAATTGTCAATGTCAGTGAACATCACTACAGATCGTACAGACATTGAAAGGATATTAAGAGAACAATATAAGTCACTTTGTGCCAGTAAATTCAGTAACTTAGGTGAAACATATATCTTGGAAGACATAAATTAACTACACTGACTGGAGAAGAAATACAAAATCTGTATAGTTCTATAGCCAAAATCTTTTCCCAAAGAAAGCTTCAGGCCAAGACTGCTTCACTGAAGTCTTGTTGAATATTTAAGGAAGAAATAATACCAGTTATACACAGCTCTAATTTTATTTGTAACAGTTTTGTCCCTAATAAAAAGGATTTCAAACATTAGGAAACAGGTCAGTCAAACTCTGTTCCGAGCAGGGCTATATTTGAGAACCCCTGAAATCCTGCCTCAAAGGCTTCTTCCTCCTGAAGGTTCTGGGGGGAAGTGAGGGCAGGGGTGTAAGACGTGGAGATGTGGGCAGGGGTCAAAAATGTGGGAGTGCCTCCATTAATAGGCAAGTAGGCTATGGGGAGGGCCCCAGCCCAGGCCATGACTCTACTGCCCTGCAGCCACCAGCGTTCCTGAGTTTGACTCTTCTGGAGTTGGTGGAGAGGGTAGCAGTTAAACTGGTAGAGTTTCTGAAGGTTGTCTAGCCCAGGCTCTGGGCTAGACCTTGAGATGCTCTAGGAGATGTCCCCTGCTGAGAGGTTCTTGAAGGGGTAGTGAAGCCTACATGTGAATAGGAGTGGCCACAGGCCTGTGCCCTGGGCCTGCAGTCAGACCCTGATATGCGCTGGGGAGGCCCAGAGGATTCCTTTGCCTGGGAATCTTAGAAGGCTGCCTGAGGAGGTGGCCTTTGAGCTGGCCAGATGGTGTGTTTTCTTGGGGGCTATCAGAGTAGATATTTCAGGATTTGAGAAAAATGTGGGGTGTAAGAGTGTTCGGGACAGAGGCCAGTGTGAAAGGAGCGTGGGATGGTGATGAGGCATTGGGAGATGACCTCCTGGTGAGGCAGGTGTGAGGTTTAGTTGAATGCTGTTGTCCTGGGGGTGTGGAAAGCTTTGAGCAGAAGTGCAGTGTGGTCTGACCAGTGTCTTCGAAGAGGAGGCCGGGAATGTGGATTGATAAGATGGAGAGAGACTTAGGGGAGATATATTGGAAAAAGAGAGGGAAAATGCAGGAGGCAGCTGTATTCTCAAGAGTAGAGGGGAAGGCTGGCTGGCAGGCAAGAGTGGAGAGGAGTGGCTGGGCGCTTGGTTGTGGTGGGGCCCTAAGGAGGTGGTAGAGGAGACTAGGGGTTGGGAAGGAGGGAGAAGATGGTGAGATTTGGGAAGGGTGGGGGGTGGGGAGTGGGGAGTGGGAGTGGCGAGGCATTGAGTCTGATTTGAGGGTCTCAGGGTGAGCGAAGTCTAGATTCCTGGGGAGGCTGTGCACCTGGGACCCTGCCTGCTTTCCTACTGAGTGTCCAGCAGGGCCTAGGCTTGGGCTTGGGCTAGCTGTGGCTGCACGTGAGCACACAGGGCCAGGTCTGAACTGTGTGGGGAGTACAGGAGAGGCGGGTGGAATCAGAGCTCTTTAGAAACTCAGTGCCACTCTTCCATTCTTGAGAGCCTCTCTCTCTCTCTCTCATCTCCTTGGTAAGAACGCAGGGCCGGGCATCAGGACGACCTGGATCCAGACTTGCAGCTACCACTGATAGATTCTGTGACTTTGGATAACTCTTTTCCTTTTCCCTGACTGCCATTTCCCAGGTTTTCCCATGGGTTAAATTGAGGACCTAGAATGGGTGATCCTGCGAGCCCTCCAGGGCTGAGGCTCTTTGAGTCTGTCAGGTAGTGGGGAGCTTCAAGACTGGTCTGCACTTCCCTCCACTATCCCAGGCAGCAAGGGGCCACACCTTGTGATTCAGGCCAGCGTCACCAAAAGCGATTTTCCTTCCCACAAATGCCCATTGTCCTATCTGAGAATCACTCTTTGTGAGGAAGACTGGGGTCCACCTCATCTCCCCCACTTATGTAGCCTGTGCATTTGTTTACCTGCTCCTGCCACAGATGTAGATCTTTATCTTTTCTGAGCCCCTGCTCTTTGCACCCAGGCTGGGGTCATTTTTAACCTCATGCTGTCTGCAGAGCTAGTGCTGTACCCCACCCACCAGATTGCTGGGCATTTTTTAAAAAAGTCATTTAGATCGTTTGGTGTTTTCTCATTTATTAATGAATAACTTGACTGTTACTGAGGCACTTGAATGTCTCTGGGACTCCAGGAGGGTGGTGGCAGCTGTTTGACCTTGCTTGAGAGCTGAGAAAGGGCATGGTATTTGCAAAGCACTCCTCCCAAAGGCTAGACACTTGCCTGTAGTTCCCACCTGCTTCTGCCAGGTGGTTCAGGTTAACGGAACCCCTGTGGAAAGGAGTCTTCCTGTGTGGCTGGGGGTCTTGCCCCCACCAGCCCACTGTGGGGAAAGCAGAGCCCTTTCTGCTTTTCCTTCTCTTCCCTTACCCAGAGGGCAGGTGTCTGCCACTCCTTCCCGTGAGGCAGGCACTTCAGGGAGTGGCTTTCAGGGTGTCCGCTGGTTGGGAGTCGGGAAGGAATTTTTTGCTAGAATGTGCTGGCTCTGGCTTGTTTTATCTGCTAGCCTTTAGTCAAGGAGGGCTGCATGTGTCAGCAGGGCCCCTGTGGAAGCCCCATCCAGGTTCCAGCAGCCCTGGGAGCCATTTGGAGAATCCTCACTTGTTTCTGTGAAGCATTTGTACTCTGTTCTCCCTTCCCTCTTTGGCCATCACTAAGCATCTTGCCCAGCAGAGGTCGGCAGACTCTTCCCCAGTGTCTCCTCTGTTTGTCCATTGCCTAAGAACACTGGCCAGAGCCCTCTGTGTTCAGCCCTTGCCTGCCTTGACTGTCTTACCTGGCGTCACCTGTCTTACCCCAACCTCAGTCACCTGCAGGCTCTTCAGACCACACCCTGCCTTTGTTCAAACTCTGCCCTTCCCTCTCCGATTCCCCTATCCTGTGTCACCCAATTCTGCCCAGCCCATCTCTCACCCATCCCCCGAGAACCATGCCTCATGTTGACCTCTCCCATGTAGCTGCTGTCACTTGGTCAGTTATTTTGTTCCTGCTGCCTCGTTGCCATGAGATGAGCTGCCCTGAATTGGGTCAGTGGGCACATGATCTGTTCACATGACAAAAGCCCTTCTCTGGGCCAGGCCTCCAACCTGGTTTTGGTAGCCTGCTCCCTAGAGGTTGTGTGGCCAAGGAATGGCGGGGTCTGGTCGATGCTTGCAGTCTCCACATAAAGCAGATGCCACTCTTAGTAACGAAGTTGTCAATGGCATGAATAAACGTCTAGGAAAGGTAGTTTGAGCAGCTGTTTTACTTAGAATTTCTGTGCAAGCTCCAGCTCATTCTGTGTCCATCAGAGCAGACTCCCTGTGGAAGGAGCTCACAAATCTCTCTCAGAATAGTGCTCTGTGAGAGTTGAAGGTAGGGCGCTGCCATAGTGAAGTGAGCATTGTCACTTTCTGGAGGGCCAACGCTGGCATGCAGTGAGACCCCACGACAGCTCTGTCTTGGGGCCTCTCAGTCCATGCCCTGGGCCTAAGGCGTGGTCGCATGAATTGAGCATACACACACACGCCCTGTGTCAGTGTGACCACGGCAGGCTGACCTAACAGTGGCAATCACATGATAAGGGAGGACTCCAGGAAGACGTTTTCTGCTGCAGGTAAAAGCAGTATGGTAATTTCCTTCTATTGTGGCCCTCAGGGCACCTGAGAACAAGGATGACAGCTCAAGGTTGAAATGAACATGATTCTCTGGACTTAAGAGATGCAGATAGTAGGAAGTTAAAAGAACCAGATTAAGAAAATTTTCATGGAAACTTCACACTAATTCCCCTTGCCTCTGTCTCCCTGAATGTAGCACAGGCCTGGGCAGTGATTATTGTTATAAGCCTGGTCCTAGTTCATGTTACTTCTAAAGCAAACCAAACAGGTATTTCTGGAGAGGCCTCTGGCCTGAAAAGTGTCTCAGGAGGCTGAGCTCTCATCCTGCCCTGGCTGCTGGTGCTTCTTTTCCCTGTCTTTCCAAGTTTAGCAAGTGGTTCCATCCAGACCCATGACGGTGACTGGTGGCCTGCCAGCATGGCCCCTCCACGGCACCAAGTGGCTGCATTTCTCACCACCTAAAGCCATCCAGCTCTTTCTGCTAGTGTCCTCTAAGGGCCACCATGTACCTGGGACTGGGCTGAAGTCATGGATTTTTAAATTCTTCACAGGCAGTGAGGCTCCAGTTGTGCTGCGAGATGCAGCAGGCATGTACCCTGCTTGGAGTCTGGGACACCAACCTGGGCCATGCCAGGTGCCTGGCTTCTGAGATGTCCTGTTTATTAGCTCCCTAGGCTGTGTGGACTGGAAGTAGGTGCTTTCAGCTGAGCTGGTGGTTTTTTCCCTTTGCAGGACAAGGAAGATGGGGAGCCAAAGACCAAGCAACTTAGAGAAGAGGAGGAAGAAGGCGAGAAGCACAGGTAATGCCATGTGCAGCTCCAGGCTCTACCCTCCACTCCAGCACTCATCAGTCTCCCAGTCTCTGGGTCCTCTCAACTCTGTTCAGTCTCTGCCCTGTTCCCTCCCCTCTTCTCCCTGCCTATGGCTGCCTTGTTCAGACCTTAAAATCTCAACTCTCTTGCTGGGCGCGGTGGCTCAAGCCTGTAATCCCAGCACTTTGGGAGGCCGAGGCGGGTGGATCACGAGATCAAGAGATCGAGACCATCCTGGTCAACACGGTGAAACCCCGTCTCTACTAAAACTACAAAAAATTAGCTGGGCATGGTGGCGCGTGCCTGTGGTCCCAGCTACTCAGGGGGCTGAGGCAGGAGAATTGCCTGAACCTGGGAGGCGGAGGTTGCGGTGAGCCGAGATCGCGCCATTGCACTCCAGTCTGGGTAACAAGAGCGAAACTCCGTCCCCCCCAAAAAAAAAAAAAAAAAATCTCAACTCTCCTTCTGAGGCCTTCTCTCCCTCCTTTCCCTCATTTTCCATCTGGCTGTTACAGCCCCCAGCATTTTCTTTTTAGTCCTTACATTATGCCTTTTTACCATTCTCACACACCTTTCACGACGTGGTTCTCCATTGCTTGCTAAGTTTGTGCCCCTTCTGTACCTGGCTTGTGAAGCTCTGCGTGGCCCCTCTGGCCTCATCCATCCTCTTCTAGCTTCCCTCTAGCCAGAGCCCTCTGTGGTCAGCCCTTGCCAACCCTGGCCATTCTCTACGCTGAGAGGCTGGTGGTGCTAAACCGTGAGTGGGTCTGCTGGTGCTGGGCCTGGGGCTTTTTGCTGGGCCTTAGTCCTCAGCTCTTGAAGGTCCCTGGCTGGTGATGGGAAGAGGAAGGCCAGTTAGTTCCTCCTTTGCCATGTGACCCCAGCATGTGTGGCTTTATGGGTGGCTGCTGGCACAGTTTCTCCCAATCTGTGGTAACTATGTATTAGAGGCCCTTTGGTCTTCTGGTTTGTTCTTAGGTTCCTAAAGTCTAGAACTCTGGTTGGAGCCTGAGTTCCAGTTTCTAGGCTTTGATGTGTTAGCGTTTTTTTCTCTGATCTCCCTCCTCCTCCTCCTCCCTGAGAAAGAGGGGTCACTGGTTAGCGGGTAGGTGGGTCATACAGCAGTAAGAGGCTTGAATGTTGAGCCATGTGGTTGTGAATCTCAAACGTGATGTTGAGTGATGGAAAAAGCAGGTTTCAGAATTGAGGCATGCAGGGCAGGAACACAAAATGATATGTGTGTGTTACTCAGTCAACAAGTACCGACTATTGGTTGTCTGCTCTGTGCAGGGCACCATTGTGGGCCCCTGGAAGGCAACAGCGGACAGAGTACAGCCCCTACCCTCATGGAACTGACATTTTCTGGAGGGAGACAGGCTGTTAACAAAGAAGCAGGTGTGTGATAAGGTGTCCGGTGCTCCCAAGAACGCGAAAGCAGAAGTGTAAATACATACATGAGGGGTGATGACTCCAATTCATGCCTGGGGAAGCAGGGAGGACACGGGATTAGGGAAAGGCTCCATCATGTGTGGTTTTTTTGTTTTTATTCTTTTTTTGAGATGGGGTCTCACTCTGTCACCAAGGCTGGAGTGCAGTGGCGCTATCTCAGCTCACTGCAACCTCCACCTCTCAGGCTCAAACGACCTTCCCACCTCAGCCTCCCAAGAAGCTGGGACCACAGGTGCGTGCCACCATGCCCAGCTAACTTTTTGGTACCAAAACAACACAATTTGACCAGATTGCCCAGGCTGGTCTCGAACTTCTGAGCTCAGACAATCCACCCATCTCGGCTTCCCAAAGTGTTGGAATTCCAGGCGTAAGCCACTGCGCCTGGCCAATGATGTGTGATTTTGTTTTAACAAAAGAAAAAAGGAGGGGGACGAACCTGTCTTGAATATGGCAAAATGTTGCTTTTATTGACTCTTCAGGAGGTGAGTACATGTGTTACGTTATTCTCTGAACTTTTCTGTGTGCCCAAGATATATCATAATGAAAACAGCGTGGAAAAAAACAAAGGGCATGTGTAGTTCCAGGTTCCTGTCAGTGAGTTCTAGATAAAAGAGACCCTGGCTTGTGAGGACCTGCTCCCTGCTAGGTCTTACAGGTCAGTTGTAGTGGAGCACAAGACCTGCTCATAGGCCTTGTCCTGAGCCCACTGAGCTGGGTAGGTGCTGGGCCCTGTTCTGTTTTCTCACCGCAGCCCAGGAACCAACCATGCTAGTCATTGAACTGGGTTCTGCTTCAGCTCATTATATTCTTCTGCTTTGCTCTAATCTGGCCTCTTCTGAGGCAACAGAGCATGGTGGAATGGATTTGCCTCCCAATAGTTGGGAGCTTGGCTTGCGGGGCTGAACTTCTTGAGACTTTGGGCAGGTGGACTTCTAGCATCCCTTTCCTGGCAGGGCCTGCTACTTGGATCACTCCCTTGGTTGCCAGGAAACCTAGTCTTAGGAAGGACTTGTGCCTGTGTCTGTAGGCCCCAGAGAAAAACAGACTCTTCTGACTAACAGATGCAGAGCAAAGGGCTTGCTCAGGTTATTTAGGAAGGCAGATTAGAACACTGGTTGCCCTAACACAGGGCCAGACCCATGTGGACTCCACTTTAGACTGCAGGGTCCAGGGCTGGACATGATGGGCTTCCCAGGAAGAGCAGGATGCAGCAGAGGCTGTGTCCATCCAGGGAGGAGGATGTTGCCTTTTGTTTGTACCCCAGGTCTGGTAAGAGGCTCTCATGCAGGATGCTTATGGATTGGGAACTGATTTCAGAGAGCCCCCTAGGCCATAGCCCCTGCCACAGCCTCCTTTGCCACTGGAGAGAGGTGACCTTCCACTCCATTGGAAGGATGACCCCTGAGGACATTCGCCAGCGAGCATCTCTCTTCCTCGGCTGCTGGGAGGTGAGAACAGCCCACTTCAATCAGGGTCACTCTAGGTTAAGCCCAGGTGCCGGGGGGATACCGTGCCGGCACCAGTCTTTCCAGGGTGTGCTGAGAGGAGCACGGTGCCTGCTCTAGGCTGCCTTCAGCTAACACCATCCTGCTTTCAGTGGGACAAGGCCTCATGGAGAACCTGCCTTTTAAGTCTGGAATCCAGAGGTTAAGGCTTGGGCAGCAAAGGTCCAGAGGCATGAATCTGTAAAGGATGGGTGGAATAGCCTCTTGTTGGGGAGGCATGAATGGACATCACCCCAACTCTTTCTTTATACAGTGTCCCTGGGAGCCCCTTCCAGTCTGACCCCCTCACCATCTCAGGAGTGACGCCAAGGAAGTTACACAGATCTGCATCTGAGACCCAGGGCCCAATCTGGATGGGAAAGGCTGAGTTGTCTCTGATGCTCTCCTGACTCAGGCTCTGCAGGGAGATGGAGTGGGTACCCTCCTCTTCCCCTTCCTCCCTGGTTTCTCCTCTTATGCCCTGACCAGGATTCCTCCCTGAGTCATTCCATCCCATACTGCCACTCAGCTCTGAACTTGAATGACTGGGTGATCCCAGCGCCTGCTGCCTGTGAGTGCCTCGGCTCCCTATGTCCCATTAGCTGGCAGAGAGCAGGGTCCGTCTTCCTCAGTTACCCTCCAGGTCACCCAGTGTCCCTTGCAGAGGCCTGGTGGTCAGTTCCATATATTGATGTAGCTAGTTCATCATGCTTAAAATTTTTTTTTTTTTTTAAATTTAGGGACTTAGGGAAAGAACACATGATGAAAAGATTCTTGGTCCAGCAGCAGTCCCTGAAATGAAAGGACCGAGACAGATGGAGCAAGGTCAGGCTTTGGAAGTGGTTCCTGGGTTTGAGGCCAAGCCCTGCCAATTATTAATTCTCTAACCCTAGGCAAGTCACATTGCCTCAGTGAGCCTCAGTATCTTCAACCAAAGATGGAAAAAATAAAAATAAAGCTTGCTTCACTTGAACAGAGCAGATGCCATACCTGCTTCCCAGCTAGTGCTGAGGCTCTGGGCAGAAGGAAGGCACCGTGAGGCCCTCCCGAGAGAGTTAAAGACTCTGGACATGCCTTTACATAAAGCATGTGCCAACTTTGCAAATAAGGCAACAGTTGGGGGACATGTGAGGCAGTGGATGGGAGTAGAAAGAAGCAGACGTGACCTAGAGGTTTGTGATTAGGAACCACTTTGCAGAGCCTCGCTTATTTGATATATTAGATAGTCCTTTGAAATAAGCTGAGTGGCCTCATTTTGCAGATTCATTCGTCTAACCAGATAACATTGTAGGGCCAGGGTTTGTGGCTAAGTAAATGAAAATCCAGCACGATTGGCGGGAGCCATTCCAGGACCTTGTCCCACAAGCCACCTGCCTGCCTGCCTGTGTTCCTGCCCCACTGCCTGAGGAGACCTTTTCAGAATTATTTTAGCTGTTCTAACAGTTCCTTTGCCTTTCCTTATACATTTTATAGTCAGCTTGTTAATATCTATTAAAAGAAAAAAAAGCTTGCTAAGATTTTGGTCAGAATTGCATTGAATCTATAGATTCAGATTCCTTTTTAAAATTTGTATTACTCTCCTGGGATAAATCCTGTCCCATCCCCATACAACCACATCCCCAGTGGGTGGGAGTGAGCTCCAGCAGGTCGTCCAGCCTCGGCTCTGTGAGAAGAAAGGATACATTCCTACCCCTAGATGGGCCCCTGCTTCTCTGGGCTGATGCTTCCCTGGCTCTGCCAGCCTTTTTGTTGCTAACTCTGTAGAGGCTTGGATGACCCATCTCTTTTTTTTTTTTTTTTTTTTTTTTTGAGATGGAGTCTTGCTCTTGTTACCCAGGCTGGAGTGCAATGGTGCAATCTCGGCTCACCGCAACCTCCGTCTCCCGGGTTCAGGCAATTCTCCTGCCTCAGCCTCCTGAGTAGCTGGGATTACAGGCACATGCCACCATGCCCAGCTAATGTTTTGTATTTTTAGTAGAGACGGGGTTTCACCATGTTGACCAGGATGGTCTCCATCTCTTGACGTCGTGATCCACCCGCCTCGGCCTCCCAAAGTGCTGGGATTACAGGCTTGAGCCACCGCGCCCGGCCTGGATGACCCATCTCTAAGGCAGCTCCCTTCTCCCAGCCCCCCTGTGTACTGCCCTGATAAGATGTGCCCTGGAAAGCCGGCCCATGGAAGAGGGCATGCAGGGGCGTTTGTGTCAGCTGCTTTTGTTTTTGTTTTTTTTAATTGCTCTGTCACTTCTTCCTGTTGGGAAGTTGACTGATATGTGCCATGGAGGTGTGTCTAGGGCAGGGTTTGTGGCTGACAGCCATTGCCACCCTGCCTTGTGGGATGGACTGTTGGGTTGGGGCTGACAGGTGGGAGGAGAAGGGGAGAGGCACTTAACCAGGAGCACTCGCCTTCTCCAATGCCAGAGAGTACCTGAACAAGCAAGTCCCGAACTCCCAGCCTCCACAGCCACCACCTACCATGGCTTTGTGTGGAGGTCTGCGCATAGCTGGAGCAGTCGGTCGCCATCAGAGATAGTTGACTGAGGCTGGGTGTCACATATTACAAAAGAATTGGGGCCACTAGCCTTCCTTCTTCAGAGATGGAAGATCTGTTCCCCAGCTCAATGTGTGCATGACCTTTTCGTGGAGATTTCCCACCCCTGCTAAGGCCCAGCCCTGGCCCAGTGCCCAAACCCTTGAGTCCAGCCAATGCCAGATGTCTCTGCTCTGCATGCTGGGCCCCAGTGATGGTTTCCACACACCAGGGTGGAGCACAGATCATGGTGGTTTGATCCATGACATCAGCTTGATTTGGCATATATTGCTCCACTCTAGTGGCACCAGCAGGGCAGCTCCCATCCACACCTCCCGAGTTCTTTCAGTCCCGCTGTAGAGGATGTCTACATCCGGGGATATCCCAGTCGTGGGCAGTGGAGATCTGCTGAAGCAGCAGGCAGGGACCTGCTATGGCTCATTTTTCCTGTCCCTGTTTCTCGGGAATAGGCCTGGGAATGTGGGAGAATGAATCAAGAGAGAACTGGTTTAAGGAAGATGGTGAAGGCGACTCACCGTGTGCTGGCACTGGGCCCCTCCCTTCTGGGTAGGGGTGCGGTAGGAGCACAGCCCAGTCCTTTCTGTGGGCCATGAGTCCTGATACCTTGTGTGTCCCAATCTTAGCTTCCGAAGTGCCTCTTAGGAAATCTTCACCTCTCTTCTGGGACTCAGTGTGATCTGCCTTTATAGGTGAAGAAACCACAGTCCAGGCAGGTGAAGTGACTTGACTAAAATCTCCCAGCTTTTGAAAGGGAGTGGAGCTGTCCCTGAGACCCTTCCCTGTGTGGGGAAAAAAGGAATCTTTCTTTGTCAGGGTACAGCAGCGGCTGGCAGTTTGCTGCTCAGGGCAGCCTGATGAGGTTAAGCACCATCCACTTTCCCAGAGTGGTCTGTGGGTTAGATCGGGCCCTGGGTGGGTGAGGGGCAGTGGGCTGGCTGTGCAGGCCCCATACCCCAACATCTGGGCCCAGCATGCCAATGTGGCCAATCCAGTTCTTACGGGTCCTTTGGGGCTTAGGTTCTCTGCCATAAACCTTTACTCCTTTCTTCGTTTACAATTTAAATGATATTTACATAAATTAGGGATTTTTTGTTTGTAGAAAACTTAGAAACTACAGATGAAGATATATCTGTGCATATCCTGCTGTTCTGTAACCTTTTTTTCATGTGCTGTGTCATGACTATCTTTTGGTAAATATACTTTAATGAAATTATCTATGGCAGCTTAATACTTCTTTGAAAGTACCATGATTCATTTTTTTTAGTCCTGGGTTTTTTTGTTTTGTTTTGTTTTTGGCGTATCAGTTTTTTTCTAATTCCTTCAGTACCCACTGGCTATGGGTTTTTGGGTTGGATGGTTCAAGGTTCAACTTGTCAATGTAGAGCACCGTGGTTAGGTTCTGCAGTGTCCAGGATGAGAGCGGCTGCAGACCACATGGGCAGACGTGATGGCAGCTCGCCTCATTTAACTAACACTTGGACCTGCTCATTGCCTGGAGCAGCTGTTGGCTGTTTATAAGCCATCCCTCAGGGGCCTTTGGGCAGGCCTTGGTGCCCACACATAGCCATAGCTGTTGATCTGTCTTGGTGGGGGCGCCCATGCAGATCTCATCCCCAGCCAGCTCTGGCTCCTCTGGCCTCATTGTTTTTAAGGCAAGGGCTTGACTATACTACTTCTGAAGCTCTTTCTGCCTCTAAGACTTATAGCCCATTGTAATTTTTAGGGCTGAGGAAGGCTTCTCCAGGCAATTGGGAGAGCTGAGAGGCTGGGCTCCTGTTGAGGGAGGGAGTTTGCAAGATGATGCTGTAGGCTAAACTCCACCGTGGGGTGGGCTGCAGGAGTTTTTCCCTTGAGGAATGCTGAGTGCCCAGAGCCCTGGCAGAGCCATCTGCAGCCTGGCCAGACCCCAGTCACTGCATCAGATAGCTTTACTCCTTTGCGGTGATTGCTGGTCCCCGAGGAGCCAGATGCAGGAAGCTGGTGTGGGGTCCACCCCAAGCCAGAGACCAGGGTTTGGATTCTGCCTCTGGCTCCTCCTTCAACTCAGGCACCTTGGAGAATCTTTCTGGACTGTTTTCCACATTGAGAAAATGTCAGTGACAACCTCTCTGTGGAAGAGAGGTGGCCTCTGAGAGGCCATGTGTGGAGGCTGCCTCTGCTGGGGAGGACACGTTATCCCATGCTTTATGGTCTGCAGTTTCAGGTGGGGGCACAAAGGAGCTCCCACCCCTTTTTCCGAAACCCTCCGAGGACATGTTTGCCAGGGCTTGCTTGGAGGCCTGTCCACCCCCTGGGGCTGTGATGTGGCCCTGTCCTGCCTGTGGTCACTTCTTGTGTGATGTGCTCCAGTAGACCTTGTCCTCTGTGTGGCTAGAAGGGCAGGAGGCCTGGGGTGGGCTGGATAAGAGAGGAGAAGAGAGCTTTTATCGCCCTACACTGTGCCCGATTTTCAGGGTGGGGCCACAGTTGCCTTGCTGGGTGACAGCTGAAGGACAGTCCTCTCCAAACAAAAACATCCCTCCATAGCTTGTCTGTTTTCAGTATCTGCCTTCTCTCCTGATCTGTACCTTACCTGTACTAAATTGTTCTTTGCCCTCACAGTGTGGTGGTACTTTAGGCCACTGTAGGGCACTCTGCCAGAAGAGAGCCCAGAGGTGCCATAGCTATTATGAATCCTGCTGCCAGGATCGTGTGTATGTAGAATGCTTTGTTTTGCTTCCCCCTGTTCTGTTACTATTTCTATGGAATAATTTCCCCAGAGCAGGGTTACTGGGTCAAGGGGTTTGAACATTTTAATGGCTCTTGAGAGAAAGACCAGATCAGCCTGTAGAGCAGTTGTGTACATCATTTGAGGTAGTTGCCTCTCCCCTCATTTGCATGCTTCTCTCGGGTTTGGCCTCTGGCAGCAGCGAGCGAAGTCTTGTTATTTATGTTGGGGACAAGGGGTCGGTCTCTATGTGCAGAGCCTAAAGCAAACAGAGGGTTATTAGGGGCGTGTTTGAGTGTTGTGTGTTTTCCTGGCAGAGCTCCAGTGTCTCTGTACTCTGAATATTAAAAATAAAAGTGTTCTTTGATCAAAGTTGCCTGTCTCTCTGGCCAGTGCTGGCCTCTGCAGGGCCTGCAGGCCCATCCTGGGTGTGGTCTTCCCTGTGGTCTGTTACTAGGAGGGATGCCTCACGGCAGCTCTCTCTCTGGCACCTAAGGGGGCCTGTATGGGCAGGAGGGACGGGGTGGCCAGGTGGAGGACCTTGTCAGGGAACAGGCCATGTGGGACTGCCCGGTTCTTGTCCTGTCTCTACCTCCCTCCAGGGGCCCAGGGTAGGGGGTGAATGTGGAGTGGCCTCAAGATATAAGGGATGAGAAGAGAGGCTAGTGCCCCAAAGGGTAAGCTTGGTAGCATGAGTGAGTGAAGTGGACCAGGGGCCATGAAACCCCCATGAGCAGTGCAGACTTTCTCTGAGGTCAGTTTGCCAGGGATGGGGTTGGATCAGATTCATAATCTCAAAGCTTCCTTTCATTTCGCCGTTCTAGAACTCTACTCTGGTTCTATACTTAGAGAACATCATCTTTCTCCACCTGCTTCCACTCAGGGCACGTATGGAAGGTGTGTGGAAAAAGCACCCTAGGGGTGATTTCCCCTGAACCTCCCTGGCCAGCCCATGTTGGAGGCTCCTGCAGCTGGCCTGGAGCAGAGTAAAGGAAATAGAAAAGGTTGGCTACCCATTTTAGGAGGAGACAGAAGGAAACTCAATAGAATGCAAACTTGGTGTTGTCCCATTGCTTTGCCACAAAGAAGTTGCTTAGGGGTTGGCTGCCCCAGCCCAGCCACATTTCCTGCCCTCTCTATCTGCTGGGCACAACTTCTTTGCTTCCAAATGTCTTCCCAAGTCATTGAAAGGCTCAGAGACCCCCAGGCCACCCATAAAGCTCTTTCCTGAGTGCCTTCTGAATTCCTTTTTTCAGCTTGGAGCAAATGTGTGTTGAGCCCCTCCTGGAGCTGCCTGGTACCTTTAGGGCAGGTTGTGAAGGACAGATATGCAGCTGTCACCGGACCACATGCATGGAGTGGGGCTGCTGCAGAGAGGGTAGAGAGGCAAGTGGGGCAAAGAGGGTGCAGGAGAAGGGCGGTCACTGTGCCTCAGGGTGAGTAGGGACACTGGGAGGGGCCCACTGGGCCACCTCCTTGAGCTGGCTCTTGAAGCATGATGGACAGGGAAGTGTGTAACTGACAGGGCTGGTCCCTGGAGTGTCCCCAGGGACATTTGCTGGGTGTGCAGGCTGTGGTTCAGGACCATATAAAGAAGCGTAGACTCGTCTTGGGGACACTGGGGGCCCTGAGTCAGAGGGGGTGCCAGTGGAGGCACTGAGGTGGCTGCTGTGTCTGCTCCTGTGGAGGTATAGCAAAGCTCTACCCAGACACTGGCTGCCGGTATAGGGTGGATTGTGACTGGCCTAGGGCATTTGGTGCAAAGGATAGTGTCTTAGAAGCCATTGGGCTTTCTGGGCTGCCTTCTTTCCATAGACTGGAGCAGAAAGCCCCGAAAGCATGGCCTGGTCTCTGCTTCCCTTTGGTCTCTGCTTTCCCTGGCCCTAAACCACAGAAGCTGGATGCCACCAGAGCTGAGGTGCTGGTGCTGCCTGACTCGGAACCCTGCCACAGTCCTCTGCTGCCTTCTGGTGCCTCTGCCTGTTTCTTCTTTAGGTTTCCTTTTGACTACTTGGTTGGTTGTTTCTGTGTAGAAAGAATACTGATTAGAAATTCTGGAAACTACAGAAAATCAAAGCAAGTAAAAATTACTTAGAGCTGGGTGTGGTGGCTCACACCTGTAGTCCCAGCTATTCAGGAGGCTGAGACAGGATGATTGCTTGAGCCCAGGAGATTGAGTCCAGCCTGAGCAACATAGTGAAACCCCATCTCTCTGTCTGTTGTTGTTGTTTTTTTGTTTTGTTTTGTTTTTTGAGATGAAGTGTTGCTCTTCTCGCCCAGGCTGGAGTGCAATGGCATGATCTCAGCTCACTGCAACCTTCACCTCCCTGGTTCAAGTGATTCTTCTGCCTCAGCCTCCCAAGTAGCTGGGATTACAGGCACCCGCCACCACACCCGGCTAATTTTTTGTATTTTTAGTAGAGATGGGGTTTCACCATATTGGTTGGCCAGGCTGGTCTCAATCTCCTGACTGCAGGTGATCCACTTGCTTCAGCCTCCCACAGTGCTGGGATTACAGGCATGAGCCACTGTGCCCGACTGAGACCCCATCTCTTATAAGAGAAGTCACTCCTAGAGAGAACCACTGTCAGCATTTTTGTTTTTCTTTCTTTTCTTCTAGCTAGAGCTAGTACCTTCTCCCCTTAGCAACCTCCTCATGCTTAAATTGGGGTGGCAGAACCAGTGTTTGGCTCCAGTGGTCCTCAGAAAGGTGGCTTCCAGATGCCAGTGACTGCTGGTGAGTGCAGGCAGCTTCAGCATTTCCTGGCCAGCTGACAAGATATCAGGTGTCAGCCTGCCCTGATGGTCTGGCTGGTACTGTGTCGTTACACCCTGCCCAGTCTCCAAGAGCTGTGGCGGCCCTGGACGCTGTAAGGCTATGGGAGCCCCTAGAATGGCGGCCTGGGCCTGCTTTGTGTATGAACCTGTTGTCTGACTATTTGCTTCTTGACTTTCCTTTCTAATCTCGATTCTTGTCTGCTTTTGGATTTTTTTATTTTTAATCATTGCACTTTCTTCCTTTGTTAACTTGTTAATTGTACACTCTCTTCCCTTTCTTTTAGTAATTTCCATAGTGGAAACAACATACATCCTTAACTTATCAAGGTCTAATAGAAAATAGTAGCGATTTTACCATTTCCTATACAGTGCTAGGACCTTAAAACACTTCAAGGCTGTTTGCCACTCTTTCTGCCTTTTGTACTATTGTTGCTGCATTTTAAATCCTCTAAATCATTATTACTATTTTATACAGTCAATATTCACTTAAATTTACCCGTGTATTTACCCCTTTCCCCCCTGCTTTTTTTTGAGACGGGGTCTTGCTCTGTCACCCCGGCTGGAGTGCAGTAGTGTGATCATAGCCCTCTGCAGCCTGGCTCCAGTAATCCTCCTGCCTTAGCCTCCCAAGCTGGGATTATAGGTGCAAGCCACTGTATTTACCCTTTCTGAGGCATTTTATTTTTCCCTGCAATTCCATATTTCTGTCTGAAATCATTTTCCTCCAGCCTAAAGCATTCCTTTTAGTATTTCTTGAATAACAGATCCACTGATGACTAATTCTTCTAACTTCTCTTTGTCTGGAAAAGTCTTTCTCATGAAGGCTTCTTAACTAGATTTAGAATTTATTTTGTCCACACTTACGTGACATTTATTTTGTC
Organism: Sapajus apella; assembly: GCF_009761245.1. Classification (NCBI taxonomy): domain Eukaryota; kingdom Metazoa; phylum Chordata; class Mammalia; order Primates; family Cebidae; genus Sapajus; species Sapajus apella. The sequence goes on from NW_022436978.1 coordinate 1,445,295, forward strand.
CGCCCTTCTGAGATACCATTTCATTGTCTTACGGTTTCCATAGTTTCAGTTACAAGTCAGCGGTCAGCTTTAGTTTCTGCCCTTAACGTACATTTTTTTTCTCCTATTCAGGCCCATGAAATTGTATGAGGTTGGTGCAAAAGTAATTGTGGCTTCTGCCACTATGTTTAATGACAAAAACCGCAGTTATTTTTGTACCAACCTAATAGGAAGCTCCGCTCACTCTCACCTTTTCAGCTGTTGCATGTAAATAGACACTTTCAGGAGAAAGAGGGGCGTGATGTCAGGCTCACTTTGTTGTACTTCCCTCATCTCCATGATTGCGGCCCCTGGAATCCTTGTTGTCTTGTTGTTTCTCCAAGGACAATTAAAAAAAATTATATATATAGATATATAATTATATATATACTGTGTGTGTGTGTGTATTTTTTTTTTTTTTTTAGACAGTCTGCAGCTTAGGATAGAGTGCAGTGGTGCGATCTTGGCTCACTGCAACCTTTGCCTTTCAGGTTCAAGCAATTCTCCTGCCTTAGCCTCCCAAATAACTGAGATTACAGGTGTGTGCCACCACATCCTGCTAGTTTTTGTAATTTTAGTAGAGACAGGGTTTTGCCATGTTGGCCAGGCCTGGCTTAAACTCCTGACCTTAGCCTCTCAAAGTGCTGGACTTAACAGGCATGAGCCTCTGGGCCCAGCTGAAATAGATTTTTAAAAATATGTTTGCTGTCAGGTTTGTTAAGCTGCCCATGATTTAACCTCCCTTTTTTTTTTTTTTTTTTTTTTGAGACGGAGTTTCGCTCTTGTTACCCAGGCTGGAGTGCAATGGCGCAATCTCGGCTCACTGCAACCTCCGCCTCCTGGGTTCAGGCAATTCTCTTGCCTCAGCCTCCCGAGTAGCTGGGATTACAGGCATGCGCCACCATGCCCAGCTAATTTTTTGTATTTTTAGTAGAGACGGGGTTTCACCATGTTGACCAGGATGGTCTCGATCTCCTGACCTCTTGATCCACCCGCCTCGGCCTCCCAAAGTGCTGGGATTACAGGCTTGAGCCACCGCGCCCGGCCTTTAATCTCCCTTTATAAGGGAGGTTAAATCTTGGGCCTGTGTTGGAAAGGCCAGGTCCCCAAGCCGTACCCCGTGCTCCTTTTCCTCTCCCAGAGACTCCTGCCCTTTGGTAATGGTAGAATTTCAGGGGTGGGCAGTTAAGTGGGCATTAGGGAGGGAAAGTCACTTAGCTCTCCAAGCTAAGGGCACTGGAGGTCAGAGAGACTGCATCATTTTCACGCGATCACACAACAGTGGCTGCACATCAGATTAGCTCTCCAAGAGTGTGTCTGGGGAGGGCGTGATGGGGCTGGATGCACCCAGCACAGCCTTGGTGTTTCTAAATGTGGAAACAGGCGCAGAATGGGACCTTCCCATAGTGTTTGGGACCTCGGTGTTCTTGGCTGCTTCGCCAGTGCTCTGGGGTGGCAGGGCACAGTGGGTGCAAGGCTCTGCTCCCGCCTCTTGCTTCTGGCTTCGTACTCTTGTCAGCCTTCTGAAGCCTTGGGCAGTGGGTAGGGCTGGAGGCATGGGTGCCTGTTGCTGCTGTGAGCTCTGGGTACAGTTCCCTCTGGCCTCTCCTCTCTCCTGCTGATTTCTCACAGAACTTTGGAGACGGTTTCTGAAAGTGACAGTTCTTTTTCTTACTAATCCTTGCAGTTTTCTTCCCACACCCAGTTTCTCTTCCTCATTTCTCCCCACCCTGTTGTGAACGAAAGCCTTTGCACCCAGTCATGCCCTACTTTGTCTCCCTGTACCTCCGTGACCTGACATGTACCCCCAGCCCAAGGCGAGCGTTCAAGGATGGGGGACAGGGTGGGGTGTCTCTGCTCCTTAGAGGAAGCAGGCTCTGGGAATGCAGGTGGGCTTCCTCGACACGGATGATGCTGGTACTGCCCCACCCCGCCATCCCCTAGTGGTTCAGCCCAGCCCAAAGGCTTCACGCCCAGGGGCCCTGGCAGGAGGGAAGGAGATGGTAAGTGAGCTTGGGGCAGGAAGCAGGTGGAGCTCTTGAATAGGAGAATGAATGGCATTTGAAAACCCCTAAGTCCAAAGCACCACCGCTAGCTAGCTGTGTGGCTGCAGACACCCACTGCCTTGCCTCTGGGAAAGCTTGCTTTCACAGGGCCTTAGGAAGTCAGCAGCACTTTTACCTGGTCCAGATAGAGGGCTTGGGAGATGGAGACTGTGGGAGGCCTGCTGGGAAGTTGTTTCCTGCCTTAGAGGCCTAGGACTCTACTGAGGGACCAGCGGTCAAGAACTGAAAGAGGTACTGAGGAAGGAGGACCCGCGGCCTAGTCTCACCTGGCCAGCATCTGAGGGGCCACTCCTGTATCCCCCAGGGTTAGAGGTCTATCCCACTGCCTCTGCCTTGCCTTTCTTAGACCCAGCAGCTCCCAGGACCTCTCGCCCTGCAGAGTTGCCAGGGACACCTCCTCCTGGGAGCCTGCTTCTGTGTGTAGGGGGCTGGGATTTGATGAGCCCCTGACCCTAGTGAGTTCTTGGCTCAGCCACCCCTGCCTGAAAAGACCGAGGCGGGAAGAAAATAAAAACACGGTAACTAGCTGCAGCTGCCGCTGGGCGATTCTGGCCCCTGTGGCTCCTCTCTCTTCACAGAGGCCTTGGGGGCTGTGCAGTTCTCAGTGCTTCTGAGACTGTGGCCTTCCCAGGTGGACTGTGGCCTTCCCAGCCTTGCACATGGCCATGCCTGTTTTCACAGCCCTCACGGGCCACTCCCAGCAGTCCTCTCATGTGCTTTGTGCCTTGACCCTGTCCACATCCTCTGCAGGCCCAGGTGCTACCTCCTCCTGGAGTCCTTCCCCTTCACATTTCCACGGCTGTAGGCAGCCGCGCCCCTCTGGAGCTCCCCAGCACTTGCTTGCCTGTCCACACGTCACTCTTCCTCACTCACTGCCACGTGCCCCTGGCGCAGCACACCCAGATGCTTTTCTTTACGCAGTTGAGATGTACTTGGTGGCATGAGCCCCAGGGCAGGAAGGCTCTGAAGAGGACCAGACTTGGGGAACTCGTGGGTGGCCACTGGCCTTCTCTTTTAGGAATCACTCAGCCCAGGAGCTTTAGCCCTGGCCGGGAGTCATACCTTGCCTTGAGCTCAGATGTGTAGCCACTGCTGTGATCTTATGAAAAGGGTGCGGTCTCTCTGACCTCCAGTCCCCTTAGCTGTCAAATGGGATGATCCAGGAGACACCCTGTGGATGCTCCCTAGGCCTCCTTGGCCCAGCTCTGAAAGAGAACCATACTCCAACAGAGTAGACAGGACCTCTGAAGGGTAGCCATTCCTGCCAAGTGGCAGGGGACGGTGCCAAGGGGCCTGCCTGATGATACTCCGTTCTGTGCATTTCCTCCTCACCAGGCCATCTCCGGAGAGCGCAGAGGAAAGTCGGGAAGTCACGGGCTATGCAAGTTGTATGAGTGAATGAATGAGACCATGTCACATACTGACTTTGTCTTTGCTTGTTCTCTCTGTCCTTGCAGGGAACTTAGACTGCGGAACTATGTCCCGGAGGATGAGGACCTGAAGAAGAGGAGGGTGCCCCAGGCCAAACCGGTTGCAGGTAAGCGGGCTGCCTCCCTCCACCTCGGCTCCCTGGCACTGTCAGCTGCCCTCCGCCTCGGCAGGCTTTGCTCTCTCTTGTTAGAGAATAACCAGCAGTACCAGGACAGGAGTTGGGCCTGCAGGCAGGACCCTTTGTCACCATCTCATGGCAGATGCACACATAGTTGGCCTTTGGTGGCAGCAGAGGCTGTCTGGGCACTGAGGAGGCCTCTTACGCCTTCTCCGTCCTGCTCACACCCTGAGGCCGAGGCCTTCCAGGGATCTGAGTGGGGTCTGAAAGAAGCCACATCCTCTCACAGGACTCCTGGGCTGAGAAGTAGATGTGGTCATGGGGCCTTTGAGCAGCAGGGCGGGGTGATGGGTCCTGTGGGCCCTGGGTGGATCAGAGACAGGGGCCAGTCATTCAGCCATGCACAGCAGTGGACAGGCAATGTGGAGCATTGAGGCAGGGGAGAGGGCCTGGGGCTTGCCTAGTCTCTTGCCATGGCATAGGAGCAGCGTAGCCACCAGGAACTCTGGGTGTCCACACATGCCAGGAAGCTTCTTAGTCTTGCGGATCCCTGGGCCCTTGCCCAGAGGCTACCCATTTTAATTCTTTACATTAGTGGGGTTTTTTTTGTTTGTTTGTTTTGTTTTTGAGACGGAGTCTCGCTCTGTCACCTAGGCTGGAGTTCAGTGGCATAATCTCAGCTCACTGTAACCTCAGCCTCCTGAGAAGCGAGATTATAGGTGCGCACCACCACGCCTGGCTAATTTTTGTGTTTTTAGTAGAGACAGGGTTTCACTGTGTGGCCAGGCTGGTCTCAAACTCCTGATCTCAAGTGATCCACCCACCTTGGCCTCCTGAAGTATTGTGATTCCAGGTGTGAGCCACCATGCCTGGCCTTGTTATCGACTTTCTTTTAACTGGACAAGTAATGAGTGAATAAATACATTTATCTTGGTAAAAAGTAAAGTGTTGCCTGTTCAGTCACATTCTAGTCTCCGTCCCCACCTCTTTCATCCATGACATCCAGACACTTCCCTGTGATTTGCTTTGTGTTTTGGGCCCTACCTGCTAGGGTAATGGTGCAGTGGGGGACAGAGGCAGGACAGAGGAGGGTGAGGAACTGGCCCCGCGCCTCAGGTCAGGGGCAGCCCTCAGTTCTCATCTGTGTCTGGAGGGAGGTGATGCAGAGCAGGAAGAGCACTCATGGGCCCACTGGGTGCCAGGGGCTGGAGGAAGCCCACAGAGCCCGGAGTTGTTAGTGCTTCTGCATTTGTCCCCAAGGGGCAGGACCCTCCTGGTCAGACCTCTCAGAGGCCCACTGTGCTGGCAGCAGCTTGGAGGAGCTGGGAGGTGCCTATGCCCTGGTCTTAGGAGCACACACCTGAGGTGGGATGGAGGAAAAGCCCCCTGTGGCTCTGGCTAGGCCGGGACCCAGAGGACATCCTCAGAGCCCAGGAGCCCTGGGATGATGTGAGAAGCTGGGCCTCACTTTGTATGTATCCAGGCAGCGCTTGTCAGTGTCCATGCTTCCTGACTGACTGTGGGTTGCTGCCTCCCGCTGTCCCATTCTCGGCCATGGGGATTGCCGTCATCTTGGGAAACCCAGGCCCCTTCTCCAGAGCTGCCTTTGCAGGGTCTTCACCTCTGGCTGGTTGGGGGCCATGGAGAGGTGGGAGCAAGGAAGCCTGGGGTCCCATCTCTCCTCGGGGGCCACAGCAGGCAGTGTCCCTGCAGAGTGGCAGCGCCTTTCTCACAGGCTTCCTCTGTTGTCTTGCACCCTCTAGTGGAAGAGAAGGTGAAGGAGCAGTTGGAGGCCGCCAAGCCCGAGCCTGTCATCGAGGAGGTGGTGAGTGCCTGGGCTGCCCTGGCCTCCTTGCTGCTTCTGTGTGTCCTGTTTCTCTTCCCCACCTGCTCTCCCTCTGCCTGCTTCCTTCTTGTCACTTCTTTATTCCCTTGCCACCTGCCTCTTTGTCCTTGTCCCTCTCCTTCCTCCTCCTCTTTCTCCCATTTCTCTCCCTCTCTAGCCTGCCCTCCTCCTTCCCCTGGGGCAGCCTCTCCATCCTGATGTGTGTCTCCTCCCTCTTCAGGATCTGGCCAACCTCGCTCCTCGGAAGCCTGACTGGTGAGTGTTGGCTGTGCGGGACTGGTGCAGGCCGACTTGGGGGCTCTTGGTGCCAGCGTGGGCCTGGGGCTTGGCTCTTTCCATCCACATGGTGCGGAGACTGGCAGTACTGACATAGAGTTACATGAGATGGCTACTGTTGGGAACCAGTGCTGAGGAGGACATACGTGGCGGGATGGGAGGGGAGTGATGGAGAGGGGCTCAGGCACAGGAAGCAGCAGGCTCCTCACGAAGGCCCTTCTGAGAGGCTGAGAACCATCTGCACCAGAGCGCCCATCTGAGCAAGGCCAACCGCTGTCCTTGGGGGCCCGGGGTGGAAGGAAGGGCAGACACAGTTTTCTCTTCCTGTTCTACAACCGCAGCGTGTTCCCTCTGGCTCTGGTTCCCTCTGGCTCTGGTTCCCTCCCCTCTGAAACAGAGGTCGTCATCCTTCTTGCTACTCTGGGACAGAGTAGGAGAGGGTGCTGTGGCGGTAGGGCTGTATCCCTCTCGTCACCAGCTGAGGTTGTTTTAATTCGATGAAACAAAGCATATGTCCTGGGAAATGCAGAGCCAGAGAGAACGGACTGACTGCTTGTGCACTTCTGGATACCCACAGTTGAGGTGCTGGGCCTGTGGCTGGAGGAGGAGCAGGGCCCACAGTGGGCCAGAGCAAGTCACCCCCTATAGTGACCAGAGGACCAGACCAAGAGAGGGTCCCTGAGAAACCATCCATCTTTGCATGCCTTGTTTCAGCCCCTTGTGTTGGGTGGGTCTGTGGTGCTAGTCCCCCTGCCTCAGTGGGACAGGGAAGGATGGCTGGGGCTAGGTTTCGGAGCGTATAGAGGGGGAATGTCCTGGCCTCTTCCCCAGGGCAGCCCCCTCAAGCAACCAAGCATGACTCCTAATGCCACAGGGCCACAAAAGGAGAGGAGGGGGCCCAAGACCACACCAGACCAGCCTTCAGCCGTCTGCTTCTCTTTGCCTCCCTGCTCCAGGGACCTCAAGAGAGATGTGGCCAAGAAGCTGGAGAAACTAAAAAAGAGGACTCAGAGGGCCATCGCCGAGCTGATCCGTAAGTGCAGGGCCTGGCAAGGTGGGGTCCTGCCCTCTGGGTGGTGGCCCAAGCACAGGGCCCCTCCCCACCACTTCTGTCTGCCATCCATCCCAGGTGAAAGACTGAAAGGTCAGGAAGACAGCCTAGCCTCTGCAGTGGACGCTGCCACCGAACAGAAGGCCTGTGACTCCGATTGAGGCATGCCCTGCCCTGCCACGTGCCTGTCAGGCCTGTCCTGCAGGGGGTGTTCTTGGGCAGGGATCGGGGTGAGGCTTGCCATCGCCTCCAGTTTGGCTTCTGAGCAGAGACTCCCTTCCTGTCAAGTCTGAAACCCCCATGGGTGAGGTCAGCTACTTGTCTCCTGAGTGGCCCCTGCCATTCTAAATGGAGGCAGAACAGCAGCAACTCTCGGTGTGCCTGTGTCTGTACATATGTATGTATATATGTCTGTATATATGTATGCATGTTGAACTTGGAAAAAAAAAATCTCTGGAGATAGACAAGAAAACCCCTGTGTGTGGCAGAAATCTGTCATGTATTTCCTCAGCCTGGGGGTACTATGGATTTGGGCTCCACGACAGGGTGACTGCAGAGGTGGTACTTAGTATGAATAACCCCTGTGTTGGGCTGGGCATGTTAAGGCTGGAGGGGTGGGGAACGCTCAGTGCTGCCTTCTGTGTCCAAGTCCTGGCCCAGTCCATGGTCAGTGTGGTCATCTCAAGATCCTTGGGTGATAGAGACAGGGTCTGAGAGAGTTCTTTTAAGACCTCCCCCAGGCCTAGGCCTTGTAGTAGTCTGTGGAGTAGCTGGAGAGACTCCCACCCTGGTTCTCTGGGGTCTTCTCACAGTGTGAGAGAGAGTGGACCTTGGCAAACCCCAACTCAGGGCAACTCTAGATTTGAGGCTGCTGGCACTGTGTTCCCCACTCTGCCCAGCCCCAGGCAGCCCCTCTCCCTGCTCCACCAGTCAGAGCTAGACTACGGCTCTCTTGGGACAGAGCCCTTGCATGGAAGGGGTGGCCCATTCTGCTAGAGACGGGGATATTGTAGGCTGGGATTCAGGTGTGGTCATGGACTTTAGATCCCCAAGGTTCTGGCTTTAGGACATGAGCCTCTTCTGTGGAGCAGACTCTCCAGGGTAACTGGCTGGCTATCATCTCTGACTGTAGGACTTGTGGCCAACTAGACTTGCATCTCCTCCAGGATGGTTAAACCCTTGAGTTTCCTTTGGGATTTCCCCTTGAGCCTCCTGCCTCTGCCCTAAGCCATTCAGTGTGTTCTTCCTCTCCTATTCCAGAAACACAATGGCCCGTTTCTGGCAGACAGTGCCAAGCACTCTGGTCATAGAGGCAGAGTGGGTTTTTGCACACAGAGACAAGCACACTCACACAACCAGTGAAAAACCCTTTAAGTTAAAATTAGCAACTATTCTTGGAAGGTAATTCCTGTGTGGAAAAGGAACAGAAACTTCTAGCTGTGGGTGAGGGCTAAAGTGGTAGGTAGCCAGCTTCTGCACTGAGTAGTAAGACAAGACCAAGACTCTGACTCCCACATGGGGCAGAAGCCTTTCCAGTATTTCCTAGATCCAGGGGTACATGCAGGACTGGAGCCAGGCTCCCTCTATCCAGTTGGTAAAACTGAAGCCAGACTTCTTTTCCTGTGAAAAAAGGGGTGAAAAGACTCCCTGCATCTCCTGGGATTGCGATTGGAAACAGGATGCTTGTCTGCAGCAGTGGAAGGACTTGGATACCCAGTGACTGGCAACTAGGCTGCCACTCAGCACCAGCTCTGGGACTAGAGTAAGGTTATCCAACAGTACCACAGTCCCGAGAGCTAACGAAACGTGTGCTTCTGATTTTATGACCCTGGATGTTGTCCTGTAAGGAAAAACAGAAAGTACCATGCATCGTGAACACTCAAACAAAAATTACAAAATACATGAGAACATCCATGTCTTAAAGAATGACCAGTAACCCAAGTGGGAGGATTTATACCCAAGGAAACTGAAATAGTAACAGCCTAAAAGGCTTTAAAAATGAGCATTTGTTTTTGCATCAGAGAGATAAAAGAGGGTCTGGTACCCTTAAGAACAAAGATTAGACATAAGAAAGAACCGATTAGAAATCTTGGAAAGAAAGAATATAGCTCTTAAAACAAGAAACTTCGTAGAGAGCTAAGTATTAACTTAAAGTCCAAGAAAGGGTTAGTAAATGGGAAGTTAGAGCTGAGACGGTCACATAGAAGGTGGCAGTGAGAGAGAAAGATGGCAAGATGGAAGGTGGCTTGAGAACCTTGCCATACTGATACATGTTCTGTGGATGACAGGAGTTCCAAGAAAAGGAAACCAGAGAAAGAAGGTATTTGAAGAAAGAATGGCCAACCACTTCTTTTTTTTTTTCTTAAGCAATAAGATACTTTGAAAGAGACTACATTCCTATAACTTGAATTACTGTATATTGTTATAATTGTTTTCTCAGTTACTGTTAACTTGTTACTATGCCTAATTTATAAATTAAATTTTATCATAGGTATTTATGTGTAAGAGAAAACAGTATATATAAGGTTCAGTACTCGACACCATTTCAGGCATCCACTGGGGGCCTTGGCACATGCCCCCCATGGATAAGGAATGACTATATAGCACTATAATGTATTATGGCAATTAAAATCCTTGTATCTGTGAATTAGACAAAGGTGAAGAAACAATTAGTGAATGGGAAACTAGATCTGAAGTTTTCCAAAATGCAGCCCAGCAAGATAAACAGATCAGTAATGTAAAGCAAGAGATTGAGAGACGTGGAGAATAGAATGAAAAGATCCAACATAAAGTGATGGAGTTCCTGCTGGGCGCGGTGGCTCAAGCCTGTAATCCCAGCACTTTGGGAGGCCGAGGCGGGTGGATCACGAGGTCAAGAGATCGAGACCATCCTGGTCAACATGGTGAAACCCCGTCTCTACTAAAAATACAAAAAATTAGCTGGGCATGGTGGCGCGTGCCTGTAGTCCCAGCTACTCAGGAGGCTGAGGCAGGAGAATTGCCTGAACCCAGGAGGTGGAGGTTGCGGTGAGCCGAGATCACGCCATTGCACTCCAGCCTGGGTAACAAGAGCGAGACTCCGTCTCAAAAAAAAAAAAAAAAAAAAAAAGATGGTGATGGAGTTCCAGGAGGAAAAAAAAAAAAGTGAAAATGAGGCAGAGGCAATGTTTAACAACAGTGGCTGAGAACGTCCAGAACTTTTGAAAATCACCAATTCACAGATTCAGGAAGACCAGCAAGTCTCAAGCAGATTAATAGGAAAAAATATACATCCAAATGTTCTGTTTCTTCATCTGGGTGATGATTAGGTATTTTTACTTTATGAATATTCATTGAGCTGCATACATATGTTTTATGCACTTTTCGTATGTTTATTCTAACTCAGCAAATTTACTTTAAAAACCACACTTTTTATTAATCATCAATTGCTACACATAAATTACCCAAAACTCAGGGGCTTAAAGTAATAAACACTTATTACCTCAGTTTTTGTAGGCCAGGAATCAGGAGTGGCTTAGCTGGGTAGGTCTAGCGTGGGGTCAGTTGTGAAGCTGCACTCATCTGAAGGCTGGACCGGGACTGGAGGATCTGTTTGCAAGATGACTTGTGGGGCTATTGAATGGAAGCCCCTGTGCCTTGCCACATGGACTTCTTCACCGGCCCGAGTGTTCTCAAGACGTGGCTGGTGGCTTTCCCAGAGTGGCAATCCAAAAGACAAAGCAGGAAGGAGTGTTGGGCTTCAGATCTTATGATCTGGTCTTAGAAGTGATATTCTGCCACATTCTATTTGTTAGAAGCAAGTCACTACACCCAGCCCACACTTAAAGGAGAAGAATTAGGTTCCACTTCCTGAAGGGGGGACCGTCTAAGAATTTGTGGACTTCTTTTAAAACTACCACATACGTAATGACATTGTGGTAACATTAAAGAGCACAAAGACCAAGAAAATATCTTAAAATTGGAGAGAAAAGACATATTACCTTTCAAGGAGCAACACAGCAGCAGATGTCTCAGCTATAACCAATGTTAACAGGAATGAGAGAAAATTGTCATCCTAGAATTGCATACTCACTAACGATGAGACGTGGTTTTTGTTTTTTATAGAGATGGGGTCTCACTATGTTGCCTAGGGTGATGTTGAACTCCTGAGCTCAAGTGATCTGCCCACCTCGGCCTCTCAAAGTGCTGGGATTACAGGCATGAGCCACTGCACCAGACCTAAGATGTTTTTTAGACCCACAAGGTCAGGGATTCTGTCACCAGCAGATTCTCACTAAACAAAAATCTATTTTGGGGTAATGAAAATGTTCTAAAAGTGATTGTGGTTGCACAAGTCTGTGAATATGCTGAATATGCCAAGGGCCATTGAATTGTACCCTTTAGTGGGCGAACTGTATACATATAAAGCTGTTTAAAAAAAATAATAGGCCGGGCGCGGTGGCTCAAGCCTGTAATCCCAGTACTTAGGGAGGCCGAGGCGGGTGGATCACAAGGTCAAGAGACCGAAACCATCCTGGTCAACATGGTGAAACCCCGTCTCTACTAAAAATACAAAAAATTAGCTGGGCATGGTGGCGCGTGCCAGTAATCCCAGCTACTCAGGAGGCTGAGGCAGGAGAATTGCCTGAACCCAGGAGGCGGAGGTTGCGGTGAGCCGAGATCGCGCCATTGCACTCCAGCCTGGGTAACAAGAGTGAAACTCCGTCTCAAAAAAAAAAAAAATAAATAAAATAATAATAATAATAATAAACATTCTTCTTTGAAAAAAAATCATAAAGGGTATTTTCAGACTGAGGGGTCACAATCCCAGTTGGAAAGTATAAATGTAAATAAGCACTGACCTTATAAAACAAAACTGTGTTGTGAGGTAAAGCAAGGGCTATTTAGAATACATAGCAGTGGTATATAAGTTCAAAGGTAGGAGGTGGTTAGGGTTACAGTCCTTGAAGAAGCTCACTCAGGAAGAGGGGTAAGACTGGGAAACAGGCCGGCTGACATTTCCACATTTCAGGGTAGCCTGAAAAGAGTAGAAACACAGCGTACTACTTTTAGAGGAGATGAGAAAAAAGAACAGAAAGAGAAGTAACGATCCAAAGGAAAGCAGAGGGAAAAGGTAGATTGAGTAGTTGAATCCAAATATGTCAGTAATGGCAAGGTATTAGACTGCTTTTCTTCCTTTCTTTTTTTTTTTTCTTTCAACTCAGTTTGCTGGGTTTTTAAAAAACCTAAAGCCAACTGGGTGCAGTGGCTCATGCCTGTAATCCCAGCACTTAGGGAGGGTGAGTTTGCTTGAGTCTCAGGCAGATTGCTTGAGTTCAGGAGTTCAAGACCAGCCTGGGCAACATGGTGAAACCCCATCTTCTACAAAAAAACAAATTAGGTGCGGTGGTGTGTGTCTGTAGTCCCAGCTACTTGGGAGGCTGAGGTGGGAAATGGGCCTGGGAGGTGGAGGTTGCAGTGAGCTTTGCTCACACTACTGTGCTCCAGCATGGGCAACAGTGAGACCCCGCCTCAGAAGCCAATAGAAAGATTGGTGGGGTTAGAAAAGCCATGTCAAGCACAGGATCAGCCAAAGAACGTGGAGGTGGTGGGAGTGATGCCAGGCAAGGGAGAGTTTCAGAGGTGTCATTAGCTACGTCGGCTTGCTGTGGAGCAGTGAGACCTCCCACCCACAGCGGTGGGAGTGTGAAATGTGTAACCACGTTGGAAAAGTTGAACACCTGCACGCTGGGACCCATCAGTTCCACTCTTACTCCCCTCGAGAACTGTTGCACATGTACACTAGGAGGCAGGAGAGAAATGCTTGTAGAAGCATTCTTGGTGATGGCATGGGCACATGTGTCCACACACACAAACACCAAATCAAAGCCAGAATGTGGTAATAGGTAAGTTGTCGTTCTTATAGTGCAATGTTCCATAGCTGTGAGAAGAGCTACAGCCATGTGCTACAAATGGATAGATATTAAGTGAGTCACAGAAGAAAGTATGAGCCATTTGTGTGACATTCTGAACAGGCAGAGTGAGACAATGTAAGGACACACGCAGGTGGTAGGGCCAGGGCAGAAGAGCAAGATGGTGATCGTCAACTTCAGCCTTGTAGTTAGCTTTGGAGAGGGGCCCTTTGAGATAATGACAGTGTGTTTTTCTTGGCTTGAGTGAAGGGAATTTATTCTCTAGACTTATTCATTTTTATACACTTTGGTGTATATGCTGTATTTCAACACACAGGCTTATTTTTATTTTATTTATTTTTTTGAGATGGATTCTCTGACACCCAGGCTGGAGTGCAGTGGTGTGATCTCGGCTCACTGCAACCTCTGCCTCCCGGGCTCACGCAGTTCTTCAATCTCAGCCTCTCGAGTAGCTGGGACTACAGGTGTGTGCCACCATGCCTGGCAAATTCTCCTGTATTTTTAGTTTTACCATTTTGGCCAGGCTGCTCTCCAGCTGACTTCAAGCAGTCCTCCTGCCTCAGCCTCCCGAAGTGCTGGGATTATAGGCATGAGCCACGGCACCCAGCATATATATATATTTTTCAAGAGCAGTTTTACTACATCTGCAGTTTCACTACAGTGGTCTGGATGAGAACATCGAAGCTAAAAAAAAAAAAAATCACACAAGCTACATGTTAAAATGTTAAAAGATTACCTACAAAGAATTAGTTTCACTTTTCATCAACAGTAGATACCAGAAGATAAAGTTTTCCTAAGTGCTCAGAAAACCAGTGTCAAGTCTGTTCAGTTATCATAAGTAGGGGCATGAAGATGTTTCCAGGCTTATGTCAGTAAGTGTGTATGATGCACTGATCTTTGCTGAAAGAACTAAAGGATGGGATGCTGAGGAAGAACCAGTCTGGGAGTGGGGAGTGGATATGGTAATCAGGACTGTGTTTTTTTTTTTTTTTTTTGGAGACAGGGTCTCACTCTATCCAGGCTGGAGTGCAGTGGGAAGATCTCAGCTCTCTGCAGCCTCAACCTCCCAGACTCAAGCGATCCTTCCACCTCAGCCTCCCGAGTAACTGGGACTACAGGTGCACACCATCACGCCTGGCTAATATTTATGTTTTTTGTAGAGACGGGGCTTCGCTTTGTTGCCCAGGCTAACGGATTTTTGACAAAGGTGCAAAACAAACTGAATGGAGAAAGGATAGTCTTCAACAAATGGTGCCGGAGCAATGGGAAATTCAAAACAAAACAAAAACCCAAACCTCAGCTCCTATACAAAATTAACTCAAACTGTACCATGGATTTAAATGTAAAATATAAAGCTATGAAATTTTCGAAGTGATCAAGAAAACCTTCAGGACCTACAGCTGGGTCAAGAGTTCTTAGACCTGAGATCCATAAAGAAAAAAGTTGATACATTTAACTTAAAAGTTTTTGCTCCAACAAAGACCCTGTTAAGAAAATGAAAAGCTGCAAACAAAATATTTGCAAACCAAATATCTGATAAAGGACTCATAACTTGAATATATAAAGAACTCCCAAAACTCAACAGTAAGAAAAAAAAATAGTGGACAAAAAACATAAATATTTCACTGAAGAGGATATACAAATGGCAAATAAGTACATGAAAGATGTTCAACATCATGAGCCGTTAAGGAAATACTAACAAAGATTACAGTATCTTTACACACTTATTTGAACAAATAAAAATAGTGATAAACACAAGAAAGTGGAAAAATTGAATCTCATACATGAGAATCAGGTGGGAATGTAAAATGGAGCAGCCACTCTGGAAAGTAGTTTGGCCATTTCTCTAAAAACTTTACACACACTTATATAGCCCATTAGTCGTGCTCCTGGGCGTTTATCCCAGAGAAATAACAAATGTTTACACAAAAACGCATATACAGATGTTCGGAGCAGCTTTATTTGTAGGTTGCCAAAAGCTACGGAAAACATGTCTTTTCGGTAGGGGACAGGTTAACCTGTGGTACATCCGTACCATGGAATACAACTCAGCCATAAAATAGGACTAAGTACTGATGATGCCTGCCACAGCTTGGATCGATCTCAAGGGTGTTAATGGTGAGTGAAAACAATAGGTATCAAATGGTCACATACTATATGGTTCCACTTCTGCAACATTCTTACAGGGACACAGTTACAGAGATGGGGAACAGATTAGTGGTTGCCAGGGGTTAGTGATGGTGGGGACAGGTGACTGTAAAGGGGGCGGCTCCAAGGAGCTCTGTGGAATGGTTGTGATGGAATAGTTCTGTGTATCTTGATTGTGGTGGTGGTGACCTGTATCTACGCACCTGATGAAATGGGATAGAACTGTACACTGCACCAATGTCCAGTTCCTGGTTTCGATATTGTACTACAGCTATAGAAGCTATAACCAGGCGGAAGCTGGGCGAATGGTACACAAGACCTCTCTGTGCTTTTAAACTTCCTATCGGCCGGGTGTGGTGGCTCATGCCTGTAATCCTAGCACTTTGGGAGGCTGAGGTGGGTGGATCACCTGAGGTCAGGAGTTCAAGACTAGCCTGGCCAACATGGTGAAACACCGTCTCTGCTAAAAATACAAAAATTAGCTAGGCATGGTGGTGCACGCCTGTAATCTCAGCTTTTTGGGAGGCTGAGATAGGAGAATCGCTTTAATCCAGAAGTAGAGGTTGCAGGGAGGTGAGATGGCGCCACTGCACTCCAGTCTGGGTGACAGAGTAAGACTCTATCAACAAAACCAAACTTCCTATGAATCTGTATTTCAAAATAAAAAGGTTAAAAATACAGGTGGTGAGCAAAGAAACTGGTAAAACATGTTACTAAAATGTGTGTTTTTTAAAAGTATGCTTTCTGCATTTAAAAAACAAACATTCTGGGGTCTGGACCACAGTATTGGGGAAGACCAGGGTAATTCAGAATTAGTCTCAGTGATTCATAATCCCCTGAGAATTTGGTAAAGAAAAAAAGTGTCAGCCCTGACATCAGTTGGAGGGCTAGGTGGGGAGGGCACCCTGACGCCCTGGCAGCCCCTTTGTCGCAAGCCCTTCCGGTTTTAAGATGGGCCAGTGCGGGCCGGGGCCAGTGCCCATCACTGTGGATGGAGCCCCGGTGTACCTGCCACTGCCTGGCCCATCACTGCCCAGTCACTTCTCCAGGACAGCCCTAACCAGCCTTGCAGTGTTCAGGTCCCTCCAGGTTGGGGTTCTCTAGGACATCTGGCCTCTTCATCTTGGGAGATGTGTCAGGCCTGGGGTGTTCCACAGCAGCATGATGCCCCTTCCCCAGAAGAGGACAGGAGAACAAGGCCTGCTGACCCAAAGACCCAGGTGTGGGGCCTCTGGGTTCTCTCTTGCTGGGGAGGCAGCAAGAGGGCTGGGAGGAAGTCCCACCTGGGCTTGCAGAGCCAGGGGCGAGGCAGGCCACCAGCCAGGACAGGGCCTTGTAACCAGAGTGAGGAACTATGGGCTTGGGATCAGAGATACGCACAGCCCCTGAAGTCACAAGGGAGAACTATTTCCATCCTTAATCCCAAGCCCATGACTGCCTTTGAGGCTTCAACATGTGAGATACCTGCTCCTTTCAGGCGGCCTCTCCATGGGTCTCTGAGCCAGGCCCAGGGCTTGCTACAGCACTGCCCACCCTCCAGGAGCCTGGGGAGTCGGCCATTAGTACAGGGTGCTTCCCAGGGACCCACGTCACGCTGGGTACAGCACCTGGGGATGCAGCTGTGACGATGGCTCTGCCTTTGAGGACCTGACCTTCCAGGTGGTCTCCATATCTGTGCTGGGAGCCAAGCCCCTTCCCTCAGAGCAGTCTGAAAGGCCTTGCTTCCCCAGAACCGTCTGGCTGAGAACCGCCTGGGGCCGTGAGGGTCCACCCAGCCAAGAGGGACGGATGAGCAGCTCCATGCAGTGATGACTTTTATTTCCCCAGTGTCCTCCCATGGCCACTGGGGGGCAGCAGGAGATCCCCGATGGGGTCCCTGATGGGGCACGTTGGTTGACACAGCCCCTGCCAGCAGCGGATCTTCTGTAAAGCAGGTCACCCCACCGCAGGAAGCATTCCTGTCTTTTCCTGTAAGGTCTATGTCATTTGTAAGTGACGCTCATCAGAGACAATTCAGAGTGGGGATGAGTCAGGCCTGAGACACCCAGAACAGTGGGGGCCGCGTCCTGGGAGAGGAGGTTCCAGGCACTGCCGGGTGTGTGAGGTCCAGGTGGGTATCTCGAGTGTCCACCCAGCCCTGCCAAGTCATCACAGCCTCTCCCCGTCTTGGACTGTGAGTGTGTCTGCATGTGCAGGGTGTGTGTGTGGGCAGAATGCCTGGAGCCTGGCTGGGCAAGGGCACCCCTGGAGGGTCAGATCCCAGAGCTGGCATGCTCTGAACCTCCTGAACTGCTGCTCAGAGCCAAGCAAGCTCTCAAGATGCCCAGTGTTGATCCAGGGACCATCCATCCAGGTGGTGGGGGCCTGCAGGGGTAGCAGTGGGCACCCCACAGAGTGACGGGGTGCTGCCACATGCAGGGACTCCTTTCTTCCTGGGCTCTGGCCTGCCCTGGGGCTCTGGCAGCTGTGAGCTGGGCAGGGGTGTCTGGGCTGAGTTTCCCAGCCAGCCTGCCCCTTCTGTATGTATTTACTGGTTTTCTTTAAATGTTCCCATTACTCAGGCCTCCAGTGGGCACTGAGACAGAAATAAATCCTGCAAGGCGGCCCAGCCAGAAGCCGGGAATCCAATTCCCCCTCAAAGGCCGGAAGAGGCCCCTTGCAGAGCGTGCCAGCCCACTGTGGCCCACACACTCCACACAGCCACAAATATGGCCACTCCCCTGCACACACACGTGCACACTCATACCTTTACACATGTGTTCCCCCACGCAGACTCTTCACACACGCATGCACACATGCAGGCATTCACACGTACTGCACACACTCAGATCTGCCTCATACGCAGACTTGTGCACATGCACACACATGCACTCAGACCCCACTCATGCACACATTCCCTGACAGCCAGGCTCACACTCAGTTGTGACACACACTGGGTTCGCACACTCTGCCATCCTCGAGACGCTAGTGGGCGAGACACGCGGGCGAGGCTGTGGAGGGCACGGAGGAGGCCGGCCCCGCACAGCTCGGGAGGAGCGTGGCCTCACGGGAACGCAGGCCCAGGGCTGCCAGGGCTTCTGAATTTTTAAGAGAAGTTGGAAAGCTGAATTTTTATGTGAAATATCCTGATTTTTAAATGTTGGCTCAAGATGTTGAAAATACTGTGAGTGCCAAACCAAACATTCTGTGAGCCAAATTCCACCCCCAGGCGGCGTTCTCAGACCACGAGTCCACACACACACACAAATAGACACACACACAGACATACACAAATACACAGACACATACAAATAGACACAAATACACACAGACACATACTAATACACAGACATACACAAATATACAGACACACAGATATATACACACAGATACACACACAAATACACAGACATACACAAATACACTCATTTAAATACACACAGATAAACAGAAATACACACAGATAAACAGACATACACCAACAGTGAAACATAGGTGCACACACATACACAGACATAACAGACACACATATACAAATAGACGTACACACACAAATAGACATGCATACACACAGAAATACACAAATATACAAATACACAGCCACATACAAAAATACACACAGACTGGTGCACACACATACAATCACACACAGACATGCCAGAAGACACAGACACATACAAATGCACATACAGGCATATCCAGACACATACACATAGAAACACACATGGCCACACATACACACACAAGTACACAAACAGAAGCACAGACACACAGATGGACACATTGACAGACACTCTGTACACAAATATGAAGAAATACACATGTAGTGCCCACATACGAACGCTCGCACATGGAGAATGACACCCAGCGTGCCCCCCTCTCTTGCCGATGCATGGACAAGAGTTTGTTGGGGACAGGTAGTCTGACTGCGGCCTCCAGGCAAGGGCCAGTGTGTGGTCCATGCCAAGGCTGCCCCTGCTTGTTAAAAATGCTGGTGCAAGAAGAATCCACCCTCACCTGGCCTCCACTGCCTGCTTGCCCGTGGCACCGTGGCACTGAAGAGTGAGGGAGCCAGTCAGGGGGAGGTCCTGAGGGAAGGATTGGGGTCCTGTTCCTTCGCTTGTCCAGGCCTGGGAGCCTGTTGAGGAGCAGAGTGGGATCCTGAACCCATTCAGGGGTCTGACCAGTGAGGAGAAGCTGAGGCTCAGAGAGGGAAGGTGGCTTGCCCAGTGCCACACAGCACACACCCGGAGCCAGCCAGGGTTCAGGCCCCTGCCCAGCTTTGGAGTCCCTTCCTCCTCTGTCCCTCCCAGCCAGTGGGACCCGTCCCCTCAGGCAAGGTTTGTTTCAGTTGGCCATGGCAGCGTCAGGGTGGGATCATTCTCTTGGCATTGGCTGAGGAGGCACCAGGGGCAGGGAGCTGCACCCCCTTACCCCAGCCCCCCCCCAACGGGCCCCCACAGCCAGATGGCTCTTCTCACAGTCCACGCAGAGCCAGTGCACTCTCAGATCCCCAGGATAGGTCCATGTCCCCTCAGACCCCCAGACCAGGGCTGTGTCCTCGAAGACCCCACGGAGGGAGGGGCAGGGTCATGTCCCTCTTGAACCTCCAGAGAACTCAGCGCCCTTGCCTGTCTGTCCACGCTCCCTCTGGCCACCTCCTAGGGTGAGGGCTGAAGAGTGTGGACCCTCACAGCCCACCCACTCCAGGGACGTGGGGCCTAGCTCAGTCCTTGCTCTTGAAAGGGGCTGGCAGATGGGGGGGTGGCAGAGCCTGACCCTATTCTAAGCTGGGAGCTTTGCACCCACTAGCTTCCCCTTGAGGCTGGGCCTGTGTTCCAGGGCTAGACCAGTGCCCCCAGGAAGTCCATTCCTTCCAAGGGGCTTCAGCGATCCTTCTGGCAAGCCTGGGCTGAGGGAGACAGGCCATCAATGGGTGGGGCCGTACGCATGCTGAAGACAGGTGGAACAGGACCTGGCCACTGTACTGGCCTGCCCTCAGGAGTCTGGAGCTGCCTGAGAGGTGCCGGATCCCATAGCCAAGGAGGCGGAGGAGTTGGGGTCTCCAGGTGCCCTCCTCTCTGCTGACGCCCTGCCCAGCTCTGCTGATGTTTACGTGTTCCCTGTGGCTTGGCTTCGCTGTGGGGCCTTGAAGGAAGAAGTGACCACCTGGATCCAGCCCCTGCTCAAGGCAAACAGGGTCCTGCCTGCCTGCCAGGTGTGCTGAGCGCTCCACTTCTGCTGCCAATACCTGGATGGCCCAGGTGGGGCTCGGAGGCCTCTGCAAATGGAGGCCAGCCCTGGCCTGGGGGCCCCTAGCCTAAACGGGGAGACCTGGTCCTGGCCTAGGGGACTTGGACTGAGATGAGAGGTCCAGTCCTGTCCTGGACATGCAGACGGAGGGGAAAATGGTGCCCAGTCCAAAGATGGAGGCCTGGCATTGTCCTGGGTGCAGATATCCTTGGGGGAGGGCAGTCCTCCTCTAGGAGGCAACCAGCTGGTGTGGGAGGCCTGGCCCTGGCCTGGGGACACCAAACCTGAGGTGGGGGTACCCAGTATGCCCCGGGGGCGTTAGTTCAAAGGGGAAGGACAAGTCTATCTGGAGGGGAGTTCCATCTCAAGGGAAGGTGGTGACCAGTCTAATGGGGGAGATAGCCCTGTCCTCCAGGTTACCCAGTAGGGCAGAGGACCGGTGCACCTCTGCCCTGGGGAGCACTCTATCTGAGACAGAGGCTTGACCCTGACCTTGGGGTACTCAGGCTGAGCAGGGAGACACAACCCTGTCCTGGAATGTGGGTGGGGATCAGGGGTCCCTGGTTGTAGGAAGAGGCCAAACCCTGTCCTAGAGGGAATCCAGTCTGAGAGGAGAGCCCACCTCCACCTGGGGGGCACTCAGCCTGAGAGGGAAGCCACAGCCCTGTGGGGGGTGCCCAGTCTGAATGTTTCCGGGTGAGTGGGGCTCGTGGGCTTATTCAGAAACCTCCCGTTCAGACCTTGGAGAGCGGCATGGGACATCCCTGGGGAGGAGGTTGGGGGTCCGCCCTGCTGAGGTCTCCTTCCCCCAGCCAGCACCTCACGCAGGGTCCTTCCTGACAACAGCCCCTCCCTCTCCCTGTCACCATCTCCCTGCCAGGCCACCTCTTCCCCAACCCCTGTGCAGCCTCCTCTGGTCTCCACATGGATGTGGGGATTTTTTATTATTTTTATTTTTATTTTATTTATTTATTTTTTTTATGAGATGGAGTTTCGCTCTTATTACCCAGGCTGGAGTGCAATGGCACGATCTCGGTTCACCGCAACCTCCGCCTCCTGGGTTCAAACAATTCTCCTGCCTCAGCCTCCCGAGTAGCTGGGATTACAGGCACGCACCACCATGCCCAGCTGATTTTTTGTATTTTTAGTAGAGACAGAGTTTCACCATGTTGACCAGGATGGTCTTGATCTCTTGACCTCTTGATCCACCCGCCTCAATGTTGGGACTTTTTAAAACATTCAGACTTTGTTGCTCTCCCTCTTGAACTTCCAGTGGCTCCCAGCCTGGCTCAGCAGCCCTTCAAGACTGGCCTATGCTCCCCTACCCGCTGCATGGAGCTTCACAGGTACGCCAGGCCCTTGGACAGGGCAGGGAGGGCTGGGCCTGAGGCTGCTCAGCATGTGCGCACACCACCTAACGCCCACCTGAGTTTTTTATCTTGGGCCTCCTGACCCCTCCCCTATTCCTCAGAGGGTGTGTGTGGGCTGCTGGAGATGGGGGGCACTGCTGGATGGTGAGTCCATGGAGAAGAGCAAGGTGGGCTGAGCGGGAGATGGGAAGGTAGGGCTGGCTCGTGCAGCGGCCTGGAGGCAGGGCCGTCTTCAGAGCAAGAAGCCTGGGGTGGGCACACCATACAGTCAGTCCTCAGGGGTTGGGCCAAGGGGCTCTATGCCACTCTGGGGCCACGAACGCCCAAAGTGGGAGAGGGGAGTAAGGTGGTAAGTGGGTGTCAGATGAGGACACTTAGTGACTATACCAGATGAATAGTGAGTGGATGTGTCCAATTTTGCAGGCCCCTGCCCAGCCGGCCCTCTGGGCTCGGACACCTGGCTCCCCACAAGTCCTGAGCCAGAGCAGGGACCCAGCCCACCCTTCACCTGCTGGCCCTGGTGCTCCTCCTGCAACCTCAGTCACTGAGGCACGTCAGGTCGGGAGTGGATGCTGAGGCTCCCGCATGGAGGGCTCCCTGAACGGCCCCGGGACAGCCAGGAAAGGTCCACTCTGTGGCAGGGCCGCAGGCCTGGGGGTGTGGCCAGGGACCTGAGGGGTCTGCCGACAGCCCTGGGTGGCCAGCAGGCAGAAGAGTTGGCCTAGAGGAGCCTGGGTCTCCATGGGGCCTAGGTTCGAGTACGGAGAACAGCTCCACAGCTGGCAGCCGTGGTGGAGGGAGGCTGAGGCCGGACATTCCACACGGGTCCACTTGGCTGCTGTGTTTCCCTTGCAGATTTCAGCCTCTCTGGGCCCTTTCTGCTGGATGATACCACAGGCCTGAGAGCCCTCCCCCTCCTGAAGTTAGACCTGAGGACTCCTCCATGACTCATGGCCCTTCCCCTGCTCCCTCAGCTCTCCCTGGCTCCCAGCCCCACCCCCCTTGGAGTGAGTCCCCAGTTTGGGCCACAGGAAGCCACACACCGCTTCCTTTTCCTTTTTCTTTTTTTTCCTCTGTTTTTTCTCTCAGCCCCAGCCCTGAGTGGGCAACCATCCAACCACCCATCTTTTGGTCCATCTGTCCATCCACCATGGCAGCAGGCCCCACCCCTGGGCCCAGTCACATGACTGTCTCCCACTCTTCCTGCAGCAGGGCGGGTGGCCGCTCAGGCCCAGAGGCGTCCTCGTCCAGGCCTGAGCAGGAGCCGTTGAGGAACCCATCGTCCTTGGGAGCAGCCACGGCAGGTGGTGTGGTCTCGAGGGCCTCCAGGGCTGGGGCCCCTGGCTTGGCATGGCCAGGCAGCTGAGCGTGGCCATTGGTGGTGGCAGCGGGCAGCAGGCGGGGGCTGAGGGGCAGGCCGAGTCCCACACGGGGGCCGACGTTGGTCACACTTGTGTGGGACACCATGGGGCCATAGCTGTAGCTGCTGCTCCCGCTGCGTGCCTTGCGCTTAAAGTCCAGTGCCAGTGTCCAGCGGCTCCAAGATTTCTTGATCTCAGCTTGTACCTTGGGGTGGTAGAGGCGCAGCAGTCAGGTGTGTCTCCCAACCCCAGCGATGGCCCATCCGCGCCCCTGAACACCCAGCACAGAATGAAAACGGGAATAGGGGACTCCTGGGAAACTCTAAGGCCAAGTGAAATCCCATCCTCAGAACAGGGTGCTTGGCTGCAGGCAACTGACACATCCAGAATCTACGAGACTCGAATTGCCCCAAAGGTGGCTGAGTCCTCCAATCTGGGTTGCAGAGATTTCAATCATGGGGCTGGGAAGACACGGCTATGCCAGTGACTGAAAAGTCCCCAAATCCTAGCACACCCTGAGCTCACACCATCTGGCAAGACTTCTCTGCTTTCAGCGTGTCCGCAGGGGTGTTCTTAGAGGAAGGAAGAAATGACATGGTGGGAGAATGGAGGGACAGGCCTTGAGGAGGCCTCTGGGACATCTGCCCCTCCCTGCCCTGTGCCAACACTGTCTCCTGCTTACCTCGCCGTTGCAGAAACAGTATATGATGGCGACAAAAAATCCCTGTGAAGAGAGGTGGCTGGAATCAGGGCCTGTCCCCAGCGCCCCTCCCACCCTCAGCCAGGCCCGGGCCGGCACTGCGCACCTGGAAGGAGTTGAAGAGCATCTCATAGTGCATCTGGACTTGCCAGAGCGTCCCTGAGACCTCGGTGTACGGTGTGGCCATGAAGACGATATAGTGGACGCCGAAGAGGGGCATGAGCACCAGCGTGGATTTGAGCAGCTTCCTGGGCCGGTGGGGCAGGTGGGTCAGGGCCAAGCCCCTTCCCCTTCAACAAGCACCGTGCCACCCCCCGCCCTGCCAGCCCCAGGCTCCGGAAGCACAAAGGAGCCCAGGACTCCGGTCACCATGGGAGGACAGCCCAGTTTACCTGCTGGCTGCTCTCCTAGCCAAGTGCTAATAGGGCCCCTTGGTCCTCAGCGGTGTCCCAGAGTGCACCTCAAATGACAGTCTCCCAGGCCCCGGGCCCTTCACACCTGCCGAGCCCTCAGCTGGCACGCACTCCCCTCCACGGCTCTACCTCACTATCCCATGGCCCACTCCTCAGGTTTCAGCTGAGCTGCGACCTTCCTGGGCCACCCACGCTCTACCTGCTCCTGCTCCTCAGACTCCCCACAACCACCTCTTTGAGGAGATGTTCAAGTTCGTCCCACCCTCGCAGACTCTAGTGCGGGGCCTGGTACCAAGCGGGAGACAGCTGGCCTTGGGTAGCCCTAGGGCCTCCCATCAATGCTGGGCAGGCCGGGGCCTGGGGCTGGCCAAGTGAGTGGGGACAGTCAGACGCTGGGTCTTTCCCTTGCCCCAGGCCTGTCCTTCCTGGGGTACATGGTACCGGGACTCAGTGACCCCTGGGGAGCCAGGGCATGGCAGGCAGGGTGGGCTCACCGGTACTGCTGCCGCGTGTCACACCGGCCGGCGTTGGTCTCCCGCAGCTTGGTGGCGAGCACCCGGACAATATTGATGAAGAGGATGAAGTTGAGCTGTGGGAGTGAGGGGCTGCGTCTGGAGACTGCACCCTAGCAGGGAGTGGGAGGGGGGCAGGCAAGACCTGGTGGCCGTGGCCACAGGCTCTACTCTGTCACTGCATCTCTGGGCCCTTGGTTTTCCTTTCTGGGCTGGAGTGTGGATCGGCTGGTCCTCTGGCCTCTGTGGCTCTGACACCAGGGTCCAGGGAAGCCTCCTAGGTCACTGTCAGGGGCTGGTCCCTGGGGCCCAGGCCATATCCCACCCACCCCTGTGGCCAGCAGCCTCCCCCCGACCCCACTCACCACAATGGAGGCAAGGATGGGCACCTGGATGATCCACTTTTTGTTGCCGGAGCTCAAGTCCCAGCACCTGGGGGAGGTTGAGGCGTTAGCGCCCATCCTGCCCGTGCCCATCCTGAGCCTTCCCGCAGAGGCCCAGAGTTGATCTGGTCTGACATTTGCTGTTGAGGACGCAGGGCAGGGGGGTTGGGTGTGGCCAGGCCTGAGGCCGCCCTCACAGGCCTCTTTGGAATTAGCCTCCTATGACCCTGAGGGGGGCCCTGGCTGGAGGCTGGACTGAGAACCCCTGAGGCTGGGCCATTTGAGGCCAGGGTACAGGAGGCCCTCTCACATGCTTCCTGGAAGAAAAGGGACCCAGGGGGCTTCTTGCCTGGGCCCCTTCTCCACCTGGACCTACCCGGTGTTGGCCAGGGTAGCTCTGACACTGACCCACACAGCCACGAAGACAGCGGGCAGACCTGCGGGCATAGAGGGGGACAGTGTGCGGGGCTGTGGCTGCTGTCCACAAGGTCACCCTCCCTCATCCTTTATAACGCCCAGCTTACCCCACCATTGCCCTGACCCCCTCCCCCTGGGCACCTGGGCCACTTGGGGACAGAGCCACACTCTGGAGTGTGCTGCCTTAACAGCCTCTCCTTGGGGCTCCAGCCCTCAAAACCCAGCTCAGCCTGTCCCCATCTTGGCTCCGTGTCATATGCACACAGGTGGGGTACACGGTGTAATGTAATAATAAGGTATCACTAACTGACCATGCGCTGTCCACTCCCCTGCAGTGGGCGCTGCTTTGGACTTGCAGCTCCCATGGGGAGGGGGCCGATTATCTGCATTATTTTTGCCCCAGCACAGCACCCCTGGTTTGAAAGGTCCTAGCCCTCATGGGTGAGACTGGATGGGGTGGGAGGTTTTGTCCCAAGCAGAGGCCACAGGGAAGTCAGTGTGTCCTGGCCTGTGCCATCTCAAGGGGCACATGGTATCTCTGAGTGAGCTGTGCTTCTGGGAAGGGAGCCCCAGGCCCTCCCCACCACACATCACCAACTTGATTCTAGGCCTGGTGCACCCTTGGAGGGACAGGGCGTGACCTGGATTTATGGCAGGAAGAAGAGCTGTGACATTCCTGTGCCCCCAGGTTCTATGCATTCCCAATCTGCATGTCTCCAGCCCACTCAGACACCTCCCAGCCCCAGAGCCTGCATTAGTTTCTGGGACTGGGCCCAGGTCTCCTCAACTCTGGGGCTTTTCATGGTGAGGTCAGGGTCAGGATGTATGCCAAGGGGAAGGAAGGCAGTGCCTGTGGACCTGTGGGCCTCTGGGTGCTGAGTGCGGAGAGGGCTCCAGCCACCCGGCCCACCCCTCTGCAGTCTGGCCAGTTGCCCCGGAGCCCAGCCAAGCTCTGCAGCTGCCAACAATAATGGACAATTATCGGTAACTGGATCCCAGAGCCAGTGGGGGGCTGGGAGGAATGCTCGGCTCTAGCAACCCATTCTGCAGAGGGGCTGTGAAGCCCAGGCGATGCTGAGGGGCCGGGCCCACGGCTCTGGGTCATGGACCCCGCAGGCCTGCTGAGGCTGGCAATGGTGTGGGCAGTCCCCCACCCCATCCCATCAGGGCGACTGGTGGGGTAATGGATGCTGGCCCAGTCTATGAGGCTCAGGGTGGAGCAAGGGTCCCAGATCCCAATTCCAGCCCCAGGCTGACCTCTGACCCAATATCCTACTCTGATCCTGAGCTGAATCTTGGCCTAATGGTTCCTCCTCCCCTTCTCCTGGGCTGAGCCTCAACTTCAGGTGAATCTGACCCCAGGTGAACCTGACTGCTGGCAAGTCCTGTTCCGAGCCTGGAACAGGGTCAGAGTCACAGAAGGGCGGCAGGCCTCTCTCCTGGTGTTCCACCTGGGGTGGGATGTGCTGTGTGGCGCCTCCCCCCAGGGGCTGCCCTCTCCCTGCCGCCCACAGTCCACCCATTTTGCCTCACTGCCCACTGTGCCCGCGTACCCCAGCCGAAGACCGTGAAGCCCCGCAGGTACTTCTTCTCCGAGAAGAAGGCCATGAAGATGAGGCTGTGCAGGTACAGCCCCTCCACCAGAAGCCAGTAGTAGTTGGTGGCCAGGAAGTAAAGGAAGAAGGTCACAGCCACCCTGCAGCCCGCCTAGGAGACCAGCTGGTGTTAGCCAGAGGGCAGGGCCTGCCTCCAGGAAGTCCGGGCTGGGCTGGGGGCTGGGGCGGTGGGAGGGGACAAGTGGTGCTGGCCCAGCAGGCCAGGAAGGGGCAGGCTCTGCTGGGGTAGCTCTCTCAGCGGGGTGAGGTTTCAGGGGCAGGAGGCAAGTGAAGAGGCGGAGTGGCTGGGGAGACTAGGTTGAGGCAGGAGCCTTGATGGCAGCTCGGGGCGTCTGGAGACTCGGAGCCCTTGGCAGCAGGGCTGGCGGCAGAGCTGAGGGTCGTGAGGGACCTTTGTGAGACGGG
Organism: Sapajus apella; assembly: GCF_009761245.1. Classification (NCBI taxonomy): domain Eukaryota; kingdom Metazoa; phylum Chordata; class Mammalia; order Primates; family Cebidae; genus Sapajus; species Sapajus apella. The sequence continues at coordinate 1,472,570 of NW_022436978.1, forward strand.
TTTGAGTGGCTGAAGCTAGTGGCGCCGGCAGGAGACTGGCAGGGCGAGGGCCAGGCTGGAGGGCAGGGGCGGCGCCCCACCAGGCCAGCAGCGGCACCGGGAGCGGGCGGGCGGACGGGCACTCACGTAGCCGGCAGCGGCGGCGGCGGGCGGCGGGGGCGCCTGGGCGATGGCTCGCAGCTCCTCCTCGGTGAGGCGCTCAGCCTCATCGAGGGTGGCGCCCGAGTAGAGCACCGCGTCCTTGACGAAGATGCTCACGGCGCGCAGCATGAAGGACAGGAACAGGTGCATGTGGATGTAGTTGCGCGTGCAGTGCAGCCGCCTGCGGGGCGCGCGACATCACCGTGGGTGGGGGCACGGGCACGCGCGGCAGGTGGGCAGGAAGCTGGGCTGTTCGCAGTAGGTAGGGACGCCCGCCAGGGGTGACGGGTGCAGGGAGGGGGTCGCATCAGACCTCGGCCCCCCCGACCACGCCCCACCGCCTCTCGCCCCGCCCTCGCCCCGCCTACCTAAAGTAGGCCAGGATGAGCACAGCTACGGTGAGGGACGCCAGGGACACAGAGTAGCCCACAGTGTAGATCATGCCCAGGCGGTCAAACACCTCCTGTGCGGGGGGAGACACAGTCAGATCCCCCGGAGCCAAGGCGAGCATCCGGGTAAGAGTAAGAGGCCAGGGTAAGGTTGCCCGAGGGACCGAGGTTAGGTCAGGGCTGGGTCAGGGGTCACCCGTGGGATGGGAGTGAATTTATCCAGATCAGGTTGGGGAGGAGAAAGACTCTCACCCGTTCACGAGTCTCATTGGTGAGAAATTTGACACACTCGCTGTAGTTGGCCCACGTCCTGTTGTGCCCAGGCACCAGCTCCCAGCTGCCATTTCGGTCACAGCGTCGGTAGGCATGGCCTGCAGGTCCATGGGAGGTCAGGGCAGGTAGGGAGGTCTGGAGCCCCTGAAGCCCTGAGCTCCAAGTCTCGGCTCCCTGTGATCCCCACCCCTCCCGCAGGCCTCACCTTTGTGATTGAAGTCATAAATGTAGTCGGGACAGGGCACAGCCACCACCTCACCTGGTGCCCCCAGCGGCCAGCACAGGATATGGTCCCATTCAGGCAGGCAGGGGTGCCCTGGGCCCAGAGACAGACAGGGTAGGGGATACCAAGGGAGTGTCAGGGTCATGGTTAGTGACCCAGAGGGATGAACACATCTGTTGTTATTGGTTCCTGCAGGAACAGGTGTGCCCCAGGACAGGAAAATTGAGACTTTGGAGCATTCTGGAGAAACCATATTTCTGTGCCCTGCATCCATGTGGCCCATTTTCCAGATAGGCTGCCAGAGGCCAAGAGAGGTAGGCGACTTGCTGAGGTCATTCGGCACAGGGCCCTGCCCTCTTCAACTGCTCTCGGAAGCACCTTCCTGGTGTCCCTGAAGAAGGGCAAGTACCCAGACTAACACTCCCTCAGCTGGGAGGCTCCCTGTGTGCCCCTCTCCTGGGACCATGGACAGGAGGCAGGAGGCCTGGTTTCTAGTGCCAGCTGGACTCCAAAGAGCTGCTGACCCCACGCAGGTGTCCCAGTCTTTCTATTTCCATTTCCTTATTGGGAAGTTGGGATTAACCACATTGGCCCATGCTTCCACCACCCAGTGCCCACCCTGAGTACCTGCTGTGAGTCTCGCATGGCCACTGCTGGGGAGGAGATATGATTCCCCAAATCTAAGTGCTCATGGTGGCATTCAAAGCAGGGTGACAACCCACTTTGGAGCCCCAGCCTCACTGCAGGGAGGCTAAGTGACCTTGGAGGGTCCCTAGCCTCTGGATCTTCCACATTCCACTCCCAGCTTGCAGCCCCCTTCTCCCCCTCTGTAGGGCTCCAACCACAGGACTCTCCAGCCACCCTGGAAGGCTGCCTTGATGGCTGGACCCACCCTGGCTTGGTGAAAGGCTCTCTGTCCTGGGCGCCATATTCCCAGCCCCACCCAGCCAGGCCCACAATTCCCTCTGGTCCCCAGGGAGACACAGGGTGACCACAGCCTCCCAGATGTGGCCCATCTGGAATCCGCTGCCCACCCGGCCGGTTCAAACCGGCCCTGTGGCCAAAGCCTGGGCTCTGTGTCTGCCTCTCCTCATCGCCTTCCCTCCTTGTCCCACTGCCTCTGGCCCCACCCTCTGCCACTGCCCTCCTCTCCTGCTCTATTTCTGTGGCCCTCCCCACTGTGTGTCCCCATGTGCCTCCTCGGACACACTGAGCCCCAGACTTCAGGGTGTGCCTCCTGGTCCCCTCTGTCTCTGTGACTGTCTCTCCCTCCCTTTCTGTCTCTCCCTGTCTCTCTCTATGTGCCACTATCTCTGTGTCTTTGTGTCTGTCTCCCTGCCTCTCTGTCCCTCAGGGTTCTCTGTCATCTCCATGGGTGGGGCTGTGGCCCTAGGTCCACTCTTGGTGTGGTTTTGGGTGAGTTCTCTGTTCATCTCTCTTTGAGGCCTGAGCCATCCACTCCCCTTCCTTCCCATCAGACTCTTTCTTCTCCCAGCCCCTTGCCTGGGGATGGGGCTGCAGTCTTTTATTTTCTACAAGAGCCAAGAAGCATGAGCTCACATGACAGGGACAGTGCAGTGGGGTGCGCAGGTCCAAGGCCATGCCAGCTGGATGCATGGAAATAGAGACATACCTCGGTGCCTGCTGCCAGTGGGTGCCTCCTTGTCCTCCTCAGATTCGGGGTAGAGCTTCCCAGATGTCTTATCTTTCCTGGGCTTCCCTGATGTGGACGCAGATGTCCATCCCTTGTCTGATTCCATTATGTCGGCTGGAAAAACCAGGATAGGAATGATGGCTGTCAGCTGTGCTACAACAGGAGACCCGGGGCACTCAGACTCCCCCTTTGTACAATGGGTAGTTTTCTCCTGCCCTGCTGACACCCATGCTGTTGGGAGATCTGAGACAATGGGTGAGGAGGCATTTAACAAAGTGTAAAGTGCTTGCCAGGTAAAGTAATAAGAGGATGTGGAGATTGCCCCCCAGGGTTGGAATGGGAGTGAACACCATGGGAGAGCAGGGTCAGCTAGTGAGGTGAGCACTAAACGTGAGTAAGACGGCAGAGGGGGATCCTCCCACCCAGGACTCGGGAGTGGGGGCCAGGGCCACGCAGCAGTGAAGACCCCACCAGGGGGCGCATGGTGAAAGCAGACAGATGGGGCGGAGGTGTCAATGGGCAGATCGCACAGCGAAAATGAAGTCTGGCCTGAGTGCTGTGCAGGTAAAGAAGCTGGTGGTGAGAAGAGGAGAGCAAGGTGGTACAGTCAAGAGTGGACAGAGGCCAGGCGCGGCGGCTCACGCCTGTAATCCTAGCACTTTGGGAGGCTGAGGCGGGCGGATCACCTGAGGTCAGAAGTTCAAGAACCAGCCTGACCAATATGGTGAAACCCCATCTTTAAAAAAAAAAAAAATCAAAAATTTTAAAAAAGAAAAAAAAAAAAGAATGGACAGAGAAGTCCACCCCATCCCCTTCCCTGGACGTTGAATATGTGGTTCACAGCTTCCACAGTGGCCCTGCCTGGAGTGCAGTGATGTGATCATGAATCACTGCAGCCTCGAACTGCTGTGCTCAAGCGATCCTCCCACCTCAGCCTCACCTGTAGCCGGGACTACAGGTGTGCACCACCACACCTGGCTAATTTTTAAATTTTTTTGTAGAGTTGGGGTCTCACTATGTTGCCCAGGCTGGAGAGGTCTTTCTTCCCAGTCACAAAGTCTTCTTCATTTCTTTCTTTTTTTTTTTTTTTGAGACTGAGTTTCGCTCTTGTTACCCAGGCTGCTGGAGTGCAATGGCGCGATCTCGGCTCACCGCAACCTCCGCCTCCTGGGCTCAGGCAATTCTCCTGCCTCAGCCTCCTGAGTAGCTGGGATTACAAGCACGCGCCACCATGCCCAGCTAATTTTTTGTATTTTTAGTAGAGACGGGGTTTCACCATGTTGACCAGGATGGTCTCGATCTCTTGACCTCGTGATCCACCTGCCTCGGCCTCCCAAAGTGCTGGGATTACAGGCGTGAGCCACCGCGCCCGTCAAGTCTTCCTCATTTCTGATTTGCATTCCTTCAGCCACAGCCCAAGCTAGGGCCCCCTCGCCCTCCCATGTCGGGTCTGTGGCAATGATAGGAAGCTGAGTCCAGGCAGCCAGGACTGGGATGAGAATGACTGCGCTTATTTTCCTGCCTCCACCCTCGGCCATCAGTGTGGGGATGCGGGGAGCAAGACAGGGTAAAGTAGGAAGAGAGAGGCTCCATGGCGGATGGGGAGGGGCAAAGACCGGCACCCTCCAAGCTTCCACAACTAAGAAGAGGGGCTGGGTTCAGGACCCGAGTGAGGGGGCCCACCTGACCCCCCAGATCACGATGCAACTGGGAGCCACTGTTAGGGCCAGCATGGGTGGGGCTGTGACGGCAGAGACCATGTGAGTCTCTGTGAGTGTGAGCAAAACCCATGTGCCACAGAGTGTGTGTGTCATTGTGTGCTTGTGTTCTGGGCGCGCACCAGACTTGACCCCTGCAGAGCCCTAAGGGCTCGTCAGGGGAGGAAGCTGCCCCCTCCATCAGTCAGCTGGCCTCTTGGGTTGATGAGATTAACCTGACAGCTGAGCGCTAGTGGCAGACAACACAGGGACCTGAGCTTAAGATTTAGGACAAGCGCCAGGCGCGGTGGCTCAAGCCTGTAATCCCAGCACTTTGGGAGGCCAAGGCGGGTGGATCACGAGGTCAAGAGATCTAGACCATCCTGGTCAACATGATGAAACCCCGTCTCTACTAAAAATACAAAAAATTAGCTGGGCATGGTGGCGCGTGCCTGTAATCCCAGCTACTCAGGAGGCTGAGGCAGGAGAATTGCCTGAACCCAGGAGGCGGAGGTTGCGGTGAGCCGAGATCGCACCATTGCACTCCAGCCTGGGTAACAAGAGCGAAACTC
>NW_022436978.1:1477618-1550059 GCF_009761245.1 Sapajus apella
AATTAGCTGGGCATGGTGATGGGTGCCTGTAATCGAAGCTACTCAGGAGGCTGAGGTTGCAGTGAGCCAAGATCGCACCATTGCACTCCAGCCTGGGCAACACTGTGAGACTCCATCTCAAAAAAAAAAACAAAGAAAAAGAAAAAGAAAAGACTTAGGACAAGCCAAGGACACCCATGCCTGCTGACTCCACTCCTGCACCACCCATCCCACTTCGGTCCTCACTTTGGCCTGGTCCCCTTTACCTGGGTCCGCTCCCATGGAGAGCCTTCACCTGGCTCTGCATCCTGGGTCCCACCCTCAACTGGCCCCTCCCTCACCTGGCCTCATCCCCAGACCCCCACCTTTGACCCCCACCTGGCCTCTGCAGGACTTCCTTGAGCCGTTTCTCACACTGGGCCTGAGCACGGTGCAGCAGGAAGATCTGTTCCTCTTTAGTCATGACGTCATCTGCATCCACCTGCCAAGCCGAAGGTCAGACCACAGGCAGGACTTTCCAGCGCAGCAGGTCCCAGAGCCATCCCAATTTCCCAGAGTGATTACCCTCTTTCAAAAGGCCCTGACTCTAGAGGGAAGGTGGGATTTCCCCCGCATGTGGGAAATCTGTTTTAGGGAGCTCCCACCTTACAGGTGGGAAGCTGTGGCTCTGAGGGATGGGGCCTGCCTGATCCAAGGGAAAAAGGAGGGAGCTGTCTCCTACAGCTGTTACCCGCCAGTAACCCTGTAGGCTGCAGTCACTGATACTCTCTGCCCAGCTCTTTCCCCAGGGGTTCATGGGACTGGAATGGAATGTCCCAGGATGGATCCACACAGGATCCTGGCTGCCTGCTGGGGACATGAGTGGGGGGCAGGGGTTGGATAAGGAGTCCTGAACTCTGGGGAGACAAACCCAGCCTGGATTCCTTCAAGTCCTGGCACCGTGGGGGGAGGCCTTGGGAGTCACCAATTTCCATCTTGGCCCAGGTCCCCAGTCAGCGCTTTCCCCAGTGAACGGTGAGTGCCTTAGCACCTCCCCTCCTTACAATCCCAAGAGGGAGAGGGTGGAGGAACTGCTGGCGTGTGGCCTGGGTTAGGCTGGGCACTCTGGTGCTGGCTGTGGGTGGGAGTCCCTCTCCACTGCTGATCTGGGAGCTCCCTCCATTCAAGTGGACTCTGAGTTCTGATGACACTCAGGCCCTCACTCATGCTGTTCTCTGCCTGGAATGTCCTTTCCCTTCCCTCCAACCTGCACACCATGGGCCCTGGCTGCCCCCACCGGGACTCACTGGTCTCGTTATAGGAAAGGACATGAAACATCATGGGGGTGGAGGCTCACTCTGAGCAGGTGGCTGCTGAGGGTTGTAAGCCTCTGACTTGGGAGGAAAGGAGCCGGGGTGAAGACACCATCCCGCCCCGCCCCGGGGAACTGCTAGGTGTGCCTGGCCCAGCCACTCCCATAAGTGTGACCCACAGGGGTTAAGGCAGACTCTGAAACCTCCCCAGGGCGGGGCTGTGAAGCCCTCAGCCCCATCCCCCTTAATTCAAGGCCGTGTTTCCTCAGACCCCTGGGCCTGTATTCTGAGATGGCCCCCTCCACCGGTCCCCCGAAAGGCTACGTCTCCTCAGCCCCACGGGGCAGAGCTGCATGCTTCAGACACGCCATGGCGGGGCTGGGGCTCTGCAGTCCAAGCGTGGCTGTGCAAGGCGGGAGGACTCGGAGGGGGCAGGGAAGGAAGGAGGCAGCCAGGGACGGGGTGGGCGGGCCGGGTCAGGGAGCCTGGCTGCAGGGAGAAGTTAATTGACCGCGTCTCTTGGCGGCAGCAGCGAGGGCTTCCAGGGCCAAGGAGTCTCCAATTGGCTCGGCCGGCCTCGGGTTCTGCTGGTTCCACTTAGCGGAGCCACATGCGCGTCCCTGCGCGTGCGCGAGTGTGGCCGGCGCGTGCACTCGTGTGTGCCCATCTGTGCGCGTTCTCACGCGGGCACTGTCCGGCATGTCAGTGTGGGACGCCAGATGGACGTATTTGTGAGCGTGCACGTGTACAGGTATTTTTGGGCATAAGGCAGCGCGTGCGCGTCTGTGAGTGAGGCGGCAGCTCCTTAGTGTTTGCGTCTGTGGGTGGCCAGTGGTTCTGTTGACTCTGGGGGCTGAGGTGGACCCTGAGATATCAGCTGGACCCCAGGAAGGGCTGGAACAGATCCCCACGTGCTGGCAGCTGGCCCCAGCTCCTCTATCCTAGTCTCTTTGACTCCACAGCTATGGCTGAGCCGGCTGGCGCAGAGGTAGACATAGAATGGTGGGGCTTAAGGAAGCACACCTTGGACTTGCCAGGATCCAGGGGCCTCCAACTAACCTGAAGCTCTCCCTTTGCCTCTGACATGGGGGATCCATGCTGCTGAGGGGCTGATCTCTGCCCCACTCCACTTACAGCATCCATTCAGTACCATTTCCATCGCTGCTACTAGTACCTCCATCAGTAACCATCGTTACCATCACTAACACCAACGCCAGCATACGGGTCCCTCCCAGTACTACCACCACCGCCGCTGGCATCACCGTTACCACCATGAGCACTACTGTAAGCATCAACATAACCACCATCACCACCCTCTGCACCATCACAACTGGTACAGCACCAGCACCACTGCCACCACCTCCAGCATCACCAAGGCAACATTAGCACCATCACCAATCTGCCACCTGCCCAGTGACTACCGTCTATACCACCTTTGCCATCTTGTTGTCTAACCCCTCCTCCCCACTACACTTCTCCTGCCATCTCCACCTCTCTAAAGACAAACCTATTTTGCCATATTTTCTCCAGCCGATGGAGAACTCTGGAGTGACTGACAGAGGCTCCCACCCATCCCTAGAGACTTGCTGACTCACCGGGCCTCCTAACAGACAGACCAGCCTACTGATGGGACTGGGGGGCACCCCTGATGGCCTAGACTACAGGCAGGCAGTCATGGGTTGAAAACTGACTGGCCGTTTGGCAGACTGATCACCGAAAGCTGATCAACACTCCCCTCCCCGGCTCAAGGAATTGGCTCAGCCTCTACATACTGCTGTTGGTTTCACCTCCCCCACAGCCAGGAGGAGGCACACTTCTTTTTCTGGAGTTGGGATGTTCAGGAGAGGGAAAGGTATGTGCTTCCAGCACGCATGGCTCCCACACTCCTTCATCCATCCACAGGGGTGGTGGCCCCACCTCTGGCCTCCCTGAACTTTAGGATCTGTTTCTCTGTTAGTCTACAACCATTGCAACAAGAATAACTCGGGTCAGAGTTAAGGAAGTACTTTCCTAAGGAACAACCCCACACCAAGTGCACTCCCCCCTCCAAACCTTAGCGCACAGCTCTGTGCCTGGAATGCCCTCACTCCTGTCCACTCTTCCCTCCAGCTATACCCTCTTCTCCAAGGAGATTCTGCCACCAGTCCCAGAGCATGAATCTCACCTCCAGCCTTGACTGGCTTCATGTCTGAGAAAGTTGCTTAACTCATGTGCCTCAGTTTTTCTGTAAAATCAGGGTAATCATAGGGCTGTTATTGGCCAGGTGCGGTGGCTCATGCCTATAATTCCAGCACTTTGGGAGGCCAAGGCAGGCGGATCACCTGAGGTTGGGAGTTTGAGACCAGCCTGATCAACATGGAGAAACCCTGTCTCTACTAAAAAATACAAAATTAGTGGGTGTGGTGGCACATGCCTGTAATCCCAGCTACTCGGGAGGCTGAAGTAGGAGAACCGTTTGAACCCAGGGGGCAGAGGTTTCCGTGAGCTGAGATCATACCATTGCACTCCAACCTGGGCAACAAGAGTGAAACTCCGTCTGAAAAAAAAGGGCTGTAGTGAAGATTAAATGAAGTACTGCACAACAAGCCTGCACAGGGGTGAAGCTCAGGAAAAGTTGGTTGCTTTTGTTGACACTGTGAGCAGCAGCAGCAAATCACACCCCTGCCATGTACCCCCTGCTGCCTGGTGACATGGGTGCCCCAGGCCAGGGATCAAAGACGGCAGGGGGAGATTGTCTGGGTCCATAGGACTGAGTCCAGGGGGTGACAGTGAGGGCCAGACGGGAGGTGGGACCCCAGGGAGGACTGGGGGCAGGGACTGCAGGAGGATCTGCCAGATAAGGTGTACCGGGCGAGCTTTTGGGATGGAAGGGTATCCCAATGACTCCTTGCATTTCTGGATCCACCCTGGACTTACATTAGGATTCAAGATTACTGCCAGAGCCCGCATGTTTGAGCTTAGAGGACGGGAAAATGGACCCCGTCCTCTGCCTCTGCCCTGGCTGAGGAGGCCTTATCTCCTGGGGATGAAGGGGAAAATGCTGACAGCTATAACTCATCTCAGCCTGGCATGCCCCCTGTCTGCTACTCTCTTCTCCCCAGCCCTCCAACTTCCACCCCCTTGATGAGCTCCTGTCTTCTTGGCCCAGCTCCAGGGTGCAGAGGACTCAGACCTGCATCCTCTTAGATCCAGCAGATCTGCAAATCTTGGGTTTCAGGGCTGAGGACTGATGGACTGGAGTTGGGCTATGGCCAGGGGTCACTTAGTCCATACCCACCACTGATATGAGCCACCCAGCCCTGCACCAGGTGGGCACTCCTCCTTTGGTCCTGAGAAAGGCTGACTTGCCTCCTCGGCCCAGCCATCACAGCGCTTGGTTTTAATCCCCCCCGACTGTAACACATCCTCTCCATGGTCAACAAGGAGCTTTACCCATGCCTTCTGCACCTTCTACCACATCCCCATTTTACAGACAGGGTCACTGAGGCCAAGAGTCACAGTTAGAAAAAGGAGGGCAAGGGATGGAGCTAAGATCCGCTTGACACTGAAGCAGCGGCCCTGGAAGAAGGGAAAGAAAAGAGGAAGTGCCCACCACATGGACACCCTGGCACCAGCCAGAACATCACCTTTCCACAGAGTCCTGGATTTGACCTGCTGCGTTAAGCAAGTATCCCTTTGCAGACCCTCTAAGGCAGCCTCCCCAAAGCTGATTCAGGAGGGGAGGTGGGTAGACATAAAGGTGACGGTGGTGCTGGTGCTGGTGATGGCAGCTTGTCCTCGACTGTAACTGGATAGAGGACAGCTGGGCCCTGGTGTTGGGAACAAGGCAGTTGATGCCTCTAGCACAGCCAGAAGGAGAAAACCCTGGCTAACAGGAGACCCCTTCATGACCTCCTGGCCTTCCTTCGGCCCTCCTCCAGGTTCTACTACTGGGACCCATGCTGGCACCCCTGGATGTCTACCGTGCCAGCTGGCTGGGACTGCTCCCCCACCCCTGCTGCCCTCTGTCTGTCCGGCTGGCCTGAGCAGGCTCCTCGTCCTGCCCCGCCACCGCTGACAAGTGCTGACTTTTCCTCCCCCTCACCAGGCCTTCCTGAACAGGCTGCCTGTGTTTGGGGCTGGGAGGGCCTGGGGGGGGGAAGAGGCACTGCGACGCCTCTCATCCTGGCCAGCCAGCGTGGCCGCCTTGGGGCAGGCAGTGGGATGTAGTCTGGGATAGCGGAGTTGGCTGCTAGGACCTGGTGGATCTTCACAAGCAGACCCTACCTGGGCTAAGGAATCAAGGCCCAGATGAACGGTATGGCCTAATCTAGCCATCGCCTGCTCAATAGAATGAGATCCCACTAGGTCTCACCTCGGGCACAAGACTGGCCCCAGAGTTGGGGCTTTTAAGGGTTTGAAGGTCTCTGATGTTTCTACAAACCTGAGCAAACGTTTGCGCCCTTCTTCCAGTCACACCATATTTTGCAGACAATTTCAGAGGGCTGCAAAACCCTCGCCCCACCTTTTCTTTTTCCTGAGGACTCTCCTTCTGAAATAGCTGCCTTCCTGATGTGGTGGCTGGACCCGGGAGTGTCCCCAGAAGGCCCACAACTGGAATCTGGGGGAGGCTACTTGACGCCTCATTAAAACATTCCGAAGAAAACCCAAGTTCCTGGGAGGGCTCGGCCCCTCCTACTGCTCTGTCCATAGGCCATTTCAAGAGCTGGGGGGAACGTGTTGAAAGGCAGGTGACATAAAAAGCGTCAACAAATCAATATGAAAAAGGCAAATAACCCATAGAAGTATGGTTAATGGCTCAGAGCAAGCTCTCTTAGAAGATGGATCATAAACCACGGTAAAGCCCAAAAGTCATTGGTAATCAGCAAATTAAAATGACAAGACACACCATTTTTCACCTATCCACACAAAGGTGAAACACAAAGAATCTTCATAACATCCTATGAGATAGTGGGCATGGGAGAGAGGCCCTCCTGGTCAGTCTTGGTGTTGTATAAGTACAAAAGAGCACAAGCTTTTTAGAGGGCAATTTGGTCATGCTATTAAAACAAAAAATGCATATCTCAGACCCAGCAATGACAAAATCTAGAAATATCCTACTAGGAAACAGTCACATGGAGTCGCCAGAGGGCATTTCAAGGAGCTTCCCTGCCACCATCCGGAATAACGCACACAGACACACATGCAAATTGTGCAGAAATGATCTAAATGTACATTCCTATGCACTACTTAATGAGTCCCAGGTTTTGGAATACTATGTAGCATTTAAAAAGATAGATTCATATTTATTGACATGAAGATCTCTAAGACACACCTTTAAGTCAAAATATATATGTGGCAGAGCCCTATCTAGAAACCGATGCCATTTATTTAAAAACAATCAACCAAGCAAATAGAAAACGACAAAATTCAACTATCTCCTTGATACGTACACAAAGAGGTACCATTCAGAAACACACAGAAAGAGGAAGGAGAATGCTCCTCTACTCAAACTGCTAAAAATGGTTTTCCCTGGAAGGGAATGGGCTTAGGAGTGATCAAGGAGGGCTGCTGTTTAATTTTTATTGATTGATTTAATTTTTTTTTTTTCAGAGACAGGGGCTGACTCTGTTGACCAGGCTGGAGTGAAGTGGCATCATCATAGTTCATTGCAGCCTTGAACTTCTGGGCTCAAGCGATTCTCCCTCCTCAGCCTCTCAAGTGTCTGGGATTACAGACTTGCTTGACTCTTTTATAAGAACATATTCATATATCAGTTATGAAGTTAAAAAAAAGAAAATAACAGAAGGATTTAATTTTTTTTTTTCTTGCAGAGTCTCACTCTGTCACCCAGGCTGGAGTGCAGCGGCATGATCTCAGCTCACGGCAACCTCCGCCTCCTGTGTTCAAGCAATTCTCCTGCCTCAGCTTTCCGAGAAGCTGGGATTACAGGCGCACACCACTGGGCCTGGCTAATTTTTGTATTTTTAGTAGAGACAGGGTTTCATCATGTTGGCCAGGCTGGTCTCAAACTCCTGACCTCAGGTGATCTGCCTGCCTCAGCCTCCCAAAGTGTTGGGATTACAGGCGTGAGCCACTGCACCTTGGCCAGGATTTAATTTTTAAAAAAGAAAGAAAAAGAAAGAGAGAAAACCCAGAGTGAGACATGACTATCTCCTGCCAGCAGCAAATCTCATGCTGCTTTCAGGAAGGAATTCAGTGCAAAGGTCTAAAGACCTGGGTTCAAATCCTGCTGTGCCACCGACTCACTGTGTGACTCTCAGGGCCCTTTCCCATAAAAGTGGCTGGGCGAGGGCGCGGCGGCTCATGCCTGTAATCCCAGCACTTTGGGAGGCTTAGGCGGGTAGATCACAAGGTCAGGAGATTGAGACCATCCTGGGCAACACGGTGAAACCCTGTCTCTACTAAAAACACAAAAAAATTAGCTGGGCGTGGTGGCACACGCCTGTAGTCCCAGCTACTCAGGAGGCTGAGGCAGGAGAATCACTTGAATCTAGTAGATGGAGATTGCAGTGAACTGAGATTGTACCACTGCACTACAGCCTGGGACACAGTGCAAGACTCAGTCTCAAAACCAAACAAAAATGGCTGGGCGAATGGATGAAATGAGAAACCAGTTTGTGACAGTTTTATCTCAGAATTTAGGGACAGCCAGTGTTCTGTACATGTTGGTTTCTTTCTGTCTTTAAAAGCAAGCAACATGGCCGCGCTGCCCCCGGCGCAGGCTAGAAAAGGTCCTACACGCTCCCAGCCCGTGTGTCCTCACCAGTCTCTTGTGAGTCTACTCAGCAGTCACATCTCCACACGCAAGGCCTGCCCCACGCTGAAGCTGAGCTCCAGCTTCTCTCATTGCAGCTTCTCCCCTATGTGTGTATATGCTGGGGGTGTCCTTAGGAGGAGGCACCCCAAGGACAAGAACACCCCTTTGCCTCCTACTCACAATCCGTGGGTCCATTTCTTTCTCCAACCCCCACCCGCCGCAAGACCCCCAGGTTTCTAGGTAACTCTCTCCTGTGTGGCAGAAGATGGACCAGCTGAGTCTGCCCACCAGTGTCCTCCCCATGGGATGCTCTTTGGACCCCAAATGTGAGGTCACTGGAGATGTGAGCCTGGTCCTGGGACCAGCTTGGCAGGTAGCATACAGGTTTGGTGACTGGCTGTGAGATAAGGTTGATGGGCCTGAAGGGCATAGGTGCAGCTCTAAAGGGGCGGGGGGGAGTAGCCCTTGGGCTCAGGAGAGGGAGCTGGCAGGCTGCCAGCTTCTTGCTGGCTCCAGATGAGTTCAGGGGGCCCGTAGGATATTGGATGGGTGAGTAGGCTGCTGCCGTCCTTCAGTCCCAATCTTCCAGCCCTGAAGCCAGGGAGTGTCCAGTGAACTTACATGCCCCAACAAGGTCCTAGGCAGACCCAGCACTAGCATCTCTCCCTTTACCCTCAGACATGGGCCAGGGCAAAGCCAGGAAGATTCTCTGCAGATACCTCAGCTCCCCTGGAGAGCAGTGGGGCTCTGGGTACCCATACTCCCCCCACACAGGGGCAGCTCAGCCATGTGGCTTGCTTTTAAAGACAGGAAGAAACCAACATGTACAGAACAGCGGCTGTCCCCAGATTCTGAGATAGAAACTGTCACAAATTGTTTTCTCATTTCATCCATTCGCCCAAAGAGGCACAGGGCTTGGCTCTGGGTTGGCATGAGATAAATAACGGTCACTGTGGTTGTGTGATTCGGGCCAGTTAAAAATGCGGACAATAACCTTCTTCTGAGGGTGGCTGGGAAGATTAGACTAGCTAATATATGTGAAGTGCTTAGAACAATGGCAAGTAGAAAGCCCTACAGAAGCATTTATGAAATACACATAAGAAAACAATAGGCCGGGCGCACAGGCGCTCACAAAGGCACACACAAACACAACTGTGGGCCTCCGAGTCATGCACCCACAGCTACAGACACATGAACTCACGCAGGGACTCAGACACTCACAATCACACAGACCCAGATAAACACCATGCCCAGAGTCCCACAGAGCCCTGCTGTGACATACAGACTTACTCTCAGGACACCCACACTCATCACCCTGTCTACCCCTCACACCGTCAAATGCATGCATATGTGTGCACACACCGAACTCCTGGGGAGGTGGGGGGCGGCTCTATCCCCTGGCATTCTCCAGTGTTTGGAGTGTCTCTGCAGAGGGTGTTGAGCTCCTCTGAACCTCAGTTTCCCCATCCACAAGGCCTTGTATGGGGCTATCTTTGGTGGGAAGCCTTTGCTGGGGCCAGAATTGTGGAGGCGTAGGCACAGGTAAGTGGTAGGTGCTGAGGACCACAGAGGAAGGAAGAGCCTCTGATGATGTGATTCTCAGGCAGATGTTTCTTCCAGGTCCTCTTTTTAGAGATGGGGCAACTGAGGCATGGAGAAGGACAGCCCAGGCTTACACAGGCATCCTGCAGAGGTGGAGGAATCCTAGGCTCCTGCCTCCCGCCTGGAGCTCTGCACTGTATAGGGAGCTGCTGATAGGAGGAGGAGGCTGCCTGCCTACCCTGCTCCCCAGCAGGCAGCTGCTCCCACTGGGGAGCTGGGAGAAGGGGCTTTGAAGTTAGGCATGCAGGCAGACAGCCTCCTCAGGAACGGGCTGGTCCCTTGGGACAGGGCTGCTATGGGATAGGACTGAGGGGCTGGGACAACCCCCTTCCCAGAAAGTGGCCCCTAGACCCTGGCCCAGGGGGTGGAGGTGCTGCCCACTCTGTGTCTCCAGCTCTCTGCCTCCAGCTGTCTCTTGCTATTTTTCTTTGCTGTTCTTGCTCTGTTCACCCCTCCAGCTCCTGGGATCTCTCCTCCCCACCCTGCTTTGTCTCTGTCTCTCCTCTCCCCCTACCCTTCCCTACCATTCTGCCTTTAGGTCTCCACTCTCAGGGAGCAACAGTCTTCCCAGGGGTCTCCTCACTTCCTGAAAGGGTATGCTGTGCTTCTCCTACAGGGGTGCACTGTGAGGTCAGTCTCCTTCAGGAACCTCCATCCCTCCACCATGCCACACCACACCCACCTCCTCAGGCAAACAGCTTCTACTCTGGCTGAAGTCAGACATATGCGCAAGTGTGTGTGTATGTGTGTGTGTGAGGGCTGGAGGGGGCCCCTAAATCCTACCCCAGGCCTGGATGATTCTGACCTCAAACCTACATTCTCTATGTCCGGGATTGCAAAAAAACTTGCAGAAAACAGAGGTCCTCAAAGCAAAGTCTGTGGGAGTACTAGCAGGGCCAAAGCCCAGCCTTCTGCTGGGTCACACTGTCATCTTCCAGGGAGAAACAGCCATGGTGCTCACAGAGGCAGAGGATGGGGAAACCTCAACCACAAATTTCCAGATCTGGGACTCCAAATGAGGCTTCAGAAATAGGTACGCTTCAGGCAGCTGGAACCCGAAGTTCAGACATCCCAGAGACAGCAGGCACCCAGGATCCTGGATCAGAGGGGACTCTCACCCAACGTTCGAACTGCAGGGGGAACTCAAGACTGCGTGCCCTAGACCTATCCCGAGGACTCCAGGGTAAGCACGCATCCCGTCCCGGAGTGTAGGCTGCGGGGGACTCACCAGCGCGTACGCGGAGCTGAGCACCGGGCAGCAGAGCAGGAGCGCCAGGCCGGGTGCGATCCGGGCGGCCCCCATCGCCACCGCCTAGGGCCGCGTCCCTCGGGGCAGCCGCCGCCGCCGGCCCTGGTGGTGGTAGGGGGTGCAAAGCTGCGTCAGGCTGGCCGCCCCGCCCACGCCCCGGCCTAGGGGACCCCGGCGTCCGGGCGGCCCGAGGCCCCGGGGCCCGGCGCGGGGCCCATGCGCTGAGGGCGATCGAGCCAGCGAGCAGCGCAAAGGAGGGAGGGAGGGACGGGAGGAAGGGAGGGAGAGCCGGAGGCCCGGCGGGCGGCGGGCGGGCGCCGATCGCTGCGGAGCGGCCCGTCTGCCTCCGAGCGGAGAAATCACATCCATATGGCCGGGCCCCCCGCCCCCCTCCCCCGGCCCGCCCCCCGCCCCCCTCCCGCGCCGCCTTTTCTTTCTTTCTTTTTTTTTTTCTTTTGGGGAAGTGGGAGCTGTGGCTTCGCCCCACGCCCAGTGGGGGGAGGGGTCGGGGTCGCGGTCTGCGGGGGGCGCACAGGACTGTTATTTTTAGCTCCGCGGCTTTTGCCCGTAGTGAGTCCGGGCCGGGCAGGGGGCGCGTTCTGAGCCGCACAGGGCGTGCAGCTAGGGGACGCGATCCCAACTTTGCAGCCACACTGAACCCTTGGGTGTTCCGGCCGCCAGCCCCCGGCCGCTCGGCCTCCCGAGACCCAGCCCCTCGGCAGCCGCCTCCCACACCCCTTCCCCATCTTCTGCCCGAGCCCCGCTTGCGCCAGTGCGGCTCTGGCGCGCCAGCGGCCCCGATGCTCTGTCGGTCTGCCTGTCTGTCAGTCCGTCTCTAGCTCCCCCGGCCTTGGCCTCAGTTCTTCCAGCAGCCCCAAGCTCCGTTTCGGTCACTCCCTCGCTCCCTCCCTCCCACTTCTCTCTCTACGAAAACATTTGCAAGTTTCCAAAAAAGCCACCGAGCCGAGCGGCGCGGAGCTGGCGGCTCCCCTGGGTTCCGAGGAGGCGCCGCCGACTGACACCGAGACAGAGCAGCCTGGCTGCCCCGGCCAGGCCCGGAGTCGCTCCTCCCCGACTCCCGCCACTTCCCCTCGGCGCGGGTCCCCAGCCCCGACTTACTCCGAGCGCGCCGCCGCGGCCCCCGCCTTGCCATGGATGTCGGGGTCCCCCCGACAGCCTCCCCAAGCCAGCGCCCCGTCCGCGGCCCCGGGGGGACTTCATGGAGCTCTCAGGATACCCCCCCGGCCGGCCTGGCCTCCAGCGCCCCCCGCCCGGCCGCCGCTCGGAGCCACCGCCCGCCGCGCGAGTCCCTCGCCTCGGCGTCTGCCTCTGCCCTCCCCCCGGCCGGGCGCCTCTTCCCTCCCCCGAGCCCTGCCGGGCCTCTCCAGCCCCCACCCCCTCCGCCGCCGCTGCCGCTGGAGTGTGGAGAGGCCAAGAGGAGCCCGCCGCCCCCCGCCCCAGGACATTGCGCTAGAGGCCGAGGCCCGGGGTCGTATGGCGGCGGGATGTGAGTGCTGTGGAACAGGGCGGGGGCAGCGGTGACACCGAGACCCGGGCAGGGAACCGGGACGCCGCCGCCGCTATATTCTCTTTTGGAAAGCACGGCCTTTTCTTTTTCTTCTTTTTTTCTGATCATCTGGCCCCCGCTGGCGAATAGGGACCCTCAGCCGAGAAGCAAGCCCTCTTTCTTCAAGGGCGAATCCCCTAGGGAGGCCGCCCGGTACCCCGCGCGCCCCCGGCCGCGGAGCTGTCAGTCCGCGCTGGGCTCTCGTTCGGGCTGGGTCGGGGTCCCTGGGGAGGCCACTCAGCTGCCAGCCCGGACCCGGGCTTGGCCGCCGCCGCCCTCCCACACGTCCAGCCCCACCCTCGCCTCAGTCCCATCCTAGGCCGGCAGTTCTGCTCGGCCGGCCATAGGCCGGCCACGACCCCTGCCAAGGTCTGCAGCCACACATCCAGCTTCCTCCCTGCTCCGCGGCTCTTCGGGTCCGGGTTTCCGAGTCTCCGAGTCTCGACCCATTCGGCTGCTGGCCGGGCCTCTCCAGCTCTCGCGGCCCCAACCCCGGCGGCTCGAGGCTGCCAGACCTGGGGCTCAATCCGGACGCCCACTCTCGGGCTTCACCTCCCTCCCCTGTCTCCACCCCTATTCCCAAAACTCTCGGCGGGCTCAGATCTGCCTGGGACCCTCTACTTAGGGGAAGGCAGGGAGAAGTCCTCCGGGGCTGGGGCTGAACGAGGCGGGGTTTCTGTGCTTGGCTGGGGAGGGCACGCTGGACTCTAAGAGGAGGGACACTTTGACCCCAAACCTACCCCCTCCCTGTACCAGGTGGGGAAACTGAGGCGGAAGGAGGGGCCGGGGATGCCTGGAGTGGAGGGCTTTAAGGATAGCGGAGGAAGTGAATGCTTGAGGCCCTGGGAAATATCGTCTGGGCTAAGCAGTATCCTGTGCTTGCCTGCTCACCAATCGTGTGTCTCGGACACTACTACTCTTCGGCTGTCTGGATCTCAGTTTCCTCATCTGCAAAATGGAGAGTTTGGCCAGCTGATTCAAAGGCAATGTTAACTTTCCTGTTTAGTATCCACAAGGGTGGGCGTCCTGGCCCATGGGCTCCAGGGGCTCTCCAGACTCAGCCTGTGGACATTGAGCTCCTCAGAGCCTGCAGACCTGCCCTCCAACCCTCAGTGTGAATCTGCCAAGCCCAAGCCCTAAGGTTTAGGATCCAGATGTTGCCACCCTTCTCCTGGCTCAAGCCCAACCAGCTTCCAGACTATACCCATACCTAGGTACTTTCCCCATGCATTTCTTCTCCTCCTTCCTCCTCCTCCTCCTTTTCTTCTTCTTTTTCTTCTTGTTCTTCGTCTTCAAGACAGGGTCTCACTTTGTCACCCAGGCTGGAATGCAGTGGCATGATCTTACTTCAACTTCCACTCACTGCAACCTCCGCTTTCCAGGATCAAGTCTTCTCCCACCTCAGCCTCCCAAGTAGCTGGGACTACAGGCACACACCACTAACCTGGCTAATTTTTGTATTTCTTGGTAGAGACAGGGTTTTGCCATGTTGGCCAGGCTGGTCACAAACCCCTGATCTCAAGCGATCCACCTGCCTCAGCCTCCCAAAATGCTGGGATTACAGGTGTGAGCCACTGGACCCGGCCCTCTCCACACATTTCTATGGCTGCATCCCTTCTCTGTGCCCACTGCCCTCGTTTCTTGTCCTGGTGTTCAAGGGCTGTGCTATTTGAGAGTTTCCTCCAAAAATGACTCTCCCCAACAGGAACTGTCTGCTAGACTCCTGGCCTTCCCCACACATCCACTCTCCTGCCTTTGCCCTTGCTGTTTCCTCTGCTAGGACCACAGTCCTCCGCTTGCTGTAAAGGACATTCCCCTCTCCTGTGTGCCCACATCCTCCATTACTAGGGAGGAGATTGTGATTTCAGGGCTGCCTCCTATGCTATGTGGGCTCCTTGGGACAGAGGCCCAGGTGCGAGAATGGGGACCTAAAGAACACTTGTGGTTCTTCAGTTATAGTTTAATGGTCTCAGTTTTATTATGCCTCTGTTTCTTTATTTTATTTATTTATTTATTTATTTATTTATTTTTTGAGACGGAGTTTCACTCATGTTACCCAGGCTGGAGTGCAATGGCGCGATCTCGGCTCACCGCAACCTCCGCCTCCTGGGTTCAGGCAATTCTCCTGCCTCAGCCTCCTGAGTAGCTGGGATTACAGGCACGCACCACCATGCCCAGCTAATTTTTTGTAGTTTTAGTAGAGACGGGGTTTCACCATGTTGACCAGGATGGTCTCGATCTCTTGACCTCGTGATCCACCCGCCTCGGCCTCCCAAAGTGCTGGGATTACAGGCTTGAGCCACCGCGCCCGGCCCTGTTTCTTTTCTGTTTTTTTTGAGACAGGGCTGTCTCCTAGGCTGGAGTGCAGTGGCACACTCTCTGCTCACTGCAACCTCTGCCTCCTGGGTTCAAGCAATTTTCTGGCCTCAGCCTCCTGAGTAGCTGGGATTACAGGTGTGCACCACCACACCTGGCTAATTTTTGCATTTTTAGTAGATACGGGGTTTCTCTATGTTGGCCAGGCTGGTTTCAAACTCTTGGCCTCAAGCGATCCACATGCCTCAGCCTCCCAAAGTGTTGGGATTACAGGCATGAGCCACCACACCCAGCCTTTTTTTTTTTTTTTTTCCCCCCCCGACAGGGTCTTGTTCTGTTGCCCAGGCTGGAGTGCAGTGGCACAATCACGGCTCAAAGCAGCTTTGACCTCCTGGGCTCAAGCAATCCTCTCACTTCAGCCTCCCATGTAGCTGGGACCACAGGCATGAGCCACCACACCTAGGTAATTAAAAAATTTTTTTTGTAGAGACGACGTCTCACTTTGTTGCCCAGGCTGGTCTCCAACTCTTGAGCTCAAGCAGTCCTCCTGCCTTGGCCTCCCAAAGTGCTGGGATTACAGGCATGAGCCACCGCACCTGGCCTATGCCTCTGTTTCTAGGTGTCTCTAAGTTTTATGTTTCTATGACCACTGACTTCCCACCCTGCTTTCCCCCTTGGTGACAAGAAAAGAACATTAATGGAGGGATTAGAAGGACGGAGAGGTAAAACTAGGGGCTGATGGGAAGGAGTTCTTTTCAGATCTGACACCAGGGAAAGCTTGAGATTTGGAAACATAATATTTGTACTTGGGAGGACCAGGGTGGGCTGTGGAGAGGGCTGCAGAGAGGAATCTGATGGGCGCTGGGCCTCTTAAGGGCATTCCCCTTGCCGTAATTCATGTGCCTCACCCCAGAGTCCCCTGCTGGACATTCCACAGCTATGGGTGGGGCCATAGATCCTCTCCCTCACCCTCAGGACTCTGGTTAAAGTGCCACCATGAGGGTGAGAGTATCGGTGTCACACATTAACTGGTAGCACCTAAGCACCTGGCAGAATCAGCCTGCCCTTTTTGACAAGCAGGCCCCAGGGGCCCAGAGTCAGTTTCTGGTTAGTGTCAGGTCAGTTTCAATGGAATTTGAAAAGGCCTGGCTTGGGGTGGGGAGTAGGAGCCAGTCCCTGTCTCTGATCCCCAGGTTGGGACCTATGAGGAGGAGCCAGGGTGGTTGCTGGATCTCAGAACTACACTAAGGGCTGGACTCTGGCCCCATCCCTGCTGGTGTGGCAGCCCCAGGCTGACAGGCCTCTGCTGCAGCCATCCCACTGTGAGTAGGGCTTCAGCCAAGGTACCCAGACTCTGGGGCCAGGGTGGGCATCAGACACCAACAGGAAAGGCAGAGGCTCAGCTCTCTGAGCAATGCAGCCTGACCTCCCTCTCTTAGAAAACCCCTTGCTGACCCAGGGGTTCTCTGGGACTAATGGCTCACATCTATTTCTGAGTCTTTATATTCCCCCAATGCTTCATCCCAGCACTAGCTCCAAAATAAGTCTGCATCCCACGCTTAGCCCTGATCCCAGACTGAGCTCTGTTTCCATGATGAACCCCAACCTAGGGCTGAATTCTTATCCTAATCCGATTTCTTGCCCCTGGCTGAACTCTGACCCCAGGCTGTGCCTCCACCCAGACCTCAACCCCGGATCTCTCCCGGCTTCCCTGGAAGCTTTTTGAGGCAGGAGGCCAGTAGGGGAGGGGATGGCCAGGCCATAAGTGAAGCAAGGTGCCACTTTTACAGCCATTTCGGCTGCTCATAAACACCCCCCCGACACCCGGCTGAGTTGCTGGAGGCTCCCATGGCAGCTGGCTGGGCAGCCCCCTCCCCTCGCAGCAGAAGCATGGCTGCCTGGCTTTCTTGCCTCTCAGGAAGGTGAAGGGAGGACAATGGGGGCACCTGGGGCCGGCAGGCTCTGTTCCAGTCAGGGAGGACTCCCAAGGCTCCCAAGGAGCTAGAGTCATGGGCTTCCTGTCCCTGCTGGCCTCATGGTTACAAGCCCCTGCTGTCATAACACCAGGTCCACAGACGTGTCTCCATGTGGGCATGTCTTGTCTGCTCCATAGCACGGCCCAGGTACTTACATGCTCACCCCCGGGGAAACCAAAGAGTTGCTCCTCCCAGCTGTGCTCAGGCCACCAGGGTCCCCTGACCCCCACTCACCTGGAGCCCACGGGCCTTCCAAGTCGGGCCTGAAGCTGCAGAGCAGGCTCAAGTTGGCCACGGGGAGGCCATGGACAGTCCCTGGGCAGCTTCTGTGGCTCAGGCCTAAGCAAGGATAGTGCTGCTGGGGACAGGAAAAGGCCTGAGTCAGGACTTCCACTTGCAAAGAAAAATTAATTATTTTTTACCAAGCCCTACACTGGTCCAGGACTTTGTCCCAGACCCCTAGTCCGGGATAGGAGGTAACAGAGGCAGATCCAAGCGTGCCAGTGTTCAGATGCCTTAGGCTGGGCCCTCCCCTCAGCACCCATGGCTTTGCCTGCCAGGTCCATGGGCCTGCTCAGGCTGCCAGGCATGTCTGCGTGGCTCAGTAGTCCTCCCCTTGCCCTGCCACGCCTCTCTCTTGGTCTCTGTGTTCCTGTCTGATCCTCTGGTCCTGTCTACATCTTGGGAATATCAGGCCACCACGAGGTGTGAACACAGCCCCTATTAGTGACTTCACTCAAGTTTAAGGCACCCAGAAAAATCAGAGGGGGGCTGGAGGTGGTTCATTCCTGTGCCACAGGCAGGAAAACTGAGGCCCAAGAAGGCATGACCTGCCAGCACTGGGTACCCAGTGGCTCCTAGATGGAAGAGATATGGGGGCTGTGGTTCCACTCCAGCCCGTGTCGTGACCCCTGCAGCCCCATAGCCACCCCATATCTGACTCCTTGCCCACTGGAAAGTGGGCTCCTGGTGAGGAGCCAGCCAGGAAGCCCTCTCTATCTGCTCCCAGGCCCTCCCGGGCTCAGGGTCTGCTTAAGCTGTCACAGGTCACAAAGGCAGGGGGCTGTGGACAGGATGACCTCTTTATGTGGATCTATAGAATGAGCTGTGTTCAGAACCAGGGCTGGTTGTTCAGGATGAAGATGTGGGCAGACAGGGAGGCAGAGACCCTGGCAAGATCCTGGAAACCTCACCCCCGGGCCCTGTGACCTGGTTGGAGGTTGCCCTTTTGCCTGAGCCCAGTCTGAGCTGGTTTGTGTCTGGAAGTCCTAGGCTCAGCCTGATGAGGTGTAATGATTCACGTGGCAGCTGCTATTCAGCACATTCCAGCTGCAGCCCCCAGGGCCCTGCATGTGAGGCAGCTGGCCCCAACCACCCGCAGCCACTGGGCATGTTCCTAGGGCCGCCCTCCCCGGGTCTTCCAGGCTCCTGGGGAGGGTACCACTCATTAGAGTTTCCAAAGTATGTTTTGTTTCACGAGTTAGACAGGGAGGCAGGGAGCTCGGCGATACCTGGCCTCCAGGTGAGGGAAACGGGACCAAAGAGCAGAATGGACTGGCCAGGGGACATAGCAGAACCATGACAAACAGCACTTACAGGGCTCTTGCCCCAGCTACTGTGAAATGCACTGCTGCAAGGGGTGTCCCAGGACACGTAGGCCATTCTGTGACCAGGCCAGCGGGGAAGAGTGGGCAGTTGTGCCCAAAGGAGGGAGAGCTCTCCTGCACTCTGTCAAGCCTCCCTGCTGCCCTGGTTCTCGAACGCCAGAGTCTCTCCCTCCCCTGAGTCCATGTACACTGCCCTGCTCTGCCCACAGGCCCCGTCCTCACTGGCCAGGGAAGCAGGAGGCTGGGGCCTGTTCTGCTCTGACCTGTGGAGCCCTGAGCCAGACCCCTTCCTGCTCATGGTCTCAGTTTCCTGATCTACTGTCCACAGATGGGCAGTTTCAGGCTCCAAGGGGATCTTTAAAGTGCCCAAGCACTTGGTGTTGGATGCAGGCAGACCTGGGAATCTGAAAACCTGAAGTCCTTTCTCTCTTCGAGCTTTGGCTCTGCCAGTTTGTGTGTTCCTCCTGTGGGCCCCAGCCCAGGACTCTTGGGGGCAAGTCTGGCCCTCAGCTCCGGGGACAGGAAGTTGTATTTTGGTCCTGGGTCCTGGGGAAGAGGCAGGGGGAGAATGGCAGCTCAGACCCAGCCATGTTTACTCGGGCCCGGCCCCCTCCGAGCTCAACAGGCTCCCATTCATTGGGAGCCCCATAAACCCTTTGGGGCTCCCTGAGGTTCAGAATGCCTGGACGCCAAGGCTGGCTGCCGCCCCCAGACCTGCTGGGGGCCGTGGGCAGCAGGTGGGGCGTGAGTGAGGCATGAGTGGGGTGGTGGGTGGGAACCGGAGACGTGCCTGAGTCTCCAGTTATGTGCATGGAGTAACAGTTCTTGCCCCATGCACAGCGTGGAGCAGCTGGGAAATCCAGAGAGGCAGTGGAGGTTGGAGGGTTCCTTCCATGGCCATGGGGCAGTCAATACTGATTTCTCTTAGATCAGGCCCCAGGAGGTGTCTCTTCCGACTAGGCTCCCGAGGGCATGTCCTCAAATCGCATGACCCTCAAGGCGAGGCTGAGACTGCTGTGCCCGAACCAGAGCTGCTGTCCTTGCTGAGACTGCATACCTGGCCTTGGGTTGTTGACAGTCCACTTGCTGGCAGGGTGGGCGTGGGCGCGCATCCCACTGGACCACTGGAGTAGGGGAGGTGTCCGGTGTGTTCCTCGTCTGTTCAACAGGAGATCTTCACCGGAAGGGGAGGCGCTGGGCTGGGATGCTGTGGGCTGAGGCCCTAGGGTCTGCTTCTCCTTGGTGTCGGGTGTTGTCGTCTCTGTGCACATCTTTGTGGCTTCTTTGGGTGAGTGAGAACACTGTCCCGTGGTCTCTGGAAACAAAAGGGAGGCTGCAGCAGTGTTTAGTGGGAAGAACTGTGGCGTGGGGGTCCAAACCCTGTCCAGCTTTCCCATGACCTTGAAACAATTCTGTCCCCATCCAGGTCTTCAGTGCCACAGACAGGGGTTAGAGTGGACTCTCTCCAAATCCACCCCCAGCCCTGCTGTTCCCAAGGGCAGCTCTGAGGGTGATCCCTGGTGGCATGGTGGCAGGGAGTGGGGTAGGAGAAAGGCCTCCCCGCCAGATCCCCTTTTAACAGTGCCCCTGCATGCCCGGGCAACCTGGCTAGCCACTGGAGACCCTGGTGGGGGACCACAGGGGGTCCTGTTTCCCAGACGCCTTCTGGGTGGAGTGTGACTTCCCGCTCCAGTGGTTGTAAAATCCCCAGAAGCCTGGTGCGTCCCTAGTGTGTATGGGGGGGTCTGTGCCTCGGAATACCCCCTCCCAGGCGTGTTTGACACGTGTTTCCGCCTCCCCGGCATGGGCTCCCGCTGCTGCTATTTATAACCTTTAAGAGCTCCTGCCGACTGCAAAGTTTTCTTAAACTCAAAATATCACCGAGGTCCCGGGCACGCGTTCCAGAGGCCGGCTAGGCCCTGCGGTTTGAAGGGAGGAGGGGGCCAGGAAGGAGGAGGAGGTGGTGGGGAGGGGGTTAGCTGTTAGCTCAGATACTGGGTCCTTGCCGGGGGCTGTGGCCGGGAGACTTCGGGTGGAGAACCCCTAGTCCTGACACTCCTGCCCTGTTAGGCCTGGAGGAGCCCTCTATGTGGGTGGTCCTTGGTTGTACGCGGGGCCACCTCTCTGGGCCTCAGTTTCTTTTCACTCTAAATGGACATTGGCTGGGGCAAGGCAATGAGCTAGCGGACACTGGGAACGTCTCTAGGGCTGGAACCAGGGCTGCATCTGCCTGATCATCCTGCACGCTGCACAGAGCCTGGCCCGGGGGCACCGTGGACATTGGCTGAACTGGCCAGAGAGGGGAAGCACTGGGAAAGTTTATAAAACCGTGTGTGGGAAAGCGACATTCAGAGAGGGGCAATGGCCTGCCAGAGGTCACCCATGCTCATCCAGAGCATGTCTCCAGGCCTCCCGACACTTGTGCCCTCTGAAGTGAGCCTCTTTGGAAGAGGCCGGAGGGCTCTCACTGGGCACAGATGGGTCGCCAGCGTGGAGGAAGTTCTGGGCATAATGGGAGGTGGCTATGCATAACTCAGATGCCTCCCTGAAGCTGGAGGGGACACTGGCAGCTGGTCTGGCCCAGCGAGGTCAGGCCTCTGCCCAAAGTCACACACCCAGATCCTGCCTGCCTTGACCTCTGCTCTATCTCTGGGCCTCTCTGCCTCCCGGACCCAGTCATGACCTTTTTGGGGAGGCTTCCTCCAGTCTCGCCGCGCTCCTTTCCTGAGCTGGTGTGGGGGCTGCGGAGGCAGGGGACTGGAGCTCTGAGCCATCCAGCACATCCTGTCCCCACAGCAGCACTGTGTCCCCACGGCAGCACCCTGTCTCAGCACAGCTGGCTCTGGAAGCCACTCGTGGCCCAACGAGCAAAGCTGGGTTCAAGATGGAAGGGTGACCATTCTGCCCCTCCAACTCAGCAGCTTCACACCAATTTTCCCACCCAAGCATAACCACAGAGGGCTCCTTGGGGGCAGAGAGGGGCAAGGAAGTGATGACTTCACACATGGAGGAGGCGGAGGTGGAGGCAGCGGCAGTCAGTCCGGAGGAGGAGGAGGAATGCTTTCTGCAAGCTCAGCCCCGCCTTCCGTGGCCCCTGCCTGCACCTTACTATGTGTTGGGCTCAGCTGGGAAATGCAGTGACTCGAGAGTTTGGGGGAGCCAACTGCCTGCCTGGCCCCACTGCCCTGTGTTCCCATTCCCTGAACCCTCCATGCGCGCTTGGCCTCTGCCCCTGCACTTCTTGCCCTCTGACTTGTTCTTCCCTTCTCAGCCTAGGTGGCTCTTCTATGCCCTCCAAAGGCTCCCTCCTCTCTGAAGCCTTCTTGGATCTGCACCCTTCAACTCCCAGCAGAGTGAGACCTCAGACCTCTTGGTTTGACTAGAAAATTTAGCGTGGCATGATATGCTGCTGCCTCTGTCCCAACAGAAGGTGAGTCCTTGAGGACAGGGTCTGGGTTATCTCTGTGGCTCTGCTGAGAAACCTCCATCTCTGGGGGAGGGCATACCTATTGACGAGAGTTGTGGACTCCAAACACCCTGACCCCCTCACCTCTTCACCTCTCAGTTGCCGTGGGGAGGCTCAGTTTCCTCATGAGCAGATCCCAGGATCAGAGACAGATCCCTGTCATTCCTGGTCAGAACGTTTTCCTCCAAGGAGCCTTAAGAGATGGAATCTGCCTGATGGCAGCTTCTCAGAAGCCAGGGAGCAGCCCCAGGGCTTGAGCTGGAGCCTAACCCTGAGACAGGAGCTGAACCTGGCACTGGCAGTGAGGACTTGCTTTCAGCCCCCATCCCAGAGCAGCCTGGCTGTCCCTGCAGCTGCTACTGTGAGACCGTGGGAGTGGGGAGACTGGCATGTCCTCTCTCTAGACCCCAAGGTCAGGTAAGGAAGGGCCTGAGAGGTGGTGGCGGCTCCTGGCAGCCACAGTGGTTGGTGGTTTCTCCTTGTTCTCCTGCCCCTGGGAGCTGCATCTATAATGATTCTAGGCAGGACAGGGGACGTGAGCATGCTGATTGGGGGTGGGCTGTGGGAGGGGTCTCCTGCATCCCCTGCTAAATCCACCACAGAGACTGTCCTGCTTATGTTCTCAGACCAGGACTCCCAAAGGCAGAGCCCCCCTTTGGATGGATGGGCTCGTTGTCAGGCAGGGCTCCCTGGGGGCACAGGAACTCCCCAGCCCCTCCCAGCTCATCTGCAGCCTTGGATGAGCCCCTGTGTTTATGCAGAATTCCAGCCAATTATTCCCCTGTTGTCTTGGCTTCAAGCTCCAGCCCTCTGCCCCTCACTGAGACCTGGCCAGGGGCACAGGCTGAGGCAGTGGGGAAGGAGGAGACTCAGATCCAGGGACCTGCTGAGGCCACCAGCCCCATTGTGCAGGTTGAACACTGAGGTCTCCAGAGGGGGAGAGGTTCCAGCAGTCAGTGATGGGGCCAGCACCAGAACTGACTTCTCTGTCCCCAGCCACCCCAACCCCCATCCCAGGACCTGTACCCTCATCTGCTTTGGATGGGAGGATGACACTCCAGTGTCTCCTAATATTCTACCGTCCTCCCAGCTCCAGACCTCTCGGGCACAGAGGCATCCACCTCAGCCCTGGCTCTAAAACCTCATGAGGCTCCCTGGAGCAGAGGGCTCCAAGGCCAGATGCTGCAGAGAGCCGGCCTCCTGGCCTCACCCTTCCCTATCGTCTCTAGGCTCTGCATTTGGGAGTCCCTGCGCTAGTCTGAGGGGTTTACTCTATATTCCTGGATACCTGCGAGTCTCTGAACCTGCTCTGGTCTCCCCGCAGCCCTCAAGGCTGGCCTGACTGGGGCTTGCCTGTCCCTCAACCATCCCTCCTTCCCTTTTGTCTTCCCTGTGCTTGCCCTGGGGCCCAAGATCTGGGAAAGGAATGGGTCGGGAGCCTTCCAGAGAGTCCTTTCCCACGAGAGCCAAGCTCTGACCCTGTCCTTATCTGGCCTGGATGTGCCAAGAACAACACAGATGCTGAGGCTTGAAAGCCCCAAACCAGGACGCTGACCTCCCCACTCAGCTACTCCGTCTGGGGCTCTGTTTCCCCTTCTGTGAATGGAGCAGGGTGGGGTGGGGTCAGAGGAGGCAGTGGAAAGATCCCGAGTCTGGACACACACGTTCACACACAAGCAGGTGTGGACACTACTGTACCAGGCAGGCCGGGTAGGCTTCCCTGATTTCACCTGCCTTCATCCCTGTTCCTCCTTCCCAGTGCTCATTTCTGCCTGGAAATTATACCTGGGTGTTCTTTCTATACCTGTGAGCTCAAAGGTGTGGTGCATTAGGTGTATGTGGGAGAGTCCATGGATGTGTTTGCAAAGGCATGTGACTGTGTGTGTACACATGTGCAAACACGTATGTGTACAAAGGATTATGGATATGTGTGCACAGGCGCGTGAACATGCATGCAAAGGTATCTATAAAGCATGAGGATATGTGTGTAAAGGTGTGTGGTTCCGCGTGCCTGCTCTTGGCCCAAGGGCCAGGGTTCCTGAGTGCACGTCTGCAGGCTCCAGGAGGCTACGTGTGAGCACACACATTTCAGTGTGATTCCTGCTGTCCCAGTACTGGTGGAAAGCGACTAGGCAAAGGTGGAGTAGGGAGTGTCTAGGGTCCCATGGGTATCTCCAGACAGACACACTTCAGGGGCGGGTTAGCCTGCCTGGGGATAGTGTGTGCGTGTTTCAGATACAGCCACGCTGGGTGGGCGGATATACAAATACTCACACAGGCAGGTACCGCAGTTGACCCTAACTATTCCTGGCTGGGGGCTTGGGCCATTTTTAATGCAGCATCCACACCCTGGGCCACAGAGGATTTTTGTATGGCCACTGGAGGCAAGGCCACAGCTGGTGCTGGGTGGGGCAGAGTGGGGACAGCCCTGGGTGTGGGGGGCCACCATGGCTAGATGGGGTCTGCAAGGGGTCCGGGAGGCCCTCCCGGCCAGCACTCCTTCACTGTCATCACCACTGTTGCCTCCTTGTTACCGTCCTGTCTTCACCTCCACCATTGTCGTCGCTGTCCTCGGCACTGCCGTCTTCATCTGTCATCCTGTCCCTCTGTCCAGCTGCCCATGCCCACCCTGTCTCCCGCATCCTGGTATGGCACCCGCTCCTTGTCCACTTGGAGCTGCTTGAGGATGGGTGAGAGGTGGGAATGAATTTGTGTTACGCTGGCTGGGAGCCGAGGTAAGGGATGACAGGAGGGCGTGCGTGTATGTCTGCAGGCGCCAGGAAGCTGCAGCTTTCCCTGGGGCAACTTTGGTCCCTGACCCACCTACCCACCCTCTCTCCCCCATTTCTGACTGCCCCGTCTCTGTCTTTCTCTATCTCTCTCTGTCCACCCATCTCTGTCTTAGTCTCTGTGTCTCACCTCTGCCATAGCCAAGGGTCCCTGTCTCCAGTTTCTCCGTGATGGCCCCGGGGAGCCAGCTCCTCCTTCCAGCCAGCGTGAACTGTTTGCCTGAGACAGTCGGTCCATCCACTCAAACAACCACTCAATTCAGACTCCTCGTCTGACTGACGGGTTTTTTTTCCCCTGCTAAATTTGCTTGCATTTTTGACTGAATTGGCCATTCAACAGAGGTTGTGTCCACATGCCCCCTCCCCGCCCATGCCAACAGATGAACAGGCTCACAGGCACGCACACAGAGCCAGGGGCATGCAGACATGCTCATGCCCATGCTCGTGCCCACGGAGAAACACAGAAGCACGCAAGACAACATGCTCCCACACAATCACACGTGTGGCCCCATCCTTGTGTCTATGGTTACACATGCATAGACCATACACACCCGTCCAGTCACACATGTTCACACCTCGTGTGACAGTGTCTGCACATCTTCACATCTACTCTGGGGAAGGCTTGGGGAAATAGAGGCGAGGGGAGGAGGGAGCGTGGCCCAGGGTGCAGTGCTGGGCAGAGCCCCAGCCAGCACCCGGGGCAGCCTTGGCCCTCTCCTTCAAGGCCGGCTGGTGGTGCACCCTCCTTTCTTCCTCAGCCCGTTTAGGTGGGGTTTCTGGTCATTTCAGGCCGCTGCTGAGCCCCTGCAAACCTCAATAGCGGTTCCCAGACCCTGATCCTAAAAGGGGAGTCTTTTTTTTTTTCTTCCAAGGACAATAAATATTTGCTCTTTGGGAAACTGCTGGTGGGAGAGTACAGGGTTTGGCCCAGTGGCAGGGAATGTCCAGGGCAGTTCAGGGAGGCCACAGGCCATGCTGGGGGGAGGCGCTGGGCCCTGTCCGGAAGCTGGACCAGCAGGCAGAGCTGGGGAGCTGGGGTTCAGGGCTGCACCTCGCTCCATTCCTCCTGACCCAAGCCCCAGGCCTCTGTTTTCTCAGCTCCTTTGATTAGCACATAGGCACCGCCTCCTCTCATCCCAGACCCCACTATCCCAAACCTCACCCCTCCAGAGCTCCCACGAACGCTTCACAGCCTGACTCCATCTCACGCACCCCGAATGCACGGACCCAATGGGTGCTCACTCTTTGGACTAAACAGGGGTGCAGTATCTCCAGACACCTTTTCAATCTCCCTCCAGAGACTATCTGCTGACAGCAGGGCTCAGGTCCCCCAGTCCAGGACCCTGAGAAGTCAGGGCTGTGCCCTCCTTCCAGAATGGACCAAGCCTGGCCAATGCTGTCCCCATCCTGTCCCCTATGAGGCTTGGGTCCCTAGAGGCTCCTGCCTGTTCACCCCTCCCTCATGCTGAATTGGGCTCCCAAATATAGCGGCCGTGGCCACAGCCGGCCAGGACACCACAGCCCCAAGCGTCAGTCCTGGGCCGGGATCAGAGGGGCAGGAGCTGATTATAGGTCCCTGGGCCAAAACCAGGCTTTGCCTGCCAGCCCGCTGGGCCCGCCGCCCCACCCCAGAACCACAAGGTTGGAGCATCTGGTCCCCGTCAGCACAGTGGGCAGAGGGAGGGGCTTGAGGGTTGCGTTTGGCCTGCTGGAGGACAGAGTTGTCTGTGTGTGGTGTGGGGGTAGTGAGGATGGGCTGGGACTCAGGGGCACAGGCTCTCCTCTGAACCCAGATCACATTGCCCTACCCATGGCCATGGTACAGGTGGGGAAGCTGAGGCCAAGAGGAGCAGGGACCAGCCCAGGTCACAGGAGCATGGAGAGTCTACTGCCTCCCCCTTGGGTACTCTTTTCCGTCTCGCAAGGCCGGGCGTTGTGCCTCTGGGAGGTGGGCCACATCCTGTTGGTGGCAGAGTGGCCTTGCTGGGAAGTCCTCCTAGGAGTCAGACTTTCATCTGAGGCTCCAGGGACCTGAGATGGTATAGAAATTCATCTCTTTCTCCTGGTCCTTATGCCTGCCTTGTGCCACCTTAGTCAGAGTTACTGGGCAGCCCCTGCCTCCTTGGGGCCACGGTCTCCCCATCTGTGCAGCTGGGCAGGGACCTAGGGGCCCCACGTGGGGTCTGTGTTTGTGGGTGCCCAGTGTGTGGTGGTGGGTTCAGGATACACCAGTGGGTCCTGGTAAGTGACCTGCAGCCCATGGGCCTGCTCACACCAGGACAGGGTCCCCAGGACCTGCTGCGAGGCAACATTTGACCTACTTCTAAGGCTCTGGGTCTGGCCCAGGCTGTGTTCTCGACTCCTCCGGGAAGTGTGGGCCTGCATCCCAGCCCAGAAGCTGTGGGCCAGGAGGGGCGGGCTCGGCGGGCCAGGGCGGGCTAGGGCTGCCTGCGGAGCCTGCGGCCCAGGGGACAAGGGCACGTGGGAAGCCCGACCCTGTTCCCCTGCTTCTGGCTCTTGGACCCAGGGTACAGCTGGGCTTTACCTCCTTCTGCCCCCCCTTCCACGTGGCAACCATAGTCTGAGCTCCCCAAATTGGCTCTGACAGGATGATGGACATTCTTCACGCTCTTCTGAATGCTAACAGGGAGGTCTGCCAAGCAGCTACCCCTGCTGTTGCCAGGAGTGTGACCCCCCCGTGCCCCTCCCACTGGCCTTGTCCACACAGGCCCATGCTGATCTGGAAATCTGTCAGCCCCTGTCCTGGGTCCTGGGTCTGGGATTTGGGTTTGCAATCCTGGAAGTCTGGATTTAGAGTCCTGGGGCTTGAGTCCTGGATCTGGGTCTGTGTTTAGAATCCTGGGTCCTGTGTCTGGGGTCTGGGCTCCAGAGTCTGGGTTGAAGGTCAGGGTTTGCCATCCTGGGTCTTGGGGTCTGGGGTCAGGGTTTGGGTGCCAAGATCCGGGTCTAGGTCTCCACAGTGGGGTCTAGTCCTGGAATCTGGGTTCTAGGTTCTGAGTTTGGGACTCATATTGTGAGAACTGAGTCTGGGGTCTGAGCTTGGGGTTCTGGGTTCCTGATCTGGGGTCTGGGTTGGGATCCTGGGTTCTGGGGTTTGAGTTCAGGATCCAAAGTTCGGTTCCCATCCCTTCTACGCCCCCTGCTGGCCGGTCATGGTCCAGTCACTGCTTGTACCACGGGGATCGCCCTCACCTCTTTAGGCTGTGAAGAGCATGCCTGAATTGGGGTGGGCATGGGGAGGTGGTGGGTGGGCTTGGGGGCAGCTGCTGGCTAGGCTACTGTCCCACAGTGCCCTCTGCACTGTCAGTCAGTCGGCAAATCTCCCCATCTCTCTGGGCCCACTCCAGGGACAGGGTTTAGCAAGGGGTTCCAGTACCTCTGTGACAGGAAGGTAAACTGAGATATTGGGACACTTGTTCATCCAGCGTTTATTGAGTGCCTGCAGTGTACCAGGTCCTGGGATTATGCAGCTGTGGAAGAACAGAGCATTCCTCCCTCCTGCGACGGCTGACATTCATAGGAGGGCGGACCCACGGAAGCAGCCAGGTAACAGGAGCCTGGAAGAAGGCCGCGTGGCCGGGCTCTCCTGCCGTAGTCCACAGGCCCCTCAGAACTCAGGGCCTACCTACCTCTTCCTGCATTCCCCTTGGCTGGGGGGAGGGGGAGGGCTCTGGGACATGGCGTGTGCCAGCCCACAGCACACTGGGGTGCAGTTCAGACACCAGAGCTTCGGGAGCTGAAGGGGTAGGACCTAGACCCCCACCCCAGCTCTCCAGGCCCCTGAGGCCTTGCTCAGATCCTGCCTGCTAGGCTGACTCCTGAAGGGCACAAAGCTCAGGTTGGGACATGGGAGAGGGGAGTGCCAGGCGTGGTGTAGCCTGCCCTTCCTGCTGCCCACTGCTGCTCACCCTCCCTCCCTCCACCGCCTACTCCCTGAGCACCTTCCTGCCCTCTGTTCACCCCTGCCTTGCTCCCCGCCTTGGTGTGCCCGGGAGGGCTCTGGCTGGTCCTGTAGAGTCCTTACCGGTGGCTGGGGAGACGCTATAGATTTGAGGGTGGGCCTGGGGGTGAGGCCTGGCCACTGTTGCTCCCAAGCCATCAGAGGCATGCTGCGGCAGGAGCACATCCACCCTTGAGTGTGACGGGAGGGGCCCGAGCCACTGCCCTGCCCCTGCCACGCAGGTGGGGGAAGGCGGAACCGTGTGGCTCTGGCTGGCGGCAGACCCAGACACTGAGGCCCAGGACGCTCTTGTCACTGACTTATCCCCGTTTGGGCCGATGTTGGGTGGTTTCCAAGGGACGGGAACTGTGTGAGGATGAAAGAAATGGATGGGAGAGGGGCCTGTATATGTCCTCTGCCCTGGGCCTCCGCTTCCCTCACGATGAACGCAAGGAAATTGGTCTTGGTGGTGGTGTCTGTGGGTGGCTGGGACCCCTGTGTGACTTCCAGAGCCCGTTGTCCTGAGGGTCGGCGGGCCTGGGCAGTGGGCTCCCGGGCGGTCTGCGTGGCCCTCTGGCTGTCCCCTCCTCCTGTGGTATTTCTGGCTCGTCTCTACTGACCCTCCCCCACCCCTTTCTTTCTCAATACTCTTGCCAAACATCTGGAAGAAAAGTGAAAAACTTGCCCCCCTTCCAGCCCCGGATGTTGTCAGATTTCCAGATGTGGCGTGTTCTGCCCTCCAGATGAGAGGCAGAGCGCGTTCCAGTCAGGAGCAGGCAGGCCCCAGCCCTGGACCGCTGTCCCTCCCCAGGAGGTGGAGTGACAGGATGAGAGGGACCTCGCCTGGCAGGAAGAGGGCAGGGTGCGCCAGGTACAGGCCCTGGGCCCTGCCGCACCATCTCAGCCTCAGGCTCAGCCCCTCCCCACACCAGGGAGATCCCTGGGGGTGGGGGGCACTGCCTCTGAAGTTTCTATCAAAGGCTCCAGGCACTTAAAAGTAACCAGGAGCACCTCCTTCCTACCCCCCAGGCCCAGATACTGGGCAGGGGACAGAGCCCAATGTGTTTGCAAGATGCGCCCACTGTTGGTGTCCCTGTGCGGGAAGCCTCGTGCCACCTCAGGCTTCCCACCTCCCCAAATAGTGGTCCAGCGAGGCTGCACTCCGCCACTGCTATCTGCTGAGGGCTGGGCCTTGGGATGGGCCCTGAGGATGGGGCACTGCAGGATGGGCGCTGGGGGTGGGCACTGAGTGGTAGGAACTGGGGGTGAGCATCCTTGCACTGGGGCAGACCCTGCTTGGCAGTTTGGGGTCCCTCAGAGAGGCAGACCGCAGACCATCTCAGAGCCCCTGCCAGAAGGGTAGGAAGAGGGCAACATGGGGCAGCGGAACAGCATCGAAGAGAGCTTTCTGGAAGAGGGCCAGTAGAGCCAGGCCTTGAATGTGTCAGGCAGAGGGGGCGAGGGCACTCTGGGCAGAGGGCACAGTAGGAAGCCAGGCCTGGGGTGTGGAGGGAAAGGTAGGTCCCTGGGGCCATAGAGAGGGAAAGTAGGAGCAGGGGTGAAAGCTGAGAGGCTGGTCTCTGGGCCCGGCAGGGGCCGAAGAGGGAGGCTGGTCCCTGGGCCTAGCAGGGACCGAAGAGGGAGGCTGCTGAATTGGCCTGGGGGCCTGCGGTAGAGAGAGCAGCATCCATTCTCTTGGCCTTTGTGGGGTTCCTGGAGACCCTTGGACCCATAGTCAGGGCTACAGCTGCCAGCCATACCAGACACTCACACACAGACATGTATAAACACCCGGACATAAACACACAGAGGCAACACCCGCTGACACACTCACATAGACGAACACACACACATAAAGACCCAGACCCACAGAGATAGCATGCAGACACATGGACCGTCCCCCACACAGACACAGATACGGAGCACACACAGGCACACACACGGCCCCGCATCCAGACAGCACACACAGGTGTACACAGACCCCTTTACACAAACACAGAGACACGGAGACCCATGGACCCACAGACACCCCGACACAGACACACAGAGACAATGCACACACACACGTGCTGACCTTCCCCTTCCCCCACATAGACACGGTCATAGACACAGACACAGACACAGGGGACTTTGAGGCACAGATGGGCGCTCAGGTTCAGAGGTGCCCTTAGGTCACCTTAGTCCTTCTGGCCCCAACGCAACATACAGCACACGCTTGGTCCAGCCTTCTTCACCTCTCCAACTTGTGGACCTTCGGAGGGCAGCAGGGCCCTGTGTGGGTATGTGTGGGTGTGCAGATGAGTGTGTGTGTGTATGTGTGTGTTAAGCCGTGGCCTTTGTCCTCCTCTCCCCCTCCCCCTTCCCAACAGGTGATTGGGAGGAATGGAGATCCCTCCTCCCCTACCCATTCCTGAGCCCTAACAATGCCCTCCCCAGGCCCCAAAATAGCCCCTGAGCCTAGCTGATGTCCTTTTATGGCCCTGTCCCTATTGTGCACTGCAGGGGTGGGGCTGGGGTCATGAGGTATCTAGGCAGGATAAAGGCCTAGGCTCCGTGGCTCACCCACCCTGCTTTCTGCATTCTCCTCTCCACATCCCTCTCTGTGCTTACGACCCCCATGGCCCCCAAAAAGCCAGAGCCCAAGAAGGATGACGCCAAGGCGGCCTCCAAGGCAGCTCCAGCTGCAGCTCCAGCTCCCGCACCTCCCCCTGAGCCTGAGCGCCCCAAGGAGGTGGAGTTTGATGCTTCCAAGATCAAGGTGGGTATGGGAGCTGGGCTGTGGCAGCGGTAGCAGAGCAAGTGAGTGGTTCCCAGGGTGGACCCAGCAAGAGGCAGGCCAGGCTCTGGAAGTGAGCACTGAGCTGAGGCTGGAAGCTTCTGTGCAGAGGTCAGACAAGCCCTGCCTGCTTCAGGTATCAGAAGGGCCGCAGCAGGAGGGATGGTGGTCAGACATTAGGCAGGACTCCCGTGGTGCTGCTGCTGAGAAGTAAGGGTGGAGTCTGGACTGAAGTTTGAGACTGGACTGGCTTTTTGGTGGTTTTGGAAACGGACTCTCCCTTGACTTTCTTCCTGTACTTCTCACCCTTGGGGAATCCTGGAGCCAGCTGGAGCCAGGCACGGATTTTCCTTGTTCAGCTGAGGGGTCCCCAGTCCATACACGCTCCTAGGGTGGGTGAGATGACAGTAACAAAAAGCAGCGTCCCTGTCCAGGCTGGGTCTCGCTCAGGTCACTGAGCCCAGAGCTGATAGAGCACTTCTGGCCTCAGCTTTTAGGTAGGGAACTGGAGGTACCAGCTGGTTGGGGACATTCTGGAAGCTGTGCAGGAAGCTGGTCGTGGACTGTGACCAGTGGCCCCAGGAGCCCTTCCCCAGCTGGGAAGCCTTTCTCACAGTCTAAAGTTGGAGGGAGCCATGACTCGCACCTGCGGCATCTGCATAGCGGCACGTAGCCTGTGTCCTGCCTGCTCCCTGTTCTTGGCTGGGACCACTGCTGCTCTGCCTGCCTCTGCAGGAGCCCTGTGGAGCCCTCCCTGTCCCTGCATGCCCAGCA
Organism: Sapajus apella; assembly: GCF_009761245.1. NCBI lineage: Eukaryota > Metazoa > Chordata > Mammalia > Primates > Cebidae > Sapajus > Sapajus apella. Next base: position 1,509,733 of record NW_022436978.1, read on the forward strand.
AGACCTACACTCCATCTGTGCAGTCTTGCTTCCTATTCATGAGCCTTTCCCAGAGGCACCTACCCTGTCCTTCGAGGCACGGGTTCAAATCCTAACTCAAATCCATTTTACTTGGCAAGTCCTTTGCTGCTCTGAGGCGTGATTTCCTCAGCTGTGAAACAGACCAGTAAGTCTCCTCTTGCAGGGCGGCTGGGAACCATTCAGAGTATATGCACCTGGAGTTGGCCACCCCAGGTCCCAGGCTTGCATTCTGCAGGCCCCATGGTGAGGCTCTGATCACAGCCAGGGCCCATGGTGTCATTATCCTGTCTCACCAGGCCTGAGGTTGGCACAGATGCCTCTCTGAGAGGTGACGACAATGAGACCCCTTGTGCACCCCCTTTCCCCATCCCCAGCTGGCAGGTGAAGGGCAGGGAGTATTTGCCAGGAGCCCAGAGAACCTAATCTCTGCAGGCTTCCTGGTTGAGAGAGCTCTCAGAGAGCCAGGAATGACAGCCTGTTCTTTCCAACGTTGGGTGGAGCCAGAAGCCAGGAGGGACAGCAACGGCAGGGTGGCCCTGGACAGGGTGTCTCTCTGTGCCAGCATGCACTGTGGAGGTTGGTGGGTCCCCGAGGCAGCAGCCATGGGAGAGGCTCCAGTCATGCCCCTCCCCCAACTCCCTTCCCTCCCATGACCTTGACCTTGGGGCAAGTGACTGCAGTGATAAAAATAGACCTGGTATCCGGTGAGGAGGGGGACACTGGATCCCAGGAGGCCTCTTGATTGACGTCAATCAAGGTGGCCCCAATGTGGTTCAGCAAACACTCAGCAGCACTGCCCCGGCCCTGTGCCGTCCTGGGGTGTGGGAGCTTCCAGGGGCCCACAGACAGGGTGAGTGAGAAATAGGTATACAGGGCCGGTGAGCGATTGCCTGGTCTTGAGGGCTTAAGGGGCTCTGTGAGGGCAGACACATGTAGACACCTGCTCACACACACACCTGTGCGCCTGTGCTCACCCCCGATGCTGCACGAGCCCTTGGCCTGCACCACTGCCCTTACTCGTCCTGCCTCCCTGGGCAGTCCTTTGCTGACAGTCCTGCCTACCAGGCCCCAAGCAAAGCCAGCCTGACTGGGGCTTGCCGCTTAGGGTACATCTGCCCAGAACCAGGAGCATCAGGTAAGGCCCAGGCTGGCCTGAGTCCTCGGGCACCAGGCCTCCCTCCTCACTTCTACCCCCGCCAGGGTCCACTGAGCATCGTGGCTGGGGGCACACAGACTCAAGGCCTTCTGGCTGGACAGGTGGAGCGGTGCAAGGAGGCAGGAGGGCGTCAAGGTGGGCTGCAGGAGGTCCTGGGGTTGCAGGCTGGGATGCTGGAATGGGACAGGCTGAGACAGCTGAGGGGCTGGGGCCTGGGCTGGCCATGGAGTGCCCAGGAGGAGGCGTGGCTCCAGCTTTTGAGACAGGCATCTGAGTCTTTGGCGTCTCTTTTCAGATCGAGTTCACACCTGAGCAGATTGAAGGTGAGCAGGGGTTGCAGGATTGGGCTGGGGTTCCCTGGTCTGAGGGTCCTGCCAGGGGTGTGGGGAGTAGGGTAGGCTGACCCTGGGAGTGTCTGTGGCTCACTGCCCTCTCCTGGCAGAGTTCAAGGAAGCCTTCATGCTGTTTGACCGCACACCCAAGTGTGAGATGAAGATCACCTACGGGCAGTGTGGGGATGTCCTGCGGGCGCTGGGCCAGAACCCCACACAGGCGGAGGTACTCCGTGTCCTGGGGAAGCCAAGACAGGAAGGTTAGTGCTCCTGCCTGAGAGCCCCTATAGTGCCCGTCCCAGGGAGGCTGCCAGGGTGGGCTGCCATCCATCCTTTGGGGTAGCATGAGAATCTTTCCTGACATCCTCCCATTGTCCTGGTGAGGACACCGAGGCCAGTCACAGGGCAGTGCTGACCAGGTGGCAAGCAGTACTGGTTTGCTGACGCACCTGGCTCTATGTGGATTTGCCAGGCCTCCTGGTCATAGGCACTGACACCTAGGGAGAAGTGAGAAGATTGAGCAGTGGCTCATGCCCGTCATCTCAGTGCTGGGGGAGGCTCACTTGAGGATAGGAGTTCGAGACCAGCCTGGGCAACGTAGTGAGAGTCCATCTCTACAAAAACTTAAAAATTTAGCTTGGCATGGTGGCAGCGCCTGTGGTCCCAGCTACTCGGGAAGCTGAGCCAGGAGGATCCCGTAAGCCCAGGAATTTGAGGCTGCAGTGAGCTATAATCACACTGCTGTACTCCAGTCTGGATGACAGAGCAAGAAGACCCTGTGTCTAAAAATAAATAAATAAATAAATAAATAACATTTCAAATCTAAAAAAAAAAAACCAGGAGTGCGGCCCAGGCTCTCATCAAGGGTTCAAAAGTCCCAGGGAAGATCTCTGATTGGCCTACCGCTCCTGCCCAATTTCAGGTGGTGGGGAGTGTGATCTATAAGAAAATTAGCCAGGCGCGGTGGCTCACGCCTGTAATCTAAGCCCTTTGAAGACTAAGGCGGGCGGATCACCTGAGGTCGGGAGTTCAAGACCAGCCTGACCAACATGGTGAAACCCCGTCTTTATAAAAAATAAAAGAAAAAAAAAAAAAGAAAATTATATGAGGGGAGGACTCTTTCCCAAAAGTAGGGCAAGGGGTTTTGGGCATAGCCCACCGTGGTGGCACATGGCAGCAAACTCCCTCTGTGAACAGCAAGTGGCTGTGGAAACTACATTGCTCAGTAGACTGTAAAGTGCCTTGCGATGGTAGCTTGCTTTTAAATGGCAAACTGGTGTAGACTGCTTTGGGAGCTGTGTGAGAGGTGGGGCTAGCTCCTCATTATCAGGCACAGGGAGGGGTGTGCCCACCCCACTTAGACCCTGGAACCTGGGACCATCTCTCTGCAGAGCTCAATACCAAGATGATGGACTTTGAAACTTTCCTGCCCATGCTCCAGCATATTTCCAAGAACAAGGACACGGGTACCTATGAGGACTTCGTGGAGGGGCTGCGGGTCTTCGACAAGGAGGGCAATGGCACTGTCATGGGCGCCGAGCTTCGTCACGTGCTGGCCACACTGGGTGAGGGCAGCCTCCTCCCCAACCCTGACTCCTTCCGGGGGCATCCTGGGAGAAACCACTCTGTCGCCCCCCAGGCCTGTGTCCTATCGGTGAAATAGAGAGTCACACAGTTAGGGAGCCTCAGTGGCAGATGACAGAAATGTTATTTAGGAGGAGAATAAAGGAAGCATGCTGGTGCAGCTCAGAAGGGGGTGACATCAGCTCTGGGGACAGAGCAGGGCCGGAAGGTGCATCAGATCAGTTCCGTCCCGGTGGTCAAATTCTAGGGCCACAGCCCTAAGTAGTCAATCAGGTCGAGTGCCTGCCCCTGGGAGGACCCTGACCTCTGTGGGGCCATGTGTACCTCCCACTTACACCTCCACCATCAGCTGCCTGCGGCAGGGGGCCCCTCTTCAAAGTGATTTTTCCTGCAGCAAACATTTGAATGCCTACTGTTTCAGCCCTGTGCTGGTCTCTCTCTCTCTCTCTCTCTCTCTCATTTTCTCTCTCTCTCTCTCTCTCTGTGTATGTCTAGAGGTGGGGGTGGGAAGGGGGAGCTGCGGCTGGGACTTTGATGGGGGGCCAGCACACACACAGAAGTGCGGAGGCAGGAGAATGCCAGACTTGGGGAGCAGTGGGTGGTCTCTTGGTCCCCTCCACCACCCTCTCCCAAGGTCCCAACTCCACCCCATGGGCCCTTCCTCTAGACTCAAGTGGCTGCCCCAAGGGACTGCTTCCAGGGACGCCTGGCTTCCTCCTGGTGGAGGGAGCCCCAGCCAGCCTAGGGGAACAGAGGACAGCACGTACTGCACCCCACGCCCTGCCCTTCTTAACTTGTCACTGATTCTCCTAGCCTCAGAAATGGGGTGATGGCAAGGTCTTGTGAACAATGCTGGCTGTGGGAATACTGCAGAGGCTGAGCCACCGTCTAGAGGGATTCAGTGGGTGCCCCCACCCTGTCACACCTTTGCACGCATGGTGCTGACTCAGCCTCCCACTCCTGCCAGGTGAGAGGCTGACGGAAGACGAAGTGGAGAAGTTGATGGCTGGGCAAGAGGACTCCAACGGCTGCATCAACTATGAAGGTGGGCCCAGCAGGGGTGGGGGCTTCTGGGAGGGGAGCGCTGGGACCCAGGCTCCCAGCCGTGGCTGCCCCGTGTTGCGCCCCCGCCACTCACTGTCCTCTTGTTTCCAGCATTTGTGAAGCACATCATGGCCAGCTAAGCCTCCTGCCCAGGTAGGTGCCCATTCCCTCACCAACCCGCTGCTGCCCCTCCCCACACTCCACCAGCTACAGTGCTCAGCTGACATCTTGCTGCCTCCATCTACCTCCTCCTCTGTCACCTGCACTGCCTTTGCTCTCAGGGAGCCCAGGGAAGGCTGTGCTGGGGACGTCTCATCTCCCATGTGTGATGCTGACACCAGTGGCCTGGAGTCATGGGAAGGAGGGGAGCGTATCGAGACTCCTGGACAAGCCCTCAGACCTCTCCGTGTGGCTGCCATCTCTGGCCCCCTCAGACTGTGCTTACCTGTGACTGCAACCCCGTCGCCACCCCATGGGCCTCATGAATAAATGGCTTCTTGCCGGCCTTCCTTTCTGACTTCCTTCCCTCCTGCCCCTCCTCTTTTTTCTTCCTTCCTTTCTCCCTCCCTCCTTTCCTACCCACATCCCTCCCTTCCTTCCTTCCTTTCTACCTTCCCTCCCATGTTCCTCCCATTCCCCCCCTCTTCCCTCCCTTCCTTCCTTTCTCCCTTTCCTCTTCCCCTTCTTCCTTCCTTTTTCCCTCCTTCCTTCTTCCCACCCTCCCTCCTTCACTCCTTCCTTCACTCCTTCCTTCCTTCCTTCCTTCCTTCCCTCCTTCCTCCCTCCCTCCCTCTCTTTGTCCCTCATTTCCCCTCCTCACCTTCCCTTTCCTCTTTCTCTCCCTTTCCCCTTCTTTCCTCTCTGTTGCTCTTGGCTTGCCCCTGTGAATTCCGTGGCCCACGGACGCTGGGCTGGAGGGGGCTGAGCCGGAGGAGGCTGAGTGCTTCTCCGCTGCGCTTGTCCCCACCCCGCCTTCTGCAGGAGGCAGCCATGCTGGGGCCGCTAACAGGGATATGGGCTGTTGGGGGCCTGAGAGTACTGTCTGAGCTGTCTCACTCCATGTCTACCATGGGGTGACCATAGGGCACTGGCCTAGAGGCCCCGCTGTCATAGGAGGGAAGGCCGAGGCCCAGCACAGGGAATGGCCTTGCCTGAGTCACATTGGGAATGGGTGGCAGGGCAGGAGCTAACTCTGTCCCCAGGCTGTCAGAGCTGAAGAGACCTTACCCCTTGCCCTGACTCAGATGGGGAAACTGAGGCACTCTGCCAGCAGTGTGGCTCTAGGTCAGAGGTAGAGACTTGGTGGGGCCAGCCTGGGGCTCCTGAGCAGAAGACGGCATGAGCCCACTGTGTGGTGGAGGGAGGTGCACACACCTGCAGACCCCTGCTCCTTCCAGCCCCTGCTCTGAGGCCAGGGCCTCTCCCCTGGGTCCTGGACCTGATGAGGCTAGAGAGGGGAGGCTTCCTGGAGGAGGTGATCCATGCAGGCTTGATGTGAAGGGTGAGAAAAGCCCTGCAGAGAGGCGGGGGGCCCCGGATATAGGGATGTGGGGGAGATCAAAGGCTTTGAGTGGGGAGCGGGCCACCCTGGATGGGAAGCACCTTGCAGGCCAGGAGGACGCAGGAGTCAGAGCAGCTCCATGGGGTGCCTTTCCATGGCCTCGTGTGGATGTGTGTGTCTGTGTGGCAGGGGGGTGTGGTGGGGTGAGAGTGACTTGGAAGGCTGTGTGGTGTGAGGAGTCCTGAGCGAGTGTGAGAGTGGGTGTGTGTGTGTGGATGGGGGCTGCCAGCATGTGTGAGAGAGCGCATGTGAGGGGTGAGTGCGTCTCAAGAGCCTGTTGCATCGTCCTTTCGTTCTCTCAGCATTTGCTGAGCGCCGACTGCGTGGCAGGCTGTTCTAGGTGCTGGCAATGCTGCAGTGGAGAAGGCGGTGGAAACCTTTGCCCTTGCAGAACTCACACAGACCAGACAAATCCCAACAGTCGAGTGTCGAACAGTGCTAAAGGAAGAGAAGGGCTGACAGCGGGAGGGCTGTGGGGTGTGTGTGTGTGTGTGGACGTGTGTGTGAGCCGGGAGGTGGGTGACCTGTTAAAGAATGAGGTCAGGGATTATCTGAGCAGGAAATAGTTGGGCAAAGATTTAAAAGAGAGAAGATAATATTTAGAATATATAAAGAACTTCTATAATTCAACAACCCCACCCCCTGCCCAAACAACTCAATTAAAAAATAGGCCAAGGAGTTGTATATATACATTTCTCTGAAGAGGATATACAGGCTGGGTGTGATGGCTCGTGTCTGTAATCCCAGCACTTTGGGAGGCTGAGGCAGGTAGATCACATGAGGTTATGAGTTCAAGACCAGCCTGGCCAACATGGCGAAGCTCCATCTCTACAAAAATACAAAAATTAGCCTGGCATGATGGCTGGTGTCTGTAATTCCAGCTGCTTGAGAGGCTGAGGCAGAAGAATCGTTTGAACCCAGGCCTCGTGTGGATGCGTGTGGAGGTTGCAGTGAGCCGAGATCGTGCCATTGCACTCCAACCTGGGTGACAGAGCAAGACTCCATCTCAAAAAAAAAAAAAAGAAGATACACAGATAACCAATAAGCCCATGAAAAGATGCCGAACATCACTAATCACTGGAGAAATGCTAATCAAAGCCTCACACCCGTTAGGATGGCTGTTATAAAATGACAACGGAAAATAACAAGGGTTTCCGAAGATGCAGAGAAATTGAAACCCTTGTGCACTGTTGAAATTTGAAAGTAAAATGGTGCCGCCACTGTGGAAAACAGCAGTATGGCAGTTTCCCACAGAATAGAATGACCAGATGGCCAGCAATTCTACTTCTGGGCATATACCTAAAACACTTGCGAGCAGGGTTTGAACAGGTGTTTGCACACCCACAGTCACAGCAGCGCTATTCGGAGTAGCGAAAGGTGAAGCAACCCAAGAGTCCACGCGGGGTTAATGGGTAAGCAAATGTGGTCTATCCACAGGGAATGCGACTCAGCCTTGCACAGCAAGGGCATGCCGACCCGCAGCAATGTGGGTGAACCTTGAGGACGTTACGCTACGTGAAATGAGCCAGTCACACACACACACACTACTGTACAAGTCCACTTATCTAAGGGTCCTAGAGTAGCCAAATTCATACAGACGGAGAGTAAATGGTGGAGGCTGGGGCATTATTGCTAAAGGGAAAGAGGGGCAGATGGAGTGTCTTAGGCTCGGCTCCCACAGAAACAGACCCTGAGACAAGGATGAGAGTCTCCTGAGTGCAAGGTCTACCTGCAAGTAATCTCCCTGGAAGGTGATCCTAGGATCGTGGGAGAGGGGTGCGGAAGGGGCCTGGGAAGGAAGAAAGCACCCCAAATGGGTGCACGCAGGGCAGATGACACTATGGGCAAAGGGGTCTCAGCCCTGCTGGGAGCCTCCGGGAGATGGTGGTGGTGTCCTGCTGAGCGATGAGGAAGGCAGACTATCTACAGACTCCCACCTGCCGCTGGCTGGGCAGGGCCCCTGGGGGGGCTGGAACATTCCTGTGTGGCACCTCAGCATCCACTTCAGGAGGCTGTGTGGGCATCTGAGGGAAGACATCCTGGCAGAGGGCACAGAGGCCTGATGATGGGAGCAGGGAGTGCCATGGAGAGGGATAGGTTCTGAGTCAGAGAGGTGAGGGAGGCTGCGACATGCACCCTGGGGAGGTGTTTCTTCTGTGCCACCCTGGCTGCTGTGTGGAGAAGGGACTGTGGAGGCCGCAGGAGCAGCAGGAAGGCCAATGAGGAGGGTCCAGGAGAGAGGAGATGTGGGCTTGGCCCAAGGTGCTGGTGGGGGTGATGGTCCTAAGTGGTCGGATTCTGTGGCCGTTTTGAAAAGACCCTCTACAACATCTCCAGCAGATTTCAAGGCTTTCTGGTTCATTCCACTCCAGCCTCAGATCTGATTCACGGGAAGGAGTCGTGATCTGCTCTGTCATAGTTTACCACCACGGCACTGAGGTGCACAGTCTGTCCACAGGTGGGGCAGATGAAGGTGCCCTGGGCCCTGTTGCAGTGCCCTCGGCCAATGAAAGCATCTTCACATGCATGTGTGATCTTGGCGGGCTCTGGCCAGCAATCCTGGCCCATGAGAGGTTGAGGACCCCCACAGAGGGGAACAGGTCCCAATTAGGCTCCACCTCCATCCTCCTCCTGGGCAGGCACCACCTGAGGTGGGTGACACCCTCCCGGGCAGCCCCCAGCGCCTGCCTGTCTGGTGCACCTTGCTCCTGAATACCAAGCCCAGAAGAGTCTGCATAGGAAGGACTGGCCTCAGCATTTTCTTTCTGGGTATGCCCGCCCTGGGCTGGAGCCCTGAGCAGGGACTGTACCTGCTGTCAGTCATCTCCAGCAACGAGTGGCCTGCATCCAAGTTTGCATGTGTCTCAGTCCTCAGGCATACACGTCCCACTCTTTCAAGAATGACTGCCCTTCCGGTTTCCAGGATGTCCTGCAGTACTCCAAAGCCTTCCCCAGACATACCCTCATCCTTGCAGGCTCCCCTAGTTCCTGGGAGCTGCTGTCCAACTCAGTTTGGCTTGGTAGTAGAAGGGAGCATCTTGCAATTCTCTCCTGACATTCGCAGCCCCCAGTCTTCTTGTGTGGCTGGATGGGGAGGGGTTGGGGGCCCCTTAGTCTGTTAGTGAGGGCAGGGCTGGGGCTGCTGTCTGATGAGCCCTGGCAGGGGCAGTTTGGTTCCGCTCGCTGCAGCTCAGCTCCACTTAGAATGTGCCTCTGGCCCAGCCATGGCCATGTTGCTACCCTGGGGCCATTTACCTCCCATATGTGGCTCTTCTGACCACGTGTTCCTGGGCTAGGGTCACTGGCTGTGGGTGCAGGCATCCGAGTGGATGGGTGGAGGCACCTAAAGGTGAGCCTCAGCCACAGAGGTGAGCCTTCTCCTTACTCTGCATCCTCCCATCCTGGCTGGGTGAAATGTGCATGTATATGTGTACATAAGGCCACAGTGTGCACATATGCCTGTGGATCTGTGTCTGTGAGTGAATGTGGGCTTGTGCTTTTATGTGTGTTGTGTGTGTGTGTTCATGTATGTGAGTGTGCAATGCCCATTTGTCTGTGCATGTGTACATGTGTGTTTGCCACTGTGTGTGCATGAGTGTGCGTGTTTGAGTGCATATCTGCTGGGGGGGGCTCTGCTGAATCAGCACCAGTGCTGGGCAGGCGGCACTGCCAGACGGGCTGTGGCCTCCCCACAGTTGCATAAACACTGGTCCCAGCTCCCCCCTCAAGCAGGGTGGTCCAGCCTGTGGCCCTGAGGCCGGTGGAGAGGAGTGGGAGGGGGCAAGGGGCTTGCCCTGAGTCCACCTTGATACCCCCCCATGCCTCAAGTGCCCTGCCATGTGCCCCATAGGTCTGGGGTCTGTTCTGGGGTCTCTCTGTGCCTCACTTTCCTCTTCTGGCCTGGGGCCTCATCTCTGAGGTCTCCTCAAGGTGGCAGGAGGAGCCACCTCTCCAGTCCGGGTCCAGGCTGAATCACAGGGTCAGTGGGCTGGTCCGGGGGCAGAGTTCAGCCTCAGCACCCCAGGCAGGGCCAGGCAGTCCCCTCAAAACTGCAAAACCTAACTCAGAAGGTCCAGTGACATTGCGGGAACAAGGTTGGGATGGGCCCTTGGAACTCACGGCTTCAGGGCAGAATTTGGGGATCTGGAACTTGAGCACAAAGGACAGAGAATGATGGGAGCTGGGCCTGTGACAGGCTCAGAACAAAGTGTCCCTCCACTGCTCAGATGTTCCTGCCTGGACACCTGGGGCTCTTGTTAGCCTGCCGCACCCTGCATCCTGTCTTCCCGGGATCCTGGGGTTACCACTGGGACAGGAATGAGAAGGCATGGGGTGAGGGTGCCAGGAAGGCCAGAAACCCAGGCCAAGGTAGAAAGAGGTCAAGTGAGATCTTGAAGAAGTCAGGCATTGGATGGAAATTTTGCCAGGCCGCAAGAAGGAAGGAAATCAGTGCAGCTGTGAGAAACTGGACTGTAGGGCTCAAGGCACTGAGGGCAGACAGGCTTATGGAAAGCTGGCGAAGGCCTTAAGAGAGGTCAGGGGTGACGGAACATATGGAACAGGAGGAGAGGCCAACGGAGGTCGGGCAGCAGTGTGACAGGAGCTCCTTGTGTTGTGTAAGGGGGTGTTTGGGGAGCTGGCTGGAGTCCTCCGTGGTTGGTCCTGAGGCCACCGGTGGCTGTGAGGGTTGTGGGGTTGGGGAGAGGGCAGGAGAAGTGCTGACCCGATCACCTCAGAGCACAGCAGGAAAACCAGATCTTGAACCTGGTGACCCAGCATGGAAGTGGTTCCCTGGGGTTCTCCCAAGTCCCTTCCAACCAGCCTCAGTCCCGCCCTCGCCCGTGTTTGGGGGTTATATTTTCCCCGCCCTCCCAAAGCCACACAATCCTGGTTTGCCCAAACGCTGACAGAGCACAACAGGAATGTGGCGTGTGTGTGTGAGTGTGTCCACACAACACTCCTGGCCCTATCGCCCAGCGGGCCTCTCCAGTCTCAGCAGCCGGGGCCCTGGGCCTCTCGGACAGAGAAGGCCCTCAAAGGTCAGGTCTGGGCAGGTTCCTGCCTGCACCCTCCTCTCCAGCCTGCCGGAGGACCCCTGAGCTTCCACCATTTTCTTCCACTCTCCACCCCTACCTCTGGTCTTGAGTATCTCACACATCCACTGAGGCCGTGGCCCTGGTACACATCAGAACCTTTCTGGAGGGCTGGTCGGGATGGAATGGAGCAGCGGAGACTCAGACTCCAGACTCCGCACTCCCAGGTGCCCCTGGAAAGATTTTTCTACTTTGGTCCAGCTGAACATGCGTACGCCCTTTTCCTGACCACACCTGTGTCCTGGGGCTGGAAGCCTTTGTCTTCCCTCCTCCTGGCACCTCTGCCATCATACTCTCCTGCTCTCCTTTCTTCTCTCCTGTGGTAGGCTTGAAGCCATTTAAAGGTGCTCTAGAACGGCACTGTCAGCTCCTGAGCCAACTGGGAGAGGTGGTGAGCCCTCTGTCCTGAAGAGTATGCAAGCAGAGGAGAACCAATCCCAGCCAGAAAGGCTGCAGAAGGGGCTCTTGCCCTGGTGGAGATTGGAAGCACTTGAGCATTTCCAAGCTCAAAGACTCAGCTTATCGCAATACCTGAGAAAGTTTTGAAAAAATGTCCTATGTTGTATGTTTTCCGGAAGCCCAATTTATGCCCCGTCTTTCTTCCAAGATTGCATCCTGCCTACTTTCTTTTGCCTTGAGAATATCCTTCTGTTTGCAAAAACAATGACGATGGTAGCCGTTGTTTTCCATATCTCTACTTGGCAAAATAAGACCTTACCCTACGAGTCAGTTTTTAAGTTTTGAGGAAATTTCACAGTTTGTTGCAATCAGCATTTCCCCAAACCCCTGGATAGAGACTCTTGAATGGAGCAGATCTTTGCCAGGCCCAAGGCTCATTTGAATCAGCTCATTCATCTATCCTCCCTCCCTCCCTCCCTCCATCCATCATGTCATTTTCAGGTGCTAACTGTGTCCCACATGACTAACAGAGACCCAGCCCTGCCACTGGGATGGAGTGGGGAATGGGAACTTGGCAGGGAGGTGCTGATGACCCTTTGGGACAAGCAGGTGCTGTGAGGTCAGCGCTGCGGGGTGTCGGGGCACAAGGGAGAAGATGCTTCAGCTCTTTGTTGAAGTATCCAGGATCCTGAGATTCTGAGTGTCCCCAAATCTCTGGATATCCATACCTGTTCCCACCTCTGGGGCCTGTAGCTGGAGGTGGGGAAGCTGGTGGCAGTGACCTCTCATCCCTAGCTATAGCACAGGGTGTGGGATGGTGGCTGCTGTGGCAGGAGGCACATGTTCAATGGTTTCTAGCCCCGGGAAAGGTGGATGGATCTTGAGGCTGAGGGACGAGAAGGGAAGCAAGGTTTCCCTCTATATGACCCAGGCTCGGTGGAGGGGCCCTAGGCTGGGAGCCCTCAAGAGGGTGACATGGCCGGATCCCAAGCTCTAGGCTGGGACAGCTCCAGGGTCTGCTCTGAGGGCTGACTCAGACTCTGTGCGGTCCCTCCCCAAGAGGGGGCCTTTCTCATAGTGATGGAGTTCTCATAGTGATGGAGAGTAGAGCTGGACATACGGGAAGGCTCTGGGCTCCCAGGCTTACAGTGGATTCCAAGAACCCTCCAGGGCCACATTACAGAGTCACCTGTACCCTCCTGGGCACTCGAGAATGCTGCCGTCAAGCCCCACACCTGAGAGCGCATGCCCAGTTATAGGGCGAACGTGGGCAGGATAGCCTGAGTGCTGAGAGTGACATCCAGACTCAGTCTCCAGGCCCTTGGGCTGCCTGCCCCATTTTCTCCTGGGTTCAAAACCCTTCCTCCAGTCTCTTTTCCAGGGCAAGTCTGACCAAGCTGCTGCTTGCTTAAACGCAACAAGGATCTTAGCCCCTGTTGAGGATGCTCTACAGGAACAGCTCTCAGATGTAGGGGAGAAATCCATCTAGGGCCTCCCCATTTCTCTGAAACTGAGTCTCCAGAACTGTTTCTCCCCGGGCTGGTCCCTTGGTGGTCCACTAGGCTGACCTTGGCCCTGCTTTTTTCTAGGTACGGGCCCTGCCCTCTGTCAGGCCACTGACTCAGTGAGGGCTCAGTTAGCCAGGCGCCGCAGCAGGGCAGGACTTTGAGAATTGTTCTGGTACCTGCTCCAGAGGGGGAGGCAGGCGTTATCTTTGTTACGGAGGGACTACTGTGGCCACCTGTGTGGTGGGTGGAACAGAGTGGGTGCAGAGAGGCAAGAAGACAGTGTTACGGGAGGGTGACTGGGGGCACCCAGGGGAGGGTACGTTCAGGAGCAGACTGTTGGGGGAGAGCTCTGCAGGTCTCCTTGGGGTGCTACTCCATCCACCTCTGGCCTTCATTTCCCTCCTGTGCCGGGCTGGAGTTGCTGGAGACTCTGGTGTTCTGAGTCCTGGAGAGGCCCCTTCTGGACTCTGAGCTTTGGGCTGGGGGTGGTTGGGGGAGGCAACAACTGCTTTGAAATGTGGAGAATAATAAAGCAAGGAATGTCTGAGCTCAGGGGAAAAAAAACCCTCCTCACCAGGCCTCCCACCCAGCCGAGCATAATGAATTAAGTATAGGCAGGCACGTTTCATGTGGGGGTGTGGGGTGGGGGAACCAAGAAGGCCCCAAATGAGAAACAGGGTCCTGGGCGGGCTGCCGGGAGCTGGGGGTTCTGGGCCATCTGACCCGATCCCTGGGAGTGCCCTCACTCCCCAGAGGCTTCCCCTCCATCTTCCCTCCATCTGCCTGGGTGAATGGGTGAAATGTGTCCCAACCCCATGTTGACATCTGACCCCAGGCCGCACACTGGTGCTAACCCTGACCCCAAAAGGCCAGAAATAGGAGAAGGTGTGGTGGTTGACTCAGAGGGATCATCTCTTCATTCTCACCCTTCCATGTGCATTTATTGAGCACCAACGGACGGGGTGCCTTCTCAGTGCTGGATGATGGAGTCAATGCTGCCCCCTGCTGGACTGACTGAACCCGCAGTCCTGCCCATCAGCCTCTGGGGGGCAAGACCTGAGGCTTTGGAACGTGTCCTGCTTCTGGTCTTCCAGCCCTCCACTTCCCCTGGCCAGTTCTTCACATGTCACCTCTGCTCCATGTGGGGTCATCCTCCCTTCCACCCTTCTGTCCTTGGTGCCAGCTCAGCCTCTCTGCCCCAATCTCCCTGGGGCTTGGATATCAGTGACTTCTAGGCCCACGCTCTCAGGTTGTTACTCACGCTGTTTCCTTTTGCTTATCTGCAAGGTCCATCTGTGGTGGACCTCATTCATTGACTGCCAAGACTGCTTTATAAAAGACCACATCGGCCACGGGCGGTGGCTCATGCCTGTAATCCCAGCACTTTGGGAGGCCAAGGTGGGCGGATCACTTGAGGTCAGGAGTTCGAGACCAGCCTGGCCAACAATGCGAAACACTGTCTCTACTAAAAATACAAAAATTAGCTGGGCATGGTGGTGCATGCCTATAATCCCAGCTGCATGGGTGGCTGAGAGAGGAGAATTGCTTGAAGCCCACAGGCAGAGGTTGCAGTGAACCAAGATCGAGACACTGCACTCCAGCCTGGGTGACAGAGTGAGTGAGACTCTGTCTCAAAAAAACAAAAACAAACAAACAAAAAAACCTCCCTTTCCAGAGCAGCCCAGGGAATAGTGGGTAAGTAAATGAGCCGTCAGCAAAAGGGCAGGTTCGCAGCCAGGGAGCTGGAGAGGCGGAGGCAGGTAGCAGAGCTTTTCCTTGGGCTCTGCAGCAGGGATTCTGCCTCCCAGCCTCTGCTGGCTTGGGGCGAGACTCCCACTTTATTTTTAAGAAGTCTGGCCTGCAACTTGGAGCTCCTTGAAATATTGTCCCCTACAGTCCCTTCTCTCCCCCACCCGCTTTAATGAAAACCATTGTTTTTCAAGCACATGTTAATTAAAAAGCAAACATGTTTTGCTAAGTAATTTGGAAGCTCTGGTTCTGCAAACCATAGCCATTCCAGTTAAAAAACATCCCTCACCCAGCTTGGTCCAGTGTCTTGGGAGCTGAAGACCCCTGTGGCTACTGCAGATGCACTTCCCTTTACAGCGTGTGCGCCTGTGGTGGCCTGGCCAGGACAGGGTGTCCTCTTCGTCTCACAGGTGGGGACATGGAGGACCCAAGCTCCTGGCAAGTTCAGCCCCACCAGCTCTCTGCAATTCTGTGCTTTGGGCCCCACGGGAAATAGCTGGTAAGGAAGGGTGAAAGACTCATGTGCCCCATCCTGCAGGCAAGGTCATTGTCTCAGAGCCACGGGCCAGGGAGGAGGATGGGACCATGACAACCGTGTGAACCCAGGTGGGAAGGCTGGCAGGTGCTGTGTGGCCCAGGTCACCGCCCATAGTCTCCAGTGCAGCTGAGTGACATCTACCTGAAGCTGGGATAGTAGGTCCCTGAGGCGAGTGCCCAAGGTGAAGACCAGGCTGATGGGTGGAGGGAACCTTGGATGCTCAGAAGCACCCACTCCAGCCCAGCTCCCCACCCAGTGTCTGGTGACCGATGTCACTACAGTGCCCATAGCTCCACCTTGGCTCCTGGCCTTGAGGGTGCTGGGGCTTTGAGGCCCTTCATACTGGGTGGTGCCCTCACGGTCCATCACGAGGTGCTGGGGTCCCTAAGGTGCAAGGTTCAGTGACCTCCAGCCTTCCTGTTCCCAGCCCCTGGCAGAGGGAAGGGGCATCTCACCAAGAGGCCTTTCTTAGCCTTGCTCCTGCCTCGCAGCCTGGCGGGCTCTCCCAACTAGGATTCCTAGAGCAGGAGTACTTCCCTTGGGTGTGCCTCCAGGTGTGAGCCTGTGTCCAGGTGTGTGTTACTGTTCCCATGAGGGCTGTCAGTGTCTCTGTTAGTCAAGACCCTGGTGTGAGGGGTTCCTTCCTCCCTCCTGAAGGAGGAGATGCCCAGGCTCCTTGAGGGAGTGTGAGGGGGGCAGTGACCAGAAGTATGTGTGTGTCTGGGGAGGTGGGCCCTGGGCTCTGCTGGACACCTGGGCTGGTTGGTCCAGAGCTTCTGCATCCACTCAGGGACACGCCCCCCCCACCCCCCCACCGCGGGAGCCAAGCCCCAGCATGTGCACGGGACAGCCCTCCTTGTCCTCTGCCCTTGGCTGCTGAGTTTTGTCAAACGAGGAGTGTGTGCTGGGAGGTGTGCGACTTATCACACGCACAGCGTTTTCCCCTGGGACACACCCTCGCAAGCCACCCACACACGGTGACAGCAGCGACGCATGCTGGCGGTAGGCTCCCAGGGCTCAGCCTCCCTGGGCGACACGCCAGTGACACACACTCCCGCCTCTTCCACTCCCACCCACATCCCGGGAGGAGCGGCCGCTCCACCGCGCTCCCCCGGCCTGGCCCTCGGCGCGGCGCTTCTGTGTTCTGTTCCCTTCACAGCGGCGTGGAAACCGCGGCGGGGCGGGCCGGGATGAGCTCACGCCGCCGCCCGCCAGGCCGCCAACCCTAACTCGCTCCAGATGCCGGGCGGCCTGTGCTGGCGCGGAGAGCGGCGGGCCGGGGCCGGGGCCGGGGCCGGGGCCGGGGTCTGGGCGCGGGTTGGGGGAAGCACGGCCCGCTCGCGCCCCCTGCAGGGGCGGCCTCCACAGGTCCCCTGGAGGCGGTGGCTACAGGCTCTGGGCTCGGGGGCGCGGCGGGGGGCTGCCTACCCCGGAAGAGGAGGGCCTTATGCCATCCGATCGCTTTTTCTGAGGCCTTGCCCACTGCCTGAGTTCTGTCCCCGGCGGGGGCAGCAGTGGAGGTCACAGTCCACGTCCCCTCCCTGGGCGCAGCCTCGGGGTGCTGTGGGACCGTCCCCACCCGGACTGGTGCCCGCCCCTCACACAGGCTGCCTTTGCCAGCCCCCACCCTAGACTCCGGGTGCGGGGCTGTCCCTCACTTCCCCTCCCCGCAGCTCCCGGGACACCCGGACCAGGTACTGCAGCTCAAGCCTCCCGCCTCAGGGCGCTGGCCAGGCCCTGCCCACTCTTGTTCCTCTTGGAACAAACACTCCAGTTTCTACTGGGAAAGCAGTGGGGGCCTGACCACCGCCTGTTTTTAATAAGGAGCTGGTATTTCCCCGAAATCGCCGGCCGTGGCTGACCTCATGGGGAAGACGGCTGGCCCTGGGCCAGGGGGCGGAAGCCGGCTCCCGGCTCCCGTGTGAGCCCCTGGCCTGCAGACAGACGCGCAGGGAGGAGGCCCTGGTTTCTCATCCCAGCTCAACCGCTGGCTCATCCAAAACTCTATTTGACTGCCGTGTTGTGTACCCTGGGTTGATACCCGCCAGCCCCCTGCACCCCAGCCCTACCCAGGGCCCTGGGTTCGAATCCCGTTTTACTCTTGCCTAGTGTAATCCTGGCAAATTGCTTAACCTCTCACCACTCATTTCCTCCACGGTAGGATTGGGACTGTCCTGGGGATTGGAGAGGGAACACTGTGAGGAGGGTCGATGGATTCCAGGAACTTTTCTAGACAGCAGGAGGTGGGGTTGGTCTCAGGACCTGGGCTTCCTGGGTGGGGCACTGAGGGGAGGGGTTTGGGAAATTGTCAGCCTTGGGGGAGATAAGTACAGCACAGAGGGTCCAGCAGAATGAGAGTGCTTCGTGAGGGATCAGCACGGGGGGCTGTGGGCACCAAGAGGCTGGAGAGGGTGTCAGGAAAGGCTTTCTAGAGGATGGGCACCTAGGTGGAATGTGGCGTGGTGGGGGGGGGCATCAGGATGGGGGCAGAATCCTTAGGCAATCCAGCCTGGATGCTGGAACAAGTGAAGGGGTGGAATGGGGGGAACAGAATAGAGGAGGGTGGAACCAGGCAATCAGGTTCAAGATATCTTGGGGGGATTCTGCCTGAGGCACTGTAGAGAGTCCAGAAGTCCCGTCTGTAATTGAGGGACAAGGACTGAGAGAGCCAGAGGGGGACGCAGGCTCCAGTGGCAGAGATGGAGACCAGGAGCCACAGAAGGAGCAGGGAGACCAGAAGAGGAGATACAGCAGGCAGGGAGGCAGGTGGCTGGACACAGATGGTGGCTGGGAGATTTTGTTTGCTCTGGGGCCTGCATGTTTCAGATGCTTGGGGCTCCTCCTGAAAGTAAAACTATAACCACAATAAGGAATAAGGGCAACTAATACTTATTGAGCAGTTAGTGTGTGCTAGGCAGTGCTCTAAGCACTCAACAGCTATCAATATGTTCTATCTCCACTTCATTTATATTTATTTATTTATTTTTCCTAATTGCTAGACTATATGGGATCTACTTATTTATTCATTCACCCACTGATTCCTTCATTCATTTAACAGATAATTATTGAGTGCCTACTATGTGCCAGACATGTTCCAGGTACTGGGAATACAGCAATAAGACAGACAAAAAAAAAAAAAAAATTCCCCACATAAAGTTTACAGGAGGAAGAATTTATGAAAGAGAAAGATCCCAATATATTAGGCTGGTGCAAAAGTAACTATGGTTTTCACTATTGAAAGTAGTGGCAAAAACCTTTGGACCAAAAAACCTAATATATGTGAGCAAAATACATAGTATAGTAGATTGTGAGAAGTATTATGGGAAAAATTAAAGGAGGATAAGGAGGATTTGGAAGGATGAGGGAGACAGTTTTTGAGGATGTCCTAGGAAGGCCTCACTGAGGACGTAGCATTTGAATATAGACTACATCTGGCCCCCTCCTCTTAGCCCATGAGCAGAGAACGGTTGATACAGAACATTTGCAGCTGGGTGTGGTGGCTCATACCTGTAATCTCAGCACTTTGGGAGGCTGAGGCAGGAAGATTGCTTGAGCCCAGGAGTTTGAGATCAGCCTGGGCAACATAGCAAAACCCCACCTCTATAAAAATAAGTAAATAAAATTAGCCAGGTAGGGCCAGTTCCTCCTGGATGCCAAGAGGAGGATTTGTTTCCTTGATTTTTATACATTCTAGAGGTCATCAGTATTCCTTTGCTTCTGGTCCCCTTCTTCCGTTTTCAAAGCCAGCAATGTTGCATCTCTCTGACTCTTTGATAGTCCCGTCTCCCTGTGACTATAGCTAAGAAAGGTTCTCCACTTTTAGGGACTCATGTGATTAGTTTGGGCTCTTCCAGATAATCCAGGATAATATCCCCATTTCAAGGTAGGTCCTGAACCTGAATCACATCTATAAAGTTCCTTTTACAACGTAAAGAAGCTATTACAGATTTTGGGTATATGAACACGTATCTGTTTGAATCCCTGCTTCCACTTCTTTTGGGTGTATACCTAGAAGTGGAATTACTGGATGATGTAATAGTTCTATGTTTAACTTTTTGAGGAATTGTCACACTGTTTTCCACACTAACTGCACCATTTGACATTCCTACCAGCAAGGCACAGCATTCCAATTTCTTCATGTCCTCTCCAACACATGTTATTTTCTGTTCTGTTCTTTTCTTTTTAATTAACCATCTTAGTAGGTGTGAAGTGGTATCTCACATTGGTTTTGATTTGCATTACCCTAATGCTTGAGTGTCTCAATGCTGAGCATATTTTCATGTGCTTTCTGGCCGTTATGTATATTCTTTGAAGAAGTTTATTTACAAATTTCTTTGGCCATTTTAAATAGAATTGTCCTTTTGTTTTTGAGTTGTAGGAGTTCTTTATATATTCTGGATATTAATCCTTTATCAGGTATATGATTTGCAAATATTTTCTCCCATTCTGTGGGTTATTGTTTTACTCTCTTGATAGTGTCCTTCAAAAGCACAAAGGCTACCAATTTTTATTAAGTCCAGTTTATTTTTTTCTTTTGTGTCGGTGCTGTTGGTGTTATATCTAAGAAATCGTTGCCAAATCCAATATCATGAAAATATTCACCTATGTTTTATTCTAAGAGTTTTATAATTTAACTCATACGTGGAGTTTTTGATATGTTTTGAGTTAATTTTTGTGTATGGTATAAGGCAAAGGTCCACCTTCATTCTTTTGATTGTGGATACCCAGTTTTCCCAGTACTATTTTTTGAAAAGACTGTCCTTTCTCCATTGAATGCTCTTGGCATCCTTGTTGAAAATAATTTGACTGTATATGAGAGGGTTTATTTCTGGGTTCTCTATTCCATTGGTCTTTATGTCTGTCATTATGCCAATACCAAGTTGTTTTAATTAGTATAGCTTTGTAGTAAATTTTCAAATCAGAAAGTGTGAGTCTTCCAATTTTGTTCTATTTTTCAAGATTGTTTATCTATTTGGGGTGCTTGAGATTCCATATGAATTTTGGAATGGTTTTCCTATATCTGCCGAAAAAAGTCATTGGGGTTTTGATAGGATTGCACTAACTTTGGATAATATCATCACCTTAATAATATTGTCTTCCAATCCATGAATGTGGAGTGTCTTTCCATTTTTTAAGTCTTCTTTAATTTCATTAAGCAGTGTTGTATAGTTTTCTTTTCTTTCTTTCTTTTTCTTTTTTTTTTTTTTTTTTTTTTGTGATTGAGTCCCTCTTTGAGATGAGTCTAGGCTCACTGCAAGCTTCGCCTCCTGGGTTCAAGTAATTCTCCTGCCTCAGCCTCCTGAGTAGCTGGGATTACAGGTGTCCACCACCACCCCTGGCTAATTTTTGTATTTTTAGTAGAGATGGGGTTTCACCATGTTGGTCAGGCTGGTCTCAAACTTCTGACCTCATGATCTTCCCGCCTTGGCCTCCCAAGGTGCTGGGATTACAGGCATGAACCAATATGCTCAGCCTCTGTATAGTTTTCATTATATTTCACATCTTTGGTTAAATTTATTCCAAAGTACTTTATTCTTTTTGATGCTATTATAAATGGAATTTTTAAAAATTTTCCTTTTTGATAGTTCACAGTTATAGAAGTGTAAGTAATTTTTGTATGTTGATTTTGTATCCTGCAACTTTTCTGAATTTGTTTATTATCTCTAACAGGGTTTTGTAGGAGTTTTTGGGGTTTTCCTGCATATAGGATCATGTCATCTGCAAACAGAGATAATTTTACTTGTTTTCCAATTTGGATTCTTTTTATTTCTTTTTCTTGTCTGATTGCTCTGGCCAGAACTTTCAATACAATGTTGAATAGAAGTGGTGAAAGTAAGCATCCTTGTCTTGTTCCTGATCTTGGGAGAAAAGCTTTCAGTCTTTCATCATTGAGCATGATGTTAGATGCTGGTTTTTCATATGTGGCCTTTATTATGTTGGAGAAGTTTTCCTTCTATTCCTAGTTTATTGAGTATTTTTTATCATGACAGGGTGTTGAACTTTGTTAAATGCTTTTCTGTATCAATTGAGATCATCAAGTGATTTCTTTCCCCTCATTATATTAATGTGGCATATTACACTGATTGACTTTCATATACTGAATCATCCTTGCTTTTGGGGAATAAATTCCACTTGATTAGCTGGGCATGGTGGCTCATGACTGTAACCCCAGCACTTTGGGAGGCCAAGGCAGGAGGATCACTTGCATCCAGAAGTTCAAGACCAGCCTGCACAGTGCAGTGAGAGCCCATCTCTATTTTTACTAAAAGAAAAATTCTACTTGGCCATTGGATATAATCCTTTTAATATGCTGCTGAATTCTGTTTGCTAGCATGTGACTGAGGAGTTTTGCATCAATGTTCATAAGGAATATGCACCTGTAGTTTTTTTTTCTTACAGTGTATTTGTCTGGCTTTAGTAATAGACTAGTATTGGCCTTATAGAATGAGTTAGGAAGTGTTTCCTCCTCTTAGATTGTTTGAAAGAGTTTGAGAAGCATTGGTATTAATTCTTTAAATGTTTGATAGAATTCACCAGTGAAGCCATCTGATCTAGAGTTTTTCTTTGTTGGGAGATTTTTTATTACTCATTCAGTCTCCTTACTAGTTATAGTTCTACTCAGATTTTCTATTTTTTCAAGCTTCAGTCTTGGTAGATTGTGTATTTTTAGGAATTTGTCTAATTCTTTTAGGTTATCCAGTTTATTAGTGTACAGTGTTCATAGTATTCTCTTTTAAATCTTTTTATTTCTGTAAAATCAGTAGTAATGGCTTACTTTCATAATCTTCATTTAAAAAAATAGCTTTGCTGGATATAACATTTTGAACATTTTTTCTTTCAGCACTTCAAGTAAGTTGTCACACTATCTTCTGCCCTCTGTTTTATTCTGGTAAAAACTCAGGTATAGTCTTACTATTGTTCCCTTGTATGTAATGAGTAATTTTTCTCTTACTGCTGTAAACATTTTCTCTTTATCTTTGGCTTCCAACATTTTGACTCTGGAGTGTGAGTATAGGTCTCTTTGAGTTTATTCTACTTGGAGTTCATTAAGCTTCTTGAATGGGTAGCTTAATGTTTTTCACCAAATCTGGGAAGTTTCCAGCTATTATTTCTTCAAATATTTTTCTCTTCCTCTCTTTCCTCTCCTTCTGGTACTGCCATTATGTGTATGTTTGTGTGCTTAATGGTGTTCCACATTTTTCTGAGTTTCCCTTCCCTCCCTCCCTCCTTTCCTTCCTTTCTTCCTTCCTTCCTCCCTTCCTTCCTTCCTTCCCTTCCTCCCTCCCTTCCTTCCTTCCTCCTTCCTTTCTTCCTTCCTTTCCTTCTTTCTTCCTTCCTTCCTCCTTCCTTCCTTTCCTTCTCTCTTTCTTTCTTTCATTTTCCTTCGTTTTTTCCTTCTTCCTTGCTTCCTTTCTTCCATCCCTCCCTCCCTGTCTTCCTTCTTTCCTCCCTTCCCTTCTCCTCCCTCTTTCCCTCCCTCCTTCACTCTTTCTCTTTCTTCCCTCCTTCCTTTCTTCCTTCCTTTCCTTCTCTTTCTTTTTCTTCCTTCCTTCCCTCCCTCACTCCTTCCTTCCTTCCTCCTTCCTTTCTTTCTTCCTTCCTTTCCTTCTCTCTCTTTCATTCTTTCCTTCTCCTTCCTTTTTTCTTTCTTCCTTCCTTCCTTCCTCCCTTCTCTTTCCCTTCCTTCTCTTCCTCTTCCCTCCCCTCTCTTACCTTTCCCTCCATTCTCTTCCCTTTCCCTCCCTCCCTCTTCTTTCTTTCTTTTCTTTCTTTCTTTCCTTTCTTTCTCTCCTTCCTTCCCTTCCTCCCTCCTTCCCTCCTTCCTTCCCTTCTCTATTTCTTTCTTTTTCCTTCCTTTTTTTCTTCCTCCTTCTTCCTTCCATTCCTTTTCTTTCTTTTCTGTTCTTTCATGGTGAAAGGGTCTTTCTCTGTCACCCAGGCTGGAGTGTAGTGGCATGATCATAGCTCACTGTAACCTTGAACTCCTAGGCTCAAGTGATCCTCCCTCCTCAGCCTCCAGAGTAGCTAGGACTACAGGCATGTACCACCATGCTTGGCTAATTAAAAAAACCTTTTTTTTGTAGAGATAATGTATTGCTGTGTTTCCCAGGCTTGTTTCAAATTCCTGGTCTCAAGTAATCCTCCTGCCTCAGCCTTCCAAAGTGTTGGAGTTGCAAGCATGAGCCACCATGCTCAGCCTCTGTTCATTTTTCTGCATTGAATTTTTGTTTTTGTTTCTTCATATTGTAAAATCCCTAATGATTTATCTTCAAGTTTACTGATCCAAATCAAATCTACTGTTGAGGCCATCTCATGAATTTTTCATTTTCGTTATTGTACTTCTTCACTTGGTTCCATCTGGTTCTTTTAAATATTCTCTACTTGATAAGTCACCGTTATTATACCTCCCTTTAATTTTTAAACACGCTTTTCTTTAGTCCTTTGAAGATACTTAAAACAGTCATTTAGAAGTCTTTGTAAACTATGCCTAACATAGGGGGCCCTTCAAAGATAATTTCTATTACTTTCTTTTTTTCTACTGTAAAGTGACCAAACTTTCTTGTTTCTTTGTGTGTCCTGTAATTTTTCCGTTTCAAAGAAGACATCTTATATAATATATTATAGTGAATCCAGACACAGGTTCCCACCCTTTCCTGACTCCCCAGCCTGTTTTGTTATTTGTTTGGTCATCTGTTTGTTATGTAACTTGGGTGCGATAATTATGTGAAGTCATTTTCCCTCTCAATTTTTATGCATCGCTTATTTGATGGTGGTTGAAGGGAAGCTTCTTTAGTCAATTTTACTTCCACTGTTTACCACTGGATATGTGTGTGGCTGGGAGACTGCCTTCACATTTTAGATAATTTACTATTTCCCTCATGTTCAGCCAGAGAGGCAGAGGTTGCAGCAGTGAGCCAAGATTGTACCACTGCACTCCAGCCTAGGCAACAGACAGAGACCCTGTCTGAAAAAAAAAAAAAAAAAAAAGATGATGTGCATAAAATATCACTACAGCTCACCATTAACAAAAGATTTGCAATTGATTTTGACAAAAGAGAATACTGATTTGAACCTCAATAAGTAAAATGTTATACTCCTCTCAAAACAATTTTTTTATTCTCATTGGTAGATATGAATTACCAAATATTGTATGCAATTACTATTATGGCTATAATTTTGTGGGAAAATTATCTTGTTGCTATATAAAAACCTACATAATATCCTCAGTTTTGCCTCGGTCTGCAAATCCTAAAATGTTTGCTATCTGGCCCTTTGCAAAAACTTTTGTTGACCTGTGAACCAGAGTCTGCAGATACATCCATCATAATGTTATCAACCCCCTGTGTGATAGTTCCAAAATCCATGTCATAGGTGAGTCTGGTTTTGTTGATTGATTTGTCTCTTGATAGTGCGTTATTTTTTGTTTCATTATGTGTCTCATAATTTTTGGTTGAAAGCTAAAGCTTTATTGTGAAGGCTAGTGGAGACTTAGGTAAACACTACGTCCAGAAGTGGAGATGCCTTTTCTTTAGAGAGGAGCATTGAGACAACTGTGTCAGGTTTTGTTGTTAGTATGGCTACTCTCAAAAAGCACATAATTCAAATTTTTCTTCTTTTTTTTTTTTTTTGAGACGGAGTTTCGCTCTTGTCACCCAGGCTGGAGTGCAATGGCGCGATCTCGGCTCACTGCAACCTCGGCCTCCTGGGTTCAAGCAATTCTCCTGCCTCAGCCTCCTGAGTAGCTGGGATTACAGGCACGCGCCACCACGCCCAGCTAATGTTTTGTATTTTTAGTAGAGACGGGGTTTCACCATGTTGACCAGGATGGTCTCGATCTCTTGACCTTGTGATCCACCCACCTCGGCCTCCCAAAGTGCTGGGATTACAGGCGTGAGCCACCGTGCCCGGCCTCAAATTTTTCTAGTATTATTTTTTGCTTAGAGTGGTGGCTGGTTTGTTGGAGAGTTTTTCTCAGTAGCTGTTCAAATTGCAGCTATTGGTTTTCTCTTTGTGCCTATGCCTAAGAGAGGATATCTCTCTGTGCTTTTACCCTCACTCTTCCAGCAGTAGACTGCTGTTACTTGTTACTGGACACTTGCTATTGTGGTAATGAGGGGCTTTCTTTATTGTTCTGGCTCAGCCTCACTCTTAGGCAGGTGCTATGTTCCTGGCTCTTAGTCATGGGGCCTTCTAAGTGACCTTGCCCCTCTCCCAGAATAGATAATCTTTAAAGATTTGGAGCAGGACAGTTTCCTGCTCCTCCCCAAGAAATAGAGGGTATTTTATGTTATCTTCACCCAGCTATAATAGGCATTTACCTGTGCCCTGGAAGTGACATTTTTATGCCCCCTTTCCACCCCTGGTTGTATAGGGCTGGTGTAGTGTGTGTGTGTGTGCGTGTGTGTGTGTGTGTGGTAGTGGTAGTGGTGGTGTCAGGGTTGCTGGGAAACAGAGGATCCAGGCCAGACATCATGCCTTTCCTACAGTGGCTTTTGCTCACCTCCCCAAAGACTGCACGGTGAGCAAGGCTTTCTTTGGTCTCTTGCCCTTCCTCTCATCTTTCTCTTGAAGACCTGATGGAAGTTTGTGGAGAATGGCCTGTGAGTAGATGCAAATTTGCTTTGTGTTTGAAGCTCCCAGAAATTCTGAAGTATTACTGTAGGCCACACTGCCTTTCACAGTTCATTAAAAGATAACAGGCTACCACAATAGATGTTATTGTGGAAATGAAAAATATAAGGACTGTGGAGAGAACTGGTTACTTATTACTGAATTGAAAATTTTAAAGAAGGCAAATGGCAATCTTGAGTTTTAGTTTCTTAGATTGAAAGCTTCTATGATTTCCTGAAATAATTTCATATTCCTTGTCACTGTAGGATTGATGTAGTTGAAAATAAAATGTAGTATCTCATCTTTTGGGTTGCCTAATTTCAACATAAATGGAATTAACAGCTTCATTATAATACTTACATAAACGTCAGGGCATTGATTGGGAAAGAATGAGATCATGAAAATTTAAATGAGGCACATTTGGATAGATTTAGGACACCTGACCCCCAGCCACATTGAACCTCCCTTGCTAACAGATGCAGTGCCTCCTCTGACTTGACAAGGGTGATCCTCTCTACTTCAGAGCTACTGTATTGATTTCAACTGAGATAAGGGCATGCCAGTTCTATACCTACCTCTAGCAGGTCTAGAAGTCTACTGCCTCTAGACCTGTACCACCCCAACAAATATTCACTGCCTCTAGACCTAATAAGTACAGTCAGATCCTAGCATGCTCTAGGACAGATACAAAGGATAACCCAGTGGGAGACTTTCATGGGAAAGAACCTGGGAGATATGTATAGGATTGGATTCCTCAGACTCTTTTTTTTTTTTTTTTTTCATTTTTTTTTTCTTTTTCTTTGGATTCTTCAGACTCTTGATTAGAGAGGATTGGGTCCAAATTTAGCAGGAGTACATTTGCCAGAAATTCTGAATTCAGTTTGCTGGTGTCTGTCTGCAGATACCAAACAGGCAGGTGAAAGTGACTCTACATTAGGCTTTTCCAACCTGTAGCCCGTGGGCCACATACAGCCCAGGATGGCTTCGAATGTGGCCCAGCAAAAATTCATAAACTTTTTTAAAACATTACAAAATTTTTTTGTGATTTTTTTTTTTTTTAAAGCTCATCAGCTATCATGAGTGTTAACGTGTTTTGTGTGTGGCCCAAGACAATTCTTCTTCCAGCGTGGTCCAGGGAAGCCAAAAGATTGGACACCCCTGCTTTACACGTTTGTTTATGTTTATTTTTGGGACAGAGTCCTGCTCTGTAACCAAGGCTGCAGTGCAGTGGTGTGATCGTGGCTCACTGCAGACTGGAACCCCTGGGCTTAAGGTGTCCTCCTACCTCAGCCTCCCAAGTAGCTAGGACTACAGACACAGGCACCAGGTCAACTGATCTTTTTATTTTTTGTAGGGACAGGGTTTCTCCATGTTGCCCAGGCTGGACATGAGCTCATGACACATGAGCTCAAGCAATTCTCCCTCCTTGGCCTCTCAAAGTGCTGGGATTACAGGTGTGAGCCACCGCACCTGGTTGCTACTTGGTTGTTTTAAACCTGAACTCAGTGGTGGCCCACACTTGGCTACCAAGTGTGATATGTCAGAAATTCCTTGTTCAATGTAGAGAGAGAGTTAGGGAAAGGGGAATATTGGGATGGATTCATGATGTATGACCTGCTCGGCCACTCCTCTGATCTCCAAAAGGGCCTTAGAAAATACCCCTTTCACCAAGACTTAGAACAATAAATTGGTGAGGAGAGCACTGGCATCCTTGCAAAACACTGTCATGGTTGTCCATTTTCAGCCAGGAAAAAGTGGAACATACAGCAATTCAACAGTTGTAATTGTGGTTTTCCCTCCAACTTCAACAAAGATGAAGCCAGGGGAGGCACAGGCTTGGTAGTAGCTCTTGGGCAGCAGACAAAAGGATGAGCTACCAGAATAGACACAATAGACATCAGGGACACATAGCTAATAAGAGTGGATTGACCTGCGGTTGTCTGGTGGTGGCCATTTAAAAGATGTCCCTGCGACTGAAACAGAAGAGCAGCCCACTCCTCTGTCTAGCCTGCTTAGAGCCTTCCTACCCTGTAAAGTCCTCCTACCCCAGTATCTAGGTCTGGTGAATGAAGCCCTGATTTGAGGACACGTTATGGAGAATGAGGGCTCCTCGATGAATTCCCACAAGGCCCATCCTGACCAGCTCCTGACCAGGTACCAAGCGTGGAAGGGCAGGGGCAGCATCGCACCTGCCTCCTAAGTGCCGACCCTAAAGCGGGAGGTCTCCATCAAGGGCAGTTTCCTCAGAAGTACCCTAACCCCTTGGTCCTAGGCAGGGTTTTGGCTGGACAAAGTCTGGAATAAGGATCTGAATGAAACTGCGAGGGCGACATTTCCCATTCAGACAAGGAATCTGGCAGGGCCAGGGTCGGCCATGTGGGCTCCGAAGCCCTGGCCCCGCCCCCTCGTTCCTCGCGGGAGCCCCTGGTTCCCGCCCACCCCATCGAGCGGGGACGCTAGCCGTTGAGAGAGAGGCAGCGGGTACCCATGAAATGTGCTCTGGCGGCAGCTCCCTGGGCCTCCTGGCCTGGCTCCTGCTTCTTCAGCTCTGGCCTGGGGAGGACTGGGCGGGCAGGGCGGCGCCACTCCTCTCCCCTCTCCTCTCCCAGGACAGCCGCCAGAACCCGGAAGCGACCCAGACCCCAAGACCGCCGGCGCGCCCCCCACCCAATCTGTTTGCGTCCTTCCCAGGTGACTCACGGCGTGGGAGGCCCGGAGGCGCGGGTTGGGGCGCCACCTGGGAGCCTGCTGTCCGTGGCTCGTCCCTCCGGGAATCTGAAGCGTGGCTCCGGAGCCCCAGGGGACATGACCTCCTTCCTGGGTGTCATCGGGGCACCCGGGGGTCAAGGCCTGTGTCTTTGAGGAAGTTCTTCATCCTACACTGTCCTCACCCCAGTGTGTGGCCGAAACCTCCTGAGAATCGTGGGAGGAGAGAACGCGGAGGAAGGGAAGTGGCCCTGGCAGGTGAGCGTGAGGATCGGCCGCAGGCACATCTGCGGCGGCACCCTGGTCACCAACACGTGGGTGCTGACGGCAGCTCACTGCATTTTAAGGTGAGGCGCGGCACGTGGGGCTGGAGGTCTTCTGGGGTCAGGCCGGACCCCTCAAGCACCCAATGAGTTCCATTGCCCTGGCAGTTTGGCGACAATTAAACAAAACTCACAGTGAAGCCGGAGTGGGGGCTCTGCATTGGTAGTCTTGCTACTAGGCATGTCTAAGAGGGGCAGGCAAACCAAGGTTGAGAGTGATCAAGGAAGAGTTTTTGGTGATGGAGATGGGGTGGTAGGGAGAGTGGCCAGGGACATTGGGACTAGTTTGAGAAACATTGGAGATGTATGGAAAAGGCACAAAGGATGCTTCCCAGGGCCTCTCTTAGGGGCATGTCCTCTTTCCCACAGCCACAGACGTTTCCAGTACAGTGTCAAGATGGGAGATCGGAGTATCTATAATGAAAACACAAGTGTGGTGGTCCCTGTGCAAAGAATTTTTGTCCACCCTAACTACTCAGCAGCTCCAACCGTTAAAAATGACGTTGCCCTTCTCCGGCTCCAACATCTTGTGAATTTTACCGCGAACATCCAGCCTGTCTGCATCCCTCGGGAGAATTTCCGTGTGGAAGCTAGGACCAGGTGCTGGGTGACCGGATGGGGCAACACAAAAGAAGGCGGTGAGACTTCCAGGCAGGAAGCAAAATTGGGGCAGAGAGGAGGCACCCTTATCCCTGGAGTAGACATGAAGGCTGCAGAGAGGGGCAGGGAGGCAGACTGCCTGGTGGGTGGAAGGTGTCGAGGGGCAAGCAGTTTAGCAGCAGTCAGGGCCATGGATTCTGGTTGGCTTGGGTGACACCAGAAACTGGGTTGAGTTCTTTTGTTGCAACACAAGTATTTGGTGGCAGCCATTTAGGAAGTCTGCTGTCCTGAGAAATGGAGTTGCTCAGCCAGGAGAACAAGAAACACATGGGCAAAGTCTCCTGTGGATTTGTGGGGCACTATGCTCGACTGATTAGGGGGGATTTTTAGGTTCCCTGGAAGAGCCAGATGCTCTAAAGTTCTCCCCAGGAACAGCTCAGGGGGTGATGAGCTGTCTGCCAGTCAAAGCTGCTCCTCATTGGAAGCACCTGCCTTGGTAGGTAGGGCATTTCCTGTTCCTGGGGATGTAGAGAGAGCCTGGAGACTCCTGTTGGGGCTTGGCCCTCCTATCCCAGGGGAGAGGCTGGATTTGGTACTTCCAGGGCACTTTTTGCTTGAGAGTCTGTGATCCTGCTCTAGACAGTAAAGATGCTTTATTGATGCACAGGACACACTCTCACTATTACTACTGATACTTGGAGTGACAGATAACTTGGTTGTCGTTTCTCAGGCTGGCAATGCATTGCCCTTCCTTCTCCTGAAATATTCTTCCTGTTCCTGTCTTCGTTTTATTTCTTACATCTGCCTCTCCCCATGTCAACTTTGGGCCTCCTGTGTCAAATGAGGATAATTCTCACTGCCCTGCCTTTTTCCAGAGGGATGCTAGGTGCTTGGGAGCCTATTGCCCACTTGTGCAGATCCATACACTGATGATCTTTGTTAGGAGAGAAATCTCCGACAGAAATTCTCCAGGAGGTAGACCAATACATCCTGCGCCATGAGGAATGTAATAAGCAAATGCAGAGGCTCATGTCATCTACTAAAGATGTAATAATAAAAGGGATGGTCTGTGGCTATAAAGGACCAGGAAAGGATTCTTGTCAGGTAAGTTCATGGGTCCTTTCCCCAGCCCCAGATGGCAGAGCCTGGGTTATTTGCTGCTTCCTCTATTCATGCCTAGTTGAGTTAAGGATATTCATAGAGGGAAACCTGCCGTGGTTGCCCTAACTTGGCCTGGCCTGTTCTTTCAAAAGGGAGCAGCACTGCCTGGGGGCATTGCTGGCGTGTGGGAAAGCTGAGGTGGGTAATACTAATAACATATGCTGTACTAATTGAGGTGCTCCTATGTGGCACTCACCATGCCAATGGGGACATTAACCCTCATTATCTCAGTTAACCCACAGCACAACCCTGCAACATAAACATCACACCCTTGTACGAATGTGGAAGGTGAGATCCAAGGACATTATTTCAGGATCCTCATATGAGTACCAACACCCAGACCCATGCTCTTCCCTCTTCACCGAGCTGCCTTTCTGAGGAGGGGGCATTTGAGTTGGGTCTTAGAGGCTGAGTATTTGGATTTCTTAGAAAGAGGAAAACAGCATTGTAGGGAGAGGGAATAGCACGTATATATTCCCTCGAGGTCTGAGGGAACTTCTCATGTTAAGGGACACTTTACACATTTGGAGCAATGAGGTAGCAAATGTGGCTGAGAAGTGGGTTGGAGTCAGAGTATGTGTGGCTTGGAGTGCTATGCCAAGTTTATAGATTTTGCTCTGGCAGGACTTGGGAGGGAGGCTTGATGAGCATAATTAGATTTGCCTTTTAGATACATGACTCCCTGAGCTGTGTGGTGCATAGACTGAGGTCTAGTTTTTTTTTTTTTTTTTTTTTTTTTTTGAGACAGAGTCTCACTGTCACCCAGGCTAGAGTACAGTGGTGTGATCTCGGCTCACCGCAACCTCTGCCTCCCAGGTTCAAGCAATTCTCCTGCCTCAGCCTCCCGATTAGCTGGGACTATAGGTGCCCGCCACCAGGTCCAGCTCATTTTTTGGATTTGTTAGTGGAGACGGAGTTTCACCATGTTAGCCAAGATGATCTCGATCTCCTGACCTCATGATCTGCCCTCCTTGGCCTCCTCTAGTCTTGTTTTCATCAGCTAGGCCGTGATAAATTGAGTCTTGAGTGATGCTGGGGCAGGGAGGCAGGTGGAGGTGTTTTTGAGGCTGACCCGTCAGTTCTCGTTGACTGACTGCATGTGGGGCTGGGGGTGAGAGAGAGGCTCAGGAGGACCCTGTTTTTCTGATTGAGGCAGTTGGTCAGCAGAGGCGGTCTGGGAAAGGACATGCAGACTTCTGCTTGAGTTGGAGGGTGTGGGGCTGTCTGAGTGGAACTGAAAGTGTGGAGTGAACTAGCTATGTAGGTTAGGAGTTGTAGAGAAACTTCAGGCTAAATATAAGGATTTAGGGGACTGCCATGCAGAGGTGATATTCAAGACGTTTAACAACCGCTATGGTTTGGAAAATGAGCAGTCATTTTCTCAGAGCATATTAAAAATTTTCCCTTAACTTTTTAGTTCCCATGTTCACATATTCAGTTGTCCTATTCACAAACACCTGGGCGGTGGGGCCTTTGAGGTGCCAGGGGATGCCCTATGTGTGCCTGTCTCCCCCGCACCCTGTAGTACAGTCTGCTCTGACATAGAGCCTTTTCAATTTCTGAAGTTTGTTTCTTTTTCTTTCTCCAGGGAGATTCTGGGGGTCCCTTGGTCTGTGAATATAATGACACATGGGTCCAGGTAGGGATTGTGAGCTGGGGCATTGGCTGTGGTCGCCAAGGGGTGCCTGGAGTTTATACAGAAATTGGCGTCTACAGTAAGTGGCTGATTACAGTGGTGAATCAGGCTACCTGTTTGTATCCAGCAGTGTTCCTCAGCTTACTCCTGCATCTGGTGCTGCCTCTGGGCATCCCGGTGGCCCTGTGATCACCCCAGCCCACTCCCCTTTTGTTTCTGAGTCTCATACTAGGCCTCTCCTCCAACCTCCCACTCCTTCTCGATATCCTTTCTGCAAATCCCAGTTGGAATCCACAGGCCCTCTGGAGATCCACACAATAGAGCATAGTGGGGAGACTGGGGCCTGGAAAGTGTCCCTGCCTGGTGCCCTGGTCACCTGCCTCAGCTGTGCCTGCACCAGGGCTGTGCTCTGCCTGGTGGGAAGGAAGGATGAACCAATTCCAGCTAGAGGACCAGCCGCCCTGCCAGGGGGCCACGGTGACTCTTCAATACCTGGGGGAACGTCTATCAAGGAAGAGACATCATCAACCCTTGAAGCAAGCGTTAGACATGGTTCTGGTTTTAGGACTCCCACCTGAGCCTTTGTGAAACCAACCAGCTGGGCAATTGCTCAGAGAGAGTGAAGGAGGCATTTCCAGGTCCCTGCAGAGGTGTGAGGCCTGGGACTTCCACTCTGGCTCAGTTGTCTGGGGCTGGGAGAAGTTCCCCTGCAGCCCGGTGTGGGTCCATCTGTGAGTAGACAGCCTCTGCCACACCAGCTCTCTTGGGGCAACCCATTCTTGTTATCCCCTTCCTCAGTGCCCTAGTGGCTGCTTTCAGGTTGTGTTGAGACAGTTATGGAGTGTGGAGTTTTCAGAAATCAACTGAATAAATGTTTGGAGAATCCTGTGTTCTGCATGTCTACTGGCCTGGGTGTTGGGGACGCTGAAGAGAACTTACGTCACATTAAGCTTAGGAAGATGCTGATGATTCTTTTTAAACTAAAGAGTGAGAGAGGAAGTCTCTGCCTACGCAGTTGTGAGTTGGATGAATGATTTTAGACAGTTGGGTTTTGCTGCCTGTGCTCTCCATGGCCATCAGCATTTCCACATGGAGTTTTGTAGCCGAGTTTGCTAGTTGTTGCATCTGGGAAGGAGGAAGTGAGAGAGACGAAACAAGAGAGGGGTCAGGGCACTACATTTCAAACTGTAACCTCCATTTGCTGCCTATTTCTGTCCCTCTTTCTCCAAGCTTTGAGCACCAGATCACTTTAATCAGGCTGTATGGAAAGCAGAGGGCTGAGGGTTAGGGAGATGTTGGGTTGGGGTAATTAATAATTCTGGCTCATTTCCCTCACTACCCTATGGTCCCAGGGTCTTTCTCTGGTATGATGCAGAGCACACTACTGCTTCCAGTTTCCCTCTTTGTTTATGAAACTTTGAAGTTGCCTCCTCCTTTTAGGAGAGGCACCAACACCAGCTTGGCTGTAGAGACCCCAACCCAGACGGTACCCAAGGTGTTAAGAAGCAGACACCTAGATAGAACAGCAAAGTGGGACTATCCGGGGGCCAACAGCCTTCTGAGCTGAGAGCCTCAGGGGGCTGACAGCATTCTGGTCTGAGGGCCTTGAGCAGAATCTGACCCATATATTTATTCTCTCTGAACAGGTGATTATTATGAACAAACAGGTATTCTGTGTTTTCTCATAGAACCAAGGTAAACTAGGTAGGCAGCTGGTGCCTGCTTACCACTGATCAAGGACAAACTAGAAAGTATTCTCCACGAGGGAGCCACAGGGGCAGGGTCACATATTCCATGCTTAAAGAATTGTTTTAACTGGTGTATGAAATGCATATACAGTACTGTTTTGCTTCTCTAGAATGCCCCAAGTAGTTTTCCACTTGAGGTGGGGGCGGGCTAGGTTTTCCTTGCCACTGTTCTTACCAAACAATATAGTCTATTGTATACTCAGCATTTCTCAACAATCATACACTCAACATTTCTCAACAATCATACACTCAGCATTTCTCAACAGAGAGGATTAGTGTGTTTTGCATATGGGAAGAAGGTGCATGTGAATATTTACGTGAATAAAGATTGGTAGAGGCTGGACAGTGGCTCACACCTGCAATCCCAGCACTTTGGGTGGCTGAGGAAGGCAGATTGCTTGAGCCCAGGAGTTTGCTGCCTCTAGAATTTTTCTGCAGTCTCCTGGATATGGTGCCATCCCTATTAGAATCAAGAGGGGTCCAGCATGACATCTTATGCCAATACAACCCTCTCTTAATTACCATACCTTTACAGTAAGTCTTGAAATCCAATAACTATCTGCCTTAGTTAATTCTAGGTTCTATATGGATGAATCTCAAAAATGATGTTTGGAAAAAATATGTGGAGGATAAGAAGCCAGACACAAAAGAGCATTGGCTGCATGGCTCCATTTACATGGCGTTCAATAACATGCAAATCTAATCTGCTAGTAATCAGAACAGTGGTTATCCACCAATCTCTACCCTTTTTTTTTTGAAACAGAGTCTGACTCTGTTGCCCAGACTGGAGTGCAGCAGCATGATCTCAGCTCGCTATACCCTTGACCATGCAGGCTCAAGCAATCTTCCCACCTCAGCCCCCCATGTAGCTGGGACTACAGGGATGCACCAATATGCCCAGCTAATTTTTGTACTTTTAGTGGAGATGGGCTTTCACCATGTTGTCCGGGCTGGTCTCAAACTCCTGAATACAGATGTGGTAAACATTTCATTAATTTTTTAATAAAATTTGATTATAATGTATTAATTGGTAGAGTCCTCATGACTTAAACACTTCCCATTAGGCCCATCTCCAAATACTTTTGCTTTGGGGATAAAGTTTCCAACATATAAACTTTGGGGAACACAGTGAAACCATAGTAAGGGGTAAGGTGGATCCTGGCTAATCTGACCTAACAGGATTCTTGCTTAAGATAGGCCAGAGTGATCAGACATCACCTGGGAGATGGGAGAGCATGAGGAATCTGATCAGATAATGAGGATAATCAGATATCAAGAATGGGAATTCTGGCAAAATGGACTTAGCAGAGTTCTTTTGCTAAAAGTAGATTTTACAAGGAAGTGCACAGACAGACCTAGGAGAAAGTTTAGAAGACTGATTCAAGTTTGGCCAGGCAAATAACTTTTGTCACCACTCAAAATCTTATATATGAATGTTTATTGCATCTGTATTTATAATAGCCAGGATCTGGAAACAATCCAAATGTCAACAGTTGAGTGATAAACAATGAAATAGTACTCAGCAATAAAAAGAAGAAAGTTTTGTCAATTTAAAAATAAATAAAAAGTGAATAACATTTAAAAAATGAGAAAAAGAATAAAGATAAACTATGAATATACACAATGACATGGATGAAATTTAAAAAAGCATTATGTTGAGTGAAAGAAATCAGAATCCATCAATTTAGATTGCAAGCAGTCTTCCAAGTTAGCCGAACAATTGAGGACTTTCCTATTGCTGGTTAGGGACTGTCCCTCATCACACGTTTGTCCTTTATGACTTCTTTGGTGCAAGTGCTATGTCTTCACTTAATGACCTTTAAGGTTCCTCCTGTAGGTCAACAGCATGAGCTTTAAAAGCTAGCTTTACTGGCTGGGCGTGGTGGCTCACACCTGTAACCCCAGCACTTTGGGAAGCCGAGGTGGGCAGACCACCAGGTCAGGAGATCAAGACATGATGAAACATGGTGAAACCCCATCTCTACTAAAAATACAAAAAATTTAGCTGGGCATGGTGGTGGGTGCCTGTAATCCCAGCTACTTGAGAGGGTGAGGCAGGAGTATTGCTTGAACCCAGGAAGCAGAGGTTGCAGTGAGCTGAGATTGTGCCACTGCACTCCAGCCTGGCCGACAGAGCGAGACTCCGTCTAAAAAAAAAGCTAGCTTTACCTTTCACACATATTACTTTCCTGCAGGTCACCAGTTGCAAAACAGAAATTTCTGACGACTGAGGACTTGGGTCTGAGTACCCAGAGGAGTAATGAAAAGGAAAGAACAAAGATTCCCAAGTTCCCCAACTTCTTTTTTTCCTTACATTTCTATGTGATTGCCTTATCTAAGAAAGTCAGGTGTCTCACAGCAAGGGGTATGGGAAGAGAAAGGAGTACCCAAAGAGATTCTGAGATCAACTTCATCACCAGATATATTAGAAACTTATCAAAATCTGGCCAACTCTTGACTTTGCTTAGGCATTTTGTTTTAAACAAAAAGAGTGATGTGGAAATTTCAGATCAAGAGATCTAGAAATCTCTAGATAATATTCTATTATCTATGTTTTAAAAGACACAAAGTGATATTGTAGGGTCATTAAGGAATATCCAGTAAAGAACTTGCCTTCTCACTATAAACAATTAGAAAACTAGACAGAATAAAATAAATAACTTCAGATATCAGGATGATAGGCAGTATAGGACTGTGATCCTAGAGAGAAGGAAAACAAGTAAAGTGAGTTCTATAATTATATTGGCCTCCTTTGTGGAGGCAATTTTCAGATGGCACAGAGGGAAACCAAAACAGAACACTGATGTCATTAAGAGAAGGAGACAGAGATTGGAGTTCAGGAAGGCTGGGTATCTGTAGTTTGCAGATCAGAATACTGTACAGCAGAGGTTGGCAGACTATGACTGTGGACCAGTTCAAGACATAGTCTTTTTTTGTACAGGCCTAAGATAAGAATGATTTATATATTCTTAAAAGATTTGTTTTTTAAAAAAGAATATAGCAGAGACTATGTGTGGTCTAGAAAGCCTCAAATATTTACTATCTAGCTATATAGAGAGAAGTTTGTCAAACCCTGCTATATAGGATGAAGATATGCAGAGAAAGTTCCAGAAATCTGCAGAGCACTCCCTTTTAGTCTTTGGCTGAATGTTAATTTGCACATCAATAGGGTAAATTTTGAGGTGACTATGCAAAGAACAAATGCCAGGGAGCCATGAGCTGAGCAATTCTCAGAACTCACACAGTACTGGGAGACATTCAAGTTTCATCCAACTAGAGGGGAGGGATCTCACTGAATACTTGGGTGGTCAGTAGAGATCCTACAAGATTCATACCTTAATATCAAGGGTAAGGTAGCTGATATGGTTTGGCTCTGTGTTCTCACCTTGAATTGTAATCCCATGTGTCTATGGAGGAACCTGGTAAGGGGGTGGTTTCCCCCATGCTGTTCTCATGATGGTGAATGAGTTCTCATGAGATTTGATGGTTTAAATGTATTTGGCAGTTCCCCACTTGCTTGCTGTCTCTTCTGCCACCATGTAAGCCATGCCTTGCTTCCACTTTGCCTCCCACAATTATGTTTCCTGAGGCCTCCCCAGCAATGTGAAACTGTGAGTCAATTAAACCTCTTTTGTTTGTAAATTACCCAGTCTCAGGTAGTTATTTTTTGCAGTTTGAAAATTGACTAATACATAGAATTGGTACTGGCAGAGTAGAATACTGCTATAAAGATAACCTGAAAATGTGGAAGCGACTTTGGAACTGGGTAATGCATAGAGGTTGGAACAGTTTGGAGGGCTCGGAATAAGACAGGAAAATGTGGGAAAGTTTGGAACTTCCCAGAGACTTGTTGAATATTTTGACCAAAATGTTGACAGTGATATGGACAGTGAAGTCCTGGCCGAAGTAGTCTCAGATGGAGATGAGGAACTTCTTGGGAACTGAAGCAAAGGTCACTCTTGCT
This sequence comes from Sapajus apella, assembly GCF_009761245.1. Lineage (NCBI taxonomy): Eukaryota > Metazoa > Chordata > Mammalia > Primates > Cebidae > Sapajus > Sapajus apella. The sequence goes on from NW_022436978.1 coordinate 1,547,467, forward strand.
ATGCTTTAGGAAAGAGACTGGTGGCATTTTGTCCCAGCCCTAGAGATCTCTGGAACTTTGAACCTGAGAGAGATGATTTAGGGTATCTGGTGGAAGAAATATCTAAGCAAGAAAGCATTCAAGAGGTGACCTGGCTTTTTCTAAAAGTGTAGAGTCAATCATATGCATTCATAGAGAGATGATCTGAAATTGGAACTTATGTTTAAAAGGGAAGCAGAACATAAAAGTTTGGAAAACTTGCAGCCTGACCATGCAGTAGAAAAGAAAAATCCATTTTCTGGGGAGAAGTTCAAGCCAGCTGCAGAAATTCACATAAGTAATGAGGAGCCAAATGGTAATAGCCAAGATAATGGGGAAAATGTCTCCAGGGCATGTCAGAGATCTTCATGGTAGCGCCTCCCATCACAGGCCCAGAGGCCTAGGAGGGAAAAATGGTTTTGTGGGCCAGGCCCAGGACCCTGCCACTCTGTGCAGCCATGAGACACGGTGTCCTGTGTCCTAGCTGCTGAAGCTCCAGCCATGGCTAAAATGGGCCAAGGTACAGCTCAGGCCATTGCTTCGGAGAGTAAATGTCCCAAGACTTTGCAGCTTTCACGTGTGCTGGGCCTGTGGGTGTGCAAAAACAAGAGTTGGGGTTTGAGAACCTCCACTTGGATTTCAGAAGATGTATGGAAATGCTTGGCTGTCTAGGCAGAAGTCTGCTGCAGTGGCAGAGCCCTCATGGTGAATCTCTTCTATGACAGTGCAAAAGGGAAATGTGGGGTTGGAGCCCCCACACAGAGTCCCCACTGGGGCATTGCCTAGTGGAGCTGTGAGAAGAGGGCCACTGTCCTCCAGACCCCAGAATGGTAGATCCACTGGCAGTTTGTACCACGTGCCTGGAAAAGCACAGGCACTTAATGCCAGCCCATGAAAGCAGCTGTGGGGGGTTGTGCCCTGCAGGTCCACATGGGTGGAGCTGCCCAAGGCTGTGGGAGCCCACTCTTTGCATCAGTGTGCCCTGGATGTGAGACATGAGTCAAAAGACATTATTTTGGAGCTTTAAAATGTAAAGACTGCCCTGTTGGGTTTCAGACTTTCATGGGGCCTGTAGGCCTTTCGTTTTGGCCAATTTACCCCATTTGGAATGGGAACATTCACTCAATGCCTGTACGCACATTTTATCTAGAAAGCAACTAACTTGTTTTTGACTTTACAGGCTCATAGATGAAAGGTACTTGCCTTGTCTCAGATGAGACTTTGGACTTGGACTTTTTCAATTAATGCTGGAATGAGTTCAGAACTTGGGGAACTGTTGGGAAGGCATGATTTTTTTTTTATTATTTAAATTTTTTTTTTTTTTGAGACACAGTTTCACTCTTTTGCCTAGGCTGGAGTGCAGAGTCATGATCTCAGCTCACTGCAAGCGCTGCCTCCTGCATTCAGGTGATTCTCATGTCTCAGCCTCTCAAGTAGCTGGGATTACAGGTGTGTACCACCATGCCCAGCTAATTTTTGTATTTTTAGTACAGATGGGGTTTTGCCATGTTGGATAGGCTGGTCTCAAACTCCTGGTCTCAAGTACTCCATCCACTTCAGCCTCCCAAAGTGTTGGGATTACAGGTGTGAGCCACTGCACCTGGCCTGTGATTGGTTTTTAAATGTTGAACAGAAATGATACCGATGGAAATTTGTATCTGTACAAAGAAATGAAGTGGGCCAAAAATGATAGTTTTGTTAATAAATATTAAAGACTTAAAATTCTAAAATTTCTTTCTTTTTTATTTGTTTTTGAGATAGTCTTGCTCTGTTGCTCAGGCTGGAGTGCAGTAGCACAATTTTGGCTCACTGCAGCCTCGACCTCCCCAGGCTCAGGTGATCCTCCCCCCTCAGCCTCCCACATAGCTGGAACTACAGGCACACACCACCGTGCCCATCTAATTTGTTTTAAAATTTCTTTAAAAATTACATCAAATGTGAAGTGGTATACTATGTATTAGTCCGTTTTCATGCTGCTGTTAAAGACATACTTGAGACCGGGCAGTTTACAAAAGAAAGAGGTTTAATTAGACTTACAGTTTCACGTGGCTGGTGAAGCCTCACAATCATGGCAGAAGGCAAGGAAGAACAATTCACATCTTACGTGGATGGCAGCAGGCAAAGAGAGAGCTTGTGCAAAGAAACTCATTTTTTTAAACCATCAGATCTCGTGAGACCCATTCACTATCATGAGAACAGCACAGGAAAGACCCACCCAATGATTCAGTTATCTCCCCCTGCGTCTCTCTCACAACATGTGGGAATTATGGAAGCTACAAGATGAGATTTGGGTGGGGACATAGAGCCAAACCATATCAATATTTGAAGGTAAGTTGTAATAATTTAAAGACATATTGAAAACACTTAAGCAACCACTAAAAAATAATATATGTATATTATTTTATGTATTCCATTTAATCTATGTGTATTCCATTTAATCTATGTATATTCCATTTTGAAGGTAAGTTGTAATAATTTAAAGACATATTGAAAACACTCAAGCAACCACTAAAAAATAAATATGTAAATATGTGTATTATTTTATGTATTCCATTTAATCTTCTAAACTGCCAAT
>NW_022436978.1:1550159-1663408 GCF_009761245.1 Sapajus apella
TATATATATATATATATATATAAACAGTTAATCCAAGATTTGGCAGGAAAAGAGAAAAGATGGGTTAGAGAACAAATGGAATAGAGAAGAAGTAGCAAGATGGTAGACTTAAACTCAACCATATAAATAATTACATTAAGTGTAAAGAATCTGAATAATCCAATAAAAAGACACATTTTTAGACTGAAAAAGAAAGACCCAGCTATATGCTGTCTACAGGAAATTCCCTTTCTTTATTTTTTTGAGACAGAATCTCTCTCTGTTGCCCAGGCTGGAATGCAGCGGTGCAATCATGGCTCACTGCAGCCTCAACCTCTTACACTCAAGTGATCCTCTCACCTCAGCCTCCTGAGTACCTGAGACGACAGGCAAGCACCACCACACCTGACTAATTTTTAAATTTTTTGTAGTGATGAGGTTGTACCATGTTTCCAGGATGGTCTTGAACTTCTTGGCTCAAGTGATCCTCCTGCTTCAGCCTCCCCAAGTTGGATTTACAGGTGTGAGCCACTGTGCCTGGCAGGAAATGTGCTTTAAACATAAGGCACAATTAGATTAAAAGTCAGAGGAAGAAAAATTGTATACTATGCAAATACTACTAATAAGAAAGATATAAGGCTATATTAATATTAGAAAAGTATACTTCAGGAAAAGGAAGATAGCCACACAGAAAGAGGGACATTTCATAATGATAAAATGTGTAATTCATCAAGAACACATAACAATCCTAATTACAGAATTTCAACAAAAGCGATAAAGCAGGAATGAACAGAACAGCAAGGAAAAATAGACAAATCCATAATTATAATGAGAGATTTCAACACTCCTCTCTTAATAATTGATAGAACAAGTAGATCAAAAAAATCAGTAAGGATATTGAAGACTTGAGCAGCACTATTTAACAATTTGACTTCGTTGACATGTATAGAATACTTCATCTAACAACCACAGAACACATTCTTTTCGAGTGCACATGTAACATTTCTCGAGAAAGATCATGTCCTGAGCCATAAAACATGTCTTAATAAATGTAAAATGACTGAAATCATTAATAGTATGGTTTCTGATGAGAATGGAATAAAAAAGTAACAGAGATATCTCGAAAAATCCCCAAATATGTGAAAATTAAAGAATACACTTCAAAATAATGTATTTATTAAAGATAAATCACAAGGGAAATTAGAAAATATTTTGAACTAAGTTATGATGAAAACATAAAAAAATGAATTCTATGGGATGTAGCTAAAGCAATGCTTAAGATAGAAATTTATGACTTTAAATGTTTATTAAAAAAGAAGCAAGATTTTAAGTTCATTATCCAAACTTCCACTTCAGAAAACTAGAAAAAGAAAATTATTCTCAAATGAAAAACAGGAAGGAGGCCAGGCACACTGGCTCACACCTGTAGTCCCAGCACTTTGGGAGGCTGAGGAGGGTGGATAACAAGGTCAGGAGTTCAAGACCAGCCTAGTCAAGATGGTGAAACCCGGTCTCTACTAAAAATACAAAAATTAGCCAGGTGTGGTGGCAGGCACCTATAATCCCAGCTACTCAGAGGCTGAGGCAGAGAATTGCTTGAACCCAGGAGGTGGAAGTTGCAGTGAGCCAAGATCATGCCACTGCACTCCAGCTTGGGTGACAGAGTGAGACTCCATCTCAAAAAAAAAAAAAAAAAACAAAAAAAAAACGGAAGAAAATAAAGACTGGAATGAAAATCAATGAAACAGTAAATGGATTAAAAAAATAGAAAAAAAACTCTCAAATATTTTGGTCTCATGATCACCTTACACTCTCAAAAATTATTGAGAATCCTAGAATCTCGTTGATGTGTTGTATATCTGCCAATGTTTACTGCTTTAAAAATTAAAACAAATTAAAAATGTACTTTATTATTTATTTAAGAATAAAAATAAACCCATACATGTAAACATGAATGACAGACTTTTATGAGAAAAACTATATTTCCCACAAGAAAAAATTAGTGAAAAAATGGTATTATTTTTCAATTTTTCAAATTTCTTTAATGTCAGGATTAATGTTTCTTCTGTATTATTGTTTTGATTGAAGTATATGAAGAAAACCTACCTCATACAGATATATAGTTGGAAGTGGAGGGGTAGTTTAAAAGCCTTTTCAAGTAATTGTACCTTTTCAAATTACTGCTTACGCTCTGCCAGAACTTGACAAGTGGTAGATTTTTGTAATGTAGAATATAAAACTGTATGAAATTTTGTACTCATTACATTAAAATCAGTTGGCCCTTCACTTCAATGCACCTTTTACTCGTGCATAACCTTGTAAAATCTTTGGAAAATATTGGTTCACTTAGTTATGTAATGATTTTCCAAAAGTTGACACATTTCATTTTACAGTATTGTACAATATCAAAAAAGAATTGCCTTCACTCATATTACCACCACTGTCATCAGAAAAGTCTTTAATTACTGGAAAGCTGTTGTGTTCATGCTACCACATACAAATGTTCTAAAATTCAAATTTTCACTTGAAAGCTCAAGTTTTATCACTGGCAACAAATACTGTCAGTCATTTTTCTTAAAGTTGCGGATTCTAACTTATTTTATTTTTGAGAAAATGCCTGCCAAATACTTAGGTCAAAATAATGATAGTTCTATTATTCATTCTTTTAAAGTAAAAATGATGTCCCATGATAAAACCAGCTAGTGCAGTCCACAACTCAAACAACTGTACATGTATTTTCTTGAGTCAACATCATACTTCTGTGTACAGCAGCAGTGTTTTATGCATACTCACCATTTCATCACACAAAATGATTAAATGCATGTGCATTAAAAGATCAATACTTGCTGGGCGCGGTGGCTCAAGCCTGTAATCCCAGCACTTTGGAAGGCCGAGGCGGGTGGATCACGAGGTCAAGAGATCAAGACCATCCTGGCCAACATGGTGAAACCCCGCCTCTAATAAAAATTCAAAAAATTAGCTGGGCATGGTGGTGCGTGCCTGTAATCCCAGCTACTCAGGAGGCTGAGGCAGGAGAATTGCCTGAACCCAGGAGGCAGAGGTTGCGGTGAGCCGAGATTGCGCCATTGCACTCCAGCCTGGGTAACATGAGTGAAACTCCGTCTCAAAAAAGAAAAAAGGATCAATACTTAATAAAGTAGTAATTTTTACAAAGATTATTTATAAGAAACATATCTATGTTATGTATGAATCCCAGTAAGGATGAGTTGTTGGCCCCCAGGGCAGAATATAATCATCTTCCTACAAAATAGCTGGTTGGTTTCCTTCAGGAATGTAGCACATCAAGGTCTTGGCATTGCTCTCTGATGCTGACAGATTGGACATTAAGAGCAGTAGTAGTTAGATCACCTTTGGTGAGAGGAAACCCATGCTGTTTTATTGGGTGAATGAATAGCCTCCAATCCTGCCAACACAACTATACTCTTTTCCTGAGCACAATGCGCAAATGCAGAGGTTGACATGGGGAGCAGCTAGCTGACCTCTACTGGAGGAGTCATCCTATCCACTTGGCTGTTGAGTGCTTCCTCTGCAGCAGATGCCCATTGGTGGGCATTGGTATGAGATTTTAAAAAGCCACACATTTTGTTCCCACTCCCTTAGGTCTGGCCATATGCTTCTTCCCCAGATGTTTGAATTTTGCTATTTCTAAGGCCCAACCAACCAGACAAGCCATTCATCACTGCTTGAGGGTCCATATATATTCTTACTCAGGCTACTTCTCCCTTTACAACATGTTGAGAACCAGGTGTACCGTTTGAAGCTCTACTTAACAGGATTTCCACCCCACCATTGTCTTTTAGGGCCACTCATGAATGGGGGATTGTGATGGTTGATACTGAGTGACAACTTTATTAGATTGAAGGGTGTAAAGTATTGATCCTGGGTGCACCTGTGAGGGTGTTGCCAAAGGAGATTAAAATTTGAATCAGTGGGCTGAGAAAGGCAGACCCACCCTTAATTTGGGTGGGCACCATCTAATCATCTGCCAGCATAGCTGAAATATAAAGCAGGCACAAAAACATGAAAAGATTAGAGTGGCCTAGCCTCCCAGCCTACATCTTTCTCTTGTGCTGGATGCTTCCTGCCTTTGAAAATCGGACTCCATGTTCTTTATTTTTAGGACTTGGACTGGCTTTCTTTGCTCCTCAGCTTGCAGATGGCCTATTGTGGAACCTTGTGATCATGTGAATTAATACTTAAAAAACTCATATATATATACGTCTCCTATTAATTCCGTCCCTCTAGAGAACCCTGACTAATATAGATTTTGGTACCAAGAGTGATTCTAAAGGAACAGAATGTTAAGGATGGAGTTCTTTCACTGGTTTTGGGGTTTCTGGAGTTGGCTGCTTAATATGATTAGACCCAAAAATGTGAAGGACTCTACTTCTAATATTTTGGAGAACACTGATAGTCCTTGGCATGAACTGTTCAGAGAGTTATGCAAAATAAATGCATTTGACACTCTTGATTCACTGCTTGTGAGAGTTAAGGGGTTTAGTGACTCTATACATAATACCTTTGATCATACATGGAGAACCAAGGAACATAATGAAGCTGATTGGTTGCTCCTAAGTTCAGTGGACAAAGTGATGAAAGAAAATGATTCTAACTGGAATTCTAACTCCCAGCTTCAGAAGCAGATACTGAGCCTCAAATCTGCTAAGATTGCCCTGAGGGAGAGTCTTATCTCCTGTAGAGAAAGAGCTGAAATTGTGGAAAGACAGATACAAGCTCTTATCATGCGAGTGGCTGACCTGCAATGAAATGTGTATGCACAGCCTCGCCGTTGTCTACTGTTCAAGTGAGGGCATTGACTGGAAAAGAATGGGACCCTGCAACTTGGAATGGGGACTTGTGGGAGGACCCTGATGAAGCTGGGGACACTGAGTTTGTAAACTCTGATGAATCTTTTTGTCCAGGAGGAACAGCTTCCCCATCTCCAATAGTGGCAACCTCCTCTCCCTGAGCCATGCTGCCATCAGCCTTTCCACCTTAGTCTAAGGAGATAAACTCTGTGCTGCCCAAGGCAACAGTGATGGCCTCCCCTGAGGCAGTTGCCAGGCAAGATAATGTTGATTCTCCTCAGGAGCCACCCCAACACCATTTGCTGCTAGACCTATAACTAGACTAAAGTCACAGTGGGCCCCTGGAGGTGAGATTGAGAGTCGGACCCATGAGAAGGTGCACTACACTCAAAAATAGCTGCTTGAGTTTTCTAATTTATATAAGCAGAAATCTGGAGAACGGGCATGGGAATGGATATTAAGAATGTGGGATAATGGTGGAAGGAACATAGCGTTGGGTCAGGCTGAATTTATTGATTTGAGCCCACTAAGTAGGGACTCTGCATTTAACGTTGCAGCTTGGGGAATTAAAAAAGGTTCTAATAGTTTATTTGCTTGGTTAGCTGAAATATGCATTAAAAGATGGCTCAGCCAAGATGGCCAAATAGCAACAGCTCTAGAGTGCACTTCCCAGCGAGAATGCAGAGGGTGAGTGATCACTGCGTTTCCAAATGAGTTTTTACTGCCCACAGACCAGGAGATTCCCAGGTGGAAAAGTGCCATGAGTCTCCAGCATGGCTGTTTCAGCCAGCGCAGTAGGTCTCCACACAAAAACTCACAAAAATCTGGGCAGCAGTTTTAACTGGTGCCTGGAATTCCTGGGAGACAGAGTTGCCCATTCAAATGAAAAAAAGGGGGCTGAAACAGGGGCCAGGTTATCTGGCTTGGCAGGTCCCACCCCCACAAAGACCAGCAATCTGAAACACTCTGGATTGAGAGTTTCACAGCAAGCACAGCTGGACTCAGGATGGTCCAGCTCTGTGAGGGGAAGGACATCTACCATTACAGAGGCAGTCCACCACTACTGAGGCAGTCCGCCATTACTAAGGCAGTCCACCATTACCGAGGCAGTCTGCCATTTCCGAGGCAATTGGCAATTACCAAGGCAGTCTGCCATTACAGAGACAGTCTGCCATTACTGAGGCAGTTCTAACTATACACATGCACATTTATGTTCATTGCAGCACTGTTTACAATAGCAAAGACTTGGAACTAACCCAAATGCCCATTGATGATAGACTGGACAAGGAAAATGTGGCACATATACACCATGGAATACTATGTAGCCATAAAAAACGATGAGTGCGTGTCCTTTGTAGGAACATGGATGAATCTGGAAACCATCATTCTCAGCAAACTGACACAAGAACAGAAAATCAAACACCACATGCTCTCACTCATAGGCAGATGTTGAACAATGAGAACACATGGACACGGGGGGGAGCATCACACATTGAGGACTGTTGGGGGGGGACTAGGAGAGGGACAGTGGGGGATAGGGAGTTTGGGAGGGATAACATGGGGAGAAATGCCAGATATAGGTGATGGGGTTGGAGGCAGCAAACAACATTGCCATGTGTGTACCTATGTAATAATCCTGTATGTTCTGCACATGTACCCCAGAACCTAAAGTACAATAAAATATATTAAAAAAAAAACAGCCCACTTCGAGTGAGGTGGAAATGCCTGATTTCCCTTTGTTTAATGTAGAGGAAGTGATCCAAAGGCTTAGGGAGATTGGTATGGTGGAGTGGATTAGTCACTTTAGATCTACTCATCCCAGCTGGGAGTATCCAGAAGATAAACCCTTGACCAATACCTTGTGAGATAGATTTGTGAGTGCTCACCAACGGGTGACCTCAGCACAGGAAGATTTTAATAGGCAAGTGGATAGGATGACCCATTCTGTGGACACTACTCAGCCTCTTTCTCCAGCCACCCCTGTCATCGCCCAATGGGCCCATGAACAATGTGGCCTTGGTGGCAGAGATGGAGGTTACACATGGGCTCAGCAATATGGACTTCCATTCACCAAGGCTGACCTGGTTATGGTCACTGCTGATTGCCCAATTTGCCAGCAGCAGAGATCACTGCTGAGTCCTGAATATGGCACCATTCCTCAGGGTGATCAGCCAGCTACCTGGTGGCAGTGTGATTATATTGGACCTCTTTCCTCATGGAAAGGGCAGAGGTTTATTCTCACTGTAATAGACACTTACTCTAGATATGGGTTTGTCTCTCTTGCATGCAATGCTTCTGTCAAGGCTACCATCCATGGACTCATGGAATGCCTTATCCACCATCCTGGTATTCCACATAGCATTGCCTCTGACCAAGGCACTCACTTAACGGCTAAAGAAGTGTGACAATGAGATCACGTTCATGGAATTCATTGGTCTTACCATGTTCCCCATCAACCTAAAGCAGCTGGATTGGTAGAATGGTAGAATGGCCTTTTGAAGTCACAATTGCAACACCAACTAGGTGACGATTTCTTTGTAGGGGTGGGGCAAAGTTCTCCAGAAAGCTGTGTATGCTCTGAATCAGCGTCTAATATATGATACTGTTTCTACCACAGCCAGGATTTATGGGTCCAGGAATCAAGGGGTGGAAGTGGCAGTGGCACCACTCATCATCACCCCTAATGATCCACTAGCCAAATTTTTGCTTCCTGTTCCCACAACATTACGTTCTGCTGGCCTAGAGGTCTTAGTTCCAGAGGGAGGAATGCTGCCACTAGGAGACACAACAACGATTCCATTAAACTGGAAGTTAAGATTGCCACCTGGACACCTTGGGCTCCTCCTACCTTTAAGTCAACAGGCTAAGAAGGGAGTTACAGTGTTGGCTGGGGTGATCGACCTGGACTATCAAGATGAAATCAGTCTACTACTCCAGTACACAGGTGAGGAAGAGTATGTATGGAATACAGGGAATCCATTAGAGTGTCTCTTAGTACAACCATGCTCTGTGAGTAAGGTCAATGGGAAACTACAACAGCCCAATCCAGGCAGGACTGCAAATGACCCAGACCCTTCAGGAATGAAGGTTTGGGTCACTCTGCCAGGAAAAAACCACCGCCTGCTGAGATGCTTGCTGAAGGCAAAGGGAATACAGAATGAGTAGTAGAAGAAGGTAGTTATCAATACCAGTTACGATCACATGACCAGCTGCAGAGACAAGGACTGTAACTGTCATGAGTACTTCCTCCTTTTGTTAAAAATATGTTTGTGTATGTGTACACTTATGCTAAGAAAATATCTTAATTTATTTCCTTTTTCCTTTCTCATGTGACATAAGATTTATTCACTTCATAACAGCATTTAAGTATTGTGAACTTTATGCAATAGTATTTTGATTGGGGATTGGTGTGTTTCCAGTTGTATAAAAGATCATCGTATTATGTTAGGTGTAATTATGACCTTATTATTATCTTTATTTGAAAATTATGTATGATCTCAGGAGCTGTTTATGGGTTCAAGTTAATGAGGGGTGGACTTGTGTTAATTAATTCTGAGTGTCAACTTGATTGGAATGAAGGATGCAGAGTATTGATCCTGGGTGTGTGTCTGTGAGGGTGTTGCCAAAGGAGATTAACATTTGAGTCAGTGGGCTGGGAAAGGCAGACCCACCCTTAATCTGGGTGGGCACCATCTAATCAGCTGCCAGTAGGGCTAGAATATAAAGTAGGCAGAAAAACGTGAAAGGACTAGACTGGCCTAGCTTCCCAGCCTACATCTTTCTCTTGTGCTGGATGCTTCCCGCCCTCGAACACTGGACTCCATGTTCTTCAGTTTTAGGACTTGGACTGGCTTTCCTTGCTCCTTGGCTTACAAATGGTCTAGTGTGGGACCTTGTGATTGGGTGAGTTAATATTCCTTAATAAACTTCCCTTTTTATATATACCTATCCTATTAGTTCTGTCCCTCTAGAGGACCCTGACTAATACAGGGATATAATGCAATAGAAGGCAATTTTCAGCTGTCACAGGATTTTAAATACATTTTTGAAGCAGGCACAGGTTCTTTCTCCTTTAGCTAGGATGCTCCTCATGAGGCTATGAGTGTAAACGGAGGGAGAGGTTTCAATGCATCGTAAATGGGTGACATGGGGGTCTAGTTTATCTCTTTGTATAACTTACTTGTGTCTTCAAGACCTGCCTTAATCCACTTCCAAAGTATCACTTCCATTGAATGATGGATTGCTGTTTAGTCCAGTTGAGTTTATGACTTGGTGAGTCTGAATATCTACCTTATGATAGGAAGCTCCAGTCTCTTGATCACGTAATGTTTCATGGTCTGGCACTTAGTTCCCTTCAGGGTTTAGTAGTGCATCCGGAGTTGCTTTTCAAATAACATACAGTTTCTTTGCTACAGATGATATGATCTTGCTTCAGAACTGAAAGACCTACACTGTGACTCTCTAGGTATGACATATCAGAGACTCTTTACAGCATTTTAATTCACCACAGCAAACTCTAGGACCATGGTATTTGCCAGGACACGTACCCCAAGTGACAGGGCTGCTTATACCACAGCCTGACTCCATCTTTTGACAGGAGGAACTGCAAAGCATTGTGGTCATTTTTTCAGTCTGTCACAGAGGTCTTTATGTATTAAACAACACCTCTTGTTATTTCCATGTAAATACACTGGTTGAATAATACAAAATATTGAATTAATGCCATGGAATCAGAAAATTGCTGAGCAACTCATTTGGTCAAATTTGCCCTAATGGAAAGAACTTTACCACAACAAGCTTCTGTAAAAGCAAAAACCAACACTCTACCTTGCTTCTAATGCCCCAGTATTTTCCCATGGCATAGTTAGGGGGAAAATTGATTCCAGAAATAAACCAAAATATAACAGGGGCATCCTATCTATTTGTGATACCAAAGTAATAAAAGTGTCACTATTCCTATAAACCTACACTTCATAACAAAAATGATTTTATCTCCTAATTTTACTCTGCTGGTGTCTCAATGTATGTCATAACCTTTATGAATATGATGGTCATGTGAGAAAGTTGATGTGTTCTCAGTTTGAACAGACTCATGCAAGCCTGGTGATCTTGGTAATTTTGTGGGATTTTTCCTTTAAATGCTCACTCTAAGTTTGATGAATCAATTCTTCTGAGGTCTGACTTTCTTGCACCCTACAAAGAAACTTCTTTATTTTTCAAAATGTATTTATTTCTGAGTCTTCCTTTGTCACATTTATTGGCCATTTGGATTGCCTCTTTTGTGCAGGGCCTTCAAGGTATCTGCCATATTGTGAGTGATTTTCAGTTCTTTTGATATTCTGGATACTGGTTCTTTTTTTTTTTTTTTTTTTTGAGACGGAGTTTCGCTCTTGCTACCCAGGCTGGAGTGCAATGGCGCGATCTCAGCTCACCGCAACCTCCGCCTCCCGGGTTCAGGCAATTCTCCTGCCCCAGCCTCCTGAGTAGCTGGGATTACAGGCACGCGCCACCATGCTCAGCTAATTTTTTGTATTTTTAGTAGAGACGGGGTTTCACCATGTTGACCAGGATGGTCTCGATCTCTTGACCTCGTGATCCACCCGCCTCGGCCTCCCACAGTGCTTGGATTACAGGCTTGAGCCACCGCGCCCGGCCTGATACTGGTTCTTTGTTGGTTATGTGTGTTGCAAGTATCTCCCCTACCATGTGGCTTTTTATTCTTTCCATAAATTTTTATGGTGCCTTTTGATGGACAGTGGTTCTTAATTTAAAGGTGTCACATTTATTAATCTTTCTTCATGGTCAGTGTTTTTTGTATCCTGTATAAGAAATAATTCTCTACTCCATGGTCATGAAGATATTTCCTTATAATCAGCATCTTATTGATGAGAATTTTTGTTTTTTACTGTGTTTTGCTATTACAAACAGTTGCTTCAGGGCCTTGTTATATATATTTGGCGTACTTGGCATGTTTTCTTAAAGGATTTCTATATAGAATAAACTGCCAGCAGAGAAATTACTAGGCAGGATGATATTTTAAATGTTGATAATCACTGAAAAATTGACTTCCAAAAGTATTGAACATACCTTTCATTCAAGATACTTATCACACCGTATTACAACTATTGATCAATCTGTTCATCCACCTGTGAAGAGATGCTGCCCATATGGTTCTGGATGCTGAAAAAAATAAAGCAAGTCTGTTCTTTAACATGGTTGTAATTGGGTTGAATTCATCAACTGCAAAGGAGAAAAACAGCAGAGATTGTGAAAAATGTTGCTTGGACATGGCTTAAGATCTAGAACTTGGATGTTGAGATCAGACTGCAGCAAAGGATGCTTCTCCTTCAAGGAGATAATTTACAATGACTTAAAAAGAAGTATTCTAATATGTTTTGAGATAAACAAAAGTTTGATCAGTACACCTAAAGATGACTGGATGGCAAATTGGACACTGATGTTGATTTTTTAGTTTGTAATTTTAAAAATAATTACATTTGCTAACAGAATATATTGTTATATAAAAAAGTAGGCTCCAAAAAATGTGCCCAATTATGAAGATAATCAGATCTCCCTCTTCTTTTTGCTTATCCTTTTTCTTATTTTTCTACAGTGAAAATAACTTGCCTTCATAATAATAATATATTGCTGACGCTTAGGCTAATTGGCTTTAAAAGCAAAAATTCTGCAGTCAAGATTAGACAATAACAATACTGTATACAAACTTTTGTCTTCATTTCTTTTTTTCTTTTTTTTTTTTTTTTTTTGAGACGGAGTTTCGCTCTTGTTACCCAGGCTGGAGTGCAATGGCGCGATCTCGGCTCACCGCAACCTCCGCCTCCTGGGTTCAGGCAAATTCTCCTGCCTCAACCTCCTGAGTAGCTGGGATACAGGCACGCGCCACCATGCCCAGCTAATGTTTTTGTATTTTTAGTAGAGACGGGGTTTCACCATGTTGACCAGGATGGTCTCGATCTCTTGACCTCGTGATCCACCCGCCTCGGCCTCCCAAAGTGCTGGGATTACAGGCTTGAGCCACCGCGCCCGGCCTTGTCTTCATTTCTTTTGTTTTATTTTGAGACAGCGTCTCGCTTTGTCACCCAGGCTAGAGTGCAGTGATGAAATCATGGCTCACTGCAATCTCGACATGCTGGATTCAGGTCATCCTCCCACCTCAGCCTCCTGAGATGCTGGGACTACAGGTATGCAGCACCATGCCTGGCCAATTTTAATTGTTTTGTAAAGATGGGGATCTTGCTATGTTGCCCACATTGGTCTTGAACTCCTGGCTCAAGCCATCTACCCACATCAGCCTCCCAAAGTGTTGGGATTACAGGTGTGAGCCAGTGTGCCTAGTCAAACTTTTATCTTATTAAAGCTTTATAATTGTGTTATTTTTTGAATTAAATAAAAAAATTTTTTTAGATAACTTATGAAATTAAATAGTTTCACATGCAGTGGTAAGAAATAATAATAGAGTTCCTCTATACCATTTACCCAGTTCCTGCAGTGATAATATCCTGAAAAACAATAGTACCTCATCACAGCCAGGATATCGACATTGATGCAATCCATCTGTCTTACTCAGATTTCTCCAGTTTCACTTGTGCTAATTTGTGAGGGTGTACAAGTCAAGATGTATGTATAATTCTATACAATTTAATCATATATGCAAGTATCTACCGCCATAGTCAAGAACAGAAAAGAATTTCATTACTAGAGTATTCCTTGTGTTGCCTTTTCAAAACCATACCTACCTCCCTAACTCTGGACAGTCACTAATCTGCTTTTCATTTCTCAAATTTTATCTTTTCAAAAATGTTGTATAAATGAAACTATACAGCATATAAGCTTTTGGGATTGGTTTTTTGGTTCAGCATTATTCCCGGAAATTCATTCAAGTTGTTGCTTCTATTGATATTTTACTCTATCTTTTGCTGAGTAGTATTCTGTGATATGAATATACCACAATTTGTTTATTCACCCATTGAACGACATTTGAGTTTGTATTCATTTCCCATTACAGCTGTAACAATTTGCCACAAATGCAATGGTTTGAAACAACCAAATGTAGTATCCTGTAGTTTAGAGGTTAGAAGTCCTAAAACCAGGGAGTTGGCCAGCTGTGTTTTTTCTGGAGGCTCTAAGGGATAATCTGTTTCTTTGCCATTTTCAGTTTCTAAAGGCTGCCTGCATTTCTAGGCTTGTGTCCCCTTCTTTAATCTTTAAAGTCAGCAGTAGAGCATCTTCAAAAATCTCTCTCTCCCTGACCTCTGCTTCTGATATCACATCTTTTTCTTTGACTTTGACTTTCTTTCCTCCCTCTAGGATACCTGGTATTACATTGGGCCTACCAGGATAATCCAGAATAATCTCCTGTCTCAATATGCTTAATTTAATCACATTCTGTTCACCATGTACTGTAAAATATTCACAGCTTCCAGGGGTTAGAATGTGCCCATCTTTGGGAGGCCATTATTCTGTTCATTACAGGATTGTTTCCAGATGTGGGCTGTATGAGTACAGATACTATAAACATTTATACAGGTTTGTGTGTGTGTGAACATCTTTATTTCTCTGGGATAAATACCCAGGAGTATAATTACTGGGTTGTATAGTAATTGCTTATTTTGTTGTATAAGAAACTGCCAATCTGTTTTCCAGAGTGGCTGTAATAGTTTACATTCCCACCACAATGTATGAGTGATACAATATCTCTGCATGCATGTCAGCATTTGATACTGTCACTATTATTTATTTTAGCCAGTCTGATAGGTGCATAGTGATATCTCATTGTGGTTTTAATTTCCATTTTGTTATTGACTGATGATGTTGTTGACATCTGTTGTGATACCTTGGTTCTTGTCTTCTTAGAGAGACTCAAGGCAAAGGAGATACAGCAGAGTAATTTATTGTAAAGGAAAAAGAGTATTTTGAAAGTTAAGTGCAGAAGAGATAGTACACCCTGAGAGAGCGAGGATTCAGAGTGGTCAGCTTATAAGGATGAGACAGTGAAGACTGGCACTAGGGAGATTCTTTTCACGAGAGTCTTACATGGTTATTCATAAGGAGGTGGGAAGAGGTGTTATTAGTAAGCATGTTCTGGGTGGTCCTCTGTGTGCACACGCACAGTAGCTGTGCATGCTTGTCATACCTCGAGTGTCTCATCAGCATCTGAAATCTCCACCCAGGGGTGTGCTTTTTACTACGATAATGAACAAAGGGTCAGTTTAAGAACAGGTGAAATCAAAGTGCGCATGCTCTCTACAGGGGAAATTCCCTACTGAAGATAACTTTGCTTGAATGAGCTCAATTACAATGCAAATGCTGAGGCTTACTGTGTTGACTGTACGGTCACCACCGTTGCTGCGTCCCGAGCATGGTCTACCTGTCACGCCTCATTGTTGAACATCTTTTCATGCGGATGCTGATTTTCAAAAAGGTAGCAGTATCATCTCTAACGCAGTGGTTAGTAATGTTAAGTGCAACATGTATGTTAAAGAGTTTTAGTTTAATTGCAAACAAGTAAAGGAGGGAGATTCTGGTAAAGCCCTGGCCTAGAGGAAGCTCTGCGGTATCGCAGAGAGTAATGGACGCATCTTTGTGTGAACAAAGGGCTAGGCAGCTGCCACTCTGTGGCCAGGGACCTAGGCCAGGAGATGCGGAGTGCTGGGGGTGGGGGTGCGTCCGATGAGGTGGAGGGCCCTGAGTCCACGCAGAGCTGCGAAGAGAGAGAGGACTCATCTGAGTCACCACTGCACGGCGCGGCCCCGCCCAGGCCCCGCCCCTCAGACGGCCGGGTGGCCCGGCCCCGCCCCTCGTCCCTCGCGGCCGCTCCAGGTTCCCGCCAGAATCTATGCGGCAGGCGTGGAAACCGCTGCGAGGGGGCGCCATGACAGAGGCTGTGGTCGCCGGCAGTACCCATGGCGTCCCGGGGCGGCAGCTCCCTGGGGCTCCTGGCCTGGCTCTGGCTCCTTCAGCCTTGGCTCGACGAGGCCAGGGCAGGCAGGGCGTGGGCTGAGGGAGGCGCAGCACCGCTCTCCCCCTCCAGTCTCCCCTCAGGGCCGGGCAGCCTGGACCCAGGAGCGAGCGGGTGGGAGCCGCGGCCCGTAGGCGCTCCAGGATCCCCAGCGGCCCGCCAGTCCAGGGGCAACGCAGTGCCCCGTGCTTCGGTGACATTTCCCTCAGGTGAGTCTGATTCTTGCCAGGCTCTGGCAATCCATCCGTACGGACCAAAGGGACAGCGGCATTAACGTCAGGTGAGGCTTCTGGGCCACGCCCTGCCGCAGAGAGCCGGCCTGGTCTGACGGGGAGGGGACCTGCCCTAGAGGAGGGGCGGCTCGGGGACAGATCTGTCCAGCGGCGGGGCGGCTCCCTGAGACCTGGGGGGACCCGGCCATTTTCCGAAGATGCAGGGGATGCAGGCCTTGGTCTGAGGGTTCTGAGCTCGTTTGGCTCTGGTGACGGCGCTGCAGCGGCATTACTCTCAGTCCCTTTCATTGACCTGCCGCAGCCTGTGGCCATCGGATTTCCAGGATAACTGGAGGATTACCGGCCCCAGAAAAGAAGTGGCCCTGGCAGGTGAGCCTGCAGACCAGCGACGGACACGTCTGCGGAGGCTCCCTCATCGCCAGGAGCTGGGTGCTCACGGCTGCCCACTGTATCTACGGGTAAATGTTTGGGGCGCGGAGCTTGGGCCCTGGTCAGGCCGTGGGACCTGGAGCCAGTCTGTCCCCGCTCCTTGAGCTTCCTCTTCCTCATCTGTAAAACGGGGTGACAGCCCTATAGGTTTTATCCTGTCTGGGTGAGACCTGAGGATCTGCATTTCTAACAAGTGTCCGGGTGTTGCCGCTGCCACCGCTGGTCTCGGGGACCACATGCCAAAGGGGTCAGGGGTCCTGGGCGTACGCGGTTTGAGGGAGGGAGGTGGCTGCCGGCTGTCATAGGAAGATGGGACCAGGCTGGGAAGCACCTGGAAGGTGTGGCAGCGGATTGCAGACCCTGGAGGATCTCTCAGCAGCCACCTGGAATACACAGCGAAGCTGGGAGACACAGAAGTGCAGCACCTCTCCAAAACGGCGCTTGTGGTCCCGGTTCGTGACATCGTCATCCACCGATATTTTACTACGCTTGGAATAATTCAGAATGACATTGCCCTTGCGCTGCTTGACTTCCCTGTGAATTACTCCACGCACATCCAGCCTGTGTGCCTTCCTGAACAGGCTTTCATGGTGCAAGCTGATACGAAGTGCTGGGTGACTGGATGGGGCAAAGTAAATGAAACAGGTGAGACTCTGAAGCAAGACTACAGCAGCCCCAGAACAGGGAAAAGGCTGCTTGGTACCCTGGGGTTGACCTACAAGCTAAAGGGAGGGACAGAGAGGTATATATATACATATATATATATATTTTTTTTATATATATACATATATATATATATATTTTTTTTTTTTTAATAAATCAGGGGGGGGGATGCAGTAAAAGCTGCCAGGGAGTAATTTGAACAACTGTTTTATGAAATTCTGTTGGTTTGTCAGGACCTGGGGATTTGGGTGCCAGGCATGGTGGGTTCTCTCTAGGGTGAATTTTACCTCTGGAGGTGATGAGCTAGCTGTCTGCCTTTTAAAGCTAGCTGTCCCTCCCTGGAAGTACAGCCTTGGTAGATAGGGAGCTTCCTGTGTGTAAAGAGGCCAGAGACCTTTCATTGAGGTGTAGGGCCTCTTATTCATGGGGAGAGGCTGGATTTGGTACCTTTGGGGCATTACCTGTCTGAAAGTCTGTGATCCTGCGCTAGAAAGTATAGATGCTTTACTGATGTACAGGATGCTCTGTCACTATTAGTACTGCTACTCAGAGTGACAGATGCATGGTTTTGGTTTCTCAGGGTGGTAACACCTATCCTGTGTGTTCTTATTTCTCCTGTTTTGGTTTGGATCTTACATCCTCCTCTCCCCATGTCAACACTGTTCCGCATATCTTCCTTTGTCAAATGGGACACTATCCAATGCCCAAGAAGGTGTCTGTGTGTGAACACACTGTATTGAGACCCAGGGTGGGCATGGGGTTCTCTCGTCCTGTCCCACTTATGCAGGTCCACTCAGTCATAAATGGTCTCTCTGTAGATCCATCAGATAAAGCAGTAACTGAGCTTCAGGAGGCTGAGCTACGCATTATGCTTCATGAAAAATGTAATAAGATACTCAAGAAAAACCTGAGAAGGTGGAATGCAGTGATCAAGAAAGGGACTGTCTGTGGCTACAGTGACCAAGGGAAGGATGCCTGTCAGGTCAGTTCATGGGCCTCTTGCTGCCTCAGCACTGCAGTTGTCTCCTCAAAGCTTCCTCATCCGCAGCCAGTAGGGCCTGGGTTATCTCCTAGCCCCTCGGTTTACCCTCACTCATGTAATGGGACGTGAGGACAAGCCACCAAGGCTCTCCTGGGCAGCCTTCCTGATCCTTCAGGAGAGAGCAGCTAACACAGCCTGGAGTGGGAGGAGGGGTGAATCAGGCAGGTCCCACCAACAATGCGTGCTCCGTGTGGGCTCCTTCTGTGTGACAGGCAGTATTATTACTCAGGTAAGCACTAGACTCATTATTGTCTCAGAGTAGGAATGATTTCATCATGTGTATTAAGTTTTTTGGAACATGCCTTTTCAGTAGGTGCATGATTTTGCTTTATTGGAAATCGTCAATTCTCAGCTCTCATATTGACAGATACCTAAGGCTAGGAGGGTCTTCGGGGTTCCCGGGGAAGCCCCCTGAGTGCCTAGCTCTGCAGCGCATTGCAGTGCAATCAGCCTGCTCTGACGTGGAGGCTATTTGTTTCCTACAGTGATTGTCTTTCTTTTTCCAGGGAGATTCTGGGGGACCCCTGGTCTGTGAATTAAATGGTGTATGGATCCAGGTGGGGATTGTGAGCTGGGGCATTGGCTGCGGTCGCAAAGGATATCCTGGAGTTTACACGGATGTTAGTTTCTACAAGGACTGGGTCATTGGCCAACTGAGACAAGCTTCATGTCTGGATTCAGCAGACTTCCTCATCCTATTCCTGTGTCTGGTGATGCCCCTGGGCATCCTGGTGACCCCATGATCGGATCCCATTCTACTTTTCCTGTTTCTGAGTCTCATACTAGGCCTCTCCTCCAACCTTCCGCTCCTTCTCAAGGCCCTTTCTGCAAATCCAAGTTGGAATCCACAGGCCCTCTGGAGATCCAAACAGTAGAGCATGGCGGAGAGACTGGAGCCTGGAAAGTGTACTTGCCTGGTGCTCTGGCCACCTGCCTCCGCCGTGCCTGCATCAGGGCTGTGCTCTGCCTGGTGGGAAGGAGGGAGTGAACCTATTCCAGCTAGAGGACCAGCTGCCCTGCCAGGGGGGCCACTGTGACTCTTCAATACCTGGGAGAACATCTGTCGAAGAAGAGACATCATCGAGAGTGAAGCAAGTGTTAGACGTGGTTCTGGTTTCAGGGCTCTTACCTGAGACTGTGTCAGCTGGGCGATTGCTCAGAGAGAGAAGGAGGCATTCCCAGGTCCCTGCAGAGGTGTGAGGCCTGGGACTTCCACTCTGGCTCAGTTGTCCGGGGCTGGGAGAAGTTCCCCTGTAGCCCAGTGTGGGTCCATCTGTGAGTGGACAGCCTCTGCCACACCAGCTCTCTTGGGGCAACCCATTCTTGGCACCCCCTTCCTCAGTGCCCTAGTGGCTACTTTCAGAGACACCGTAAGTTGTGTTGAGGCAGTTATGGAGTGTGGAGTTTTTAGAAATCAACTGAATAAATGTTTGGAGACTCTCCTGTGTTTCTGAAGCTCTGCTCAATGGGGCGTGAGGTTGTATATAACATACTCTGTAGAGAACTGGCTTTCCATTTATTAGAAAGGTATTCATGGTTTTTATAACACTTTGGCAGAGCCAGAGATGAGGAGTTTGTCTGCCCTCATTTAAATCCAACAGGCGGCTTTACCCAGTGGGTCCTGCTGCCTGTCATTTTTTTTTTTTTTTGGGTCATCACCATCTCTATAGCTGGGAGTGTGGTACTTGAGTTTAACAAACCCTGCATCAGGAGCAGGGGATCAAGAGGGACAGAGGCTGGGGCATGGCACACTCAGACACCTTCCTCCCTCTCTTTGCTGTCTTGTAACAAATGGGCCTTGAGGAGATAAAATGGACTATGGGCTGGTCCTTGAGCCCAAAGAGCTGAGTACCCACAGGGAGGAGGGTGGGAAGGAAAAGCGCACTTGTGTGTGTGTGTGTTTGTATTTGTGTTTTTGTGTGTGTGTGTGTGCATGCAGGAGAGAGAGAAAGAGAGAAAGAGAGAGAGAGAGAGAGAGAGAGAGAGAGAGAGAGATCCTGCTGCCTGAGGGAGGCTGGGGCTGGTACACTCTGCTTCTCAAACTCTACCTGGTTACAGTTAAACCCAGGAAGTCCTAGGTGATGTCCTACAGAAATGCCCAGGAAGAAGGGCTGGAGGCCCAAGACTTGCCACATACTTCTGTTACTTGCAGCTTTCTTTCAGAATAGGCTGACTGACCCTTTTCTGTGTTCCATCTGCTGAGAATGCCAGTATGGCTTCTCATTTCCTTCTTTCTTCCACATCAGTTTAGCTCCAGTATAAGCATTCCCCTTTTCCACAAAACACTCTTGTGGACTCTGCTGCACTGTGTAACGTCATGCGCCTTCTTCTGGGCTCCCTGGACTCTGCAGTCTTTGCACCTGTTAATTTCTCTGTTTCCGCTGGTTGACATTTTGCCATGGGACTCTGCCGAATCTTTCCTTATCTTCCATCCTCCAGCTCCAGGTGTAGAACAGAGCAGAAGTTTAGGAACTATCCGATGAGTGAGTGAGTGAATCAGTAGATACTTAGATGCTATATATCCTCTATTGCCTCACTCCTTTCTCTCACTGTCCTTTTGTCTCATTGCTCTGTCCCCCTTTTGCTTTCCAAGTTGCCTTCATGAAGGGGAAAAAACACAACTGGGTAGGCAAGGGTTACAGCCCCTGCAGTGGGGAAAGTCCCAGGCTCCAGAAAGTTTATGGTTCCAGATGGGGTGCCCTTTGGTCTTCCAATGTTAGAGCATGCTTCTTGTTATTGGAGAATAGAAATTCCATTCAACATCTTGGTTATTGAGGAACAGCCTCTGGCTACCAGAAAAGATGGGCATGGCCTCCCAGGGAACAAAACATCAAGTGCCAAGTACACGTTACTCAATTTTACCCTTTCCAGTAAATACTTGTGAATTATCTTTTATGATTTGGGCACTGGCCTTCCTCTACAGATAAGATGTAGATGGCAGGTTGAGGGTAAATGTCGTCATTCATTAGGAGGACTTCTAGGTAAGGAGCTTGCTGGCTGGGTAGAACCTGAAAGACGGGAGACACAGGGAGAGGAGTTGTTGAGTGTCAGGCAATCAGTTTTAGTAAAAATGCCAGACCTGAATAAAAAGGAAAGAAAAACAAACAACAAAAATCCCTATGGGTTTCTAGCCATAAGGGGCAAGGGACGGAGAGAGCAATAAGCATTTCTAGTGGTCTTGAAATACCATTTGCCACCAAAAGAAACCAGGGCTGCTTGGAGAAATGGCTTGAAAAATTTACAGGTACAAAACCGGAAATGTATAAAATGAGCCTGAAATTTCTTGTCATACCAGATAGCAAGGAAGCTATCGTGTCAACAGGACTCAGAAACAATCGGAAGAGGCACCCTGTATTCTGACATGTGTTCCTGCTAGATCCCACTGCAGAGAAATCACAGCCATCCTTTAGCTTCAGAAGATACTAATTCACAACTGCACCCCTTACAAAATGTGCACTCAGCTACAGGGAACTGATTCCCTCAAGATTTAAGTCCCTTCACAGGGGTAGCCCATAGCAAATAATTGCTATGCAGAGATGCAAAGGTCCAGCCTCTTTCCCTCAATCTGGGACAACTTGGAAAGGCCTCTTGTAGGATCAGCTGAGATGTCAGTTGCAACTGGCTTCTGTGAGCAGCTTCTCCTAGGAGCACTCCTCAACAAACCATTAGACAGAATTCTCTGTCAGAGTCCATGTTCAGGGAACCCAATCTAAGCCACCCTGCCTGGCAAAAGATGCCTTTGGTGTCTTTCAGGATTCTACTGCTGAAGAACAATCACCCCAAACTCAGTGGCCTAAAACAACACATCGTATTATGGTCAATTCTCATTCATACTTGCAAATTCACCTACTTGCTGAGATTTATTTTAACCCCAAATTCAGTACTGGCAGTGATTTGTGGTCATTTGTGGATGTGCCCAGTGCAGTGGAAAAATTTAAATTGTCTGACATACATGTTCCTAGCTGGGGCTGTGCAATGTGCTATTTTGTCTGCTTTCATCTTTCTTACTGTAAACAAGTGTCTTTTTTTGGGGTAATCAGGAATGATTTTTTAAAAAAATTTACTTTAAGTCAGGGCACATGTGCAGATCTTGCAGGACTGTTAGGTATACACATGCCATGGTGGTTTGCTGCCTCCATCCCCCTATTACCTACATTAGGTATTTCTCCTAATGTTATCCATCCCCAATCTCCCCACCCCCTGCTATCCATCCCCTAGCCCTTCACCCCCCAACAGACCCCAGTGTGTGACGTTCCCCTCCCTGTGTCCATGTGTTCTCATTGTTCAACACCCACTTATGAGTGAGATCATGCAGTGTTTTGTTTTCTGTTCTTGTGTCAGTTTGCTGAGAATGATGGTTTCCAGATTCATCCATGTCCCTGCAAAGGACATGAACTCATCTTTTTTATGGCTGCATGGCATTCCATAGTGTATATGTGCCACATTTTCTTTATCCAGTCTATCATCAATGGGCATTTGGGTTAGTTCCAAGTCTTTGCTATTGTAAACAGTACCACAATGAACATACATGTGCATGTGTCTATATAATAGACCTATTTATAATTCTTTGGGTATATACCCAGTAATGGGATTGCTGGGTTAAATGGTATTTCTATTTCTAGATCCTTGAGGAATTGCCACACTGTCTTCCACAATGGTTGAACTAATTTACACTCCCACCAACAGTGCAAAAGCATTTGTATTTCTCCACATCCTCTCCTGCATCTGTTGTCTCCAGATTTTTTAATGATCGCCATTTTAACTGGTGTGAGGTGTCTTAACTATCACTTAAAAAAAATATTTTTTTTGCTTGTTGTTGGTGATTTTGCTGTTTAAAAGGGCTCCAAGTCCAGGCATGGTGGCTCATGCCTGTAATTCCAGCACTTTGGGAGGGCAAGGTGTGTGGATCATGAGATCAGGAGTTCAAGACCAGCCTGGCCAACATGGTGAAACACCATCACTGCTAAAAATAAAACAATTAGCTGGGCATGGTGGTGCACCGCTGTAATCCTAACAGGAGGCTGAGGTAGGAGAATTGCTTGAACTGGGGAGGTGGAGGTTACAGTGAGCCAAGATCGCACCACTGTACTCCAGCCTGGGCAACAGAGTGAGATTCCATCTAAAAAAAAGAAAGGACCTCAAGAGTACTGCTGAAATGCTGGCTAGTGCTCCTAAGTGCAAGAAGGCTGTGATGTGCCTTATGGAGAAAAATATAGGTGTGTTAGATTAGCTTTGATCAGGCACTCATAGTCCTGTTGCCTGGGAGTTCAGCCAGTCAAGAGTATACTAAAGGAGGTGTCTTTAAACTGGAACACACATAAAACAAGGTTATATGTTGACTGGTCATTGAGTCTATTTTGACCAGAGGCTCACAGGAATCTAACCCTATATTTCCTCTAGGAGCAATGGTTCAGTATTCATGAATTCAGTCCTTGTGATGACTTTATAAAATATAACTTCTGTGAATAATGAGATTCAATTGTATTTCTCATAATTTTGTAGAAAATTTGGGCAGTTCTGCTGGGCTAGTCTGAGCAGATTCCTGTGGTTACACTTCAAGCAGGGCCAGGATGTCCCAAGATGCTCTTGCTCAAATGGTGAGTGGTTATCTGGGAATACAGGTAGGGGTGCCCTACTTTTTCTCCAATCTAATGTAGATTAGATCAGGTGGACTCAGGACAGTGCTTCAAGTGAGTGAAAGCAGAAATTGCAAGGCCCCCTTGTGCCTAGATTCAGAAGTTGTAAAACTTAACTTCTACCATATTCTGTTGGTCAGGGCATGTCACAAGGCCAGCTCAGGTTAAGTGAGGATGTAGAACTAAATTTCATTTCTTGATGGGAGAATATGCAAAATATTGTGACCATATTTTCTAATCTACCACAGTAAGCATAACAATTGCAATGCATAAAAACCCATAAAATATGTTAAAGTCCAAAATCTTTATAAAACTTTACCGCCTCAGAAAGAGAAGTGATATCTTTAGAAGACTACTATTTTTTAATCCTCAGTAGATCCAGGCAAAAATCATCAACAGCTGAAAACATCAGAAAATAAGGCCATCTAGACATTATGTGTCTCCAAGTGAAAGAATGCAACACCTACTATGTTGACAAAGGGATTAAACTTGAGTTCAGTTGCTGATTCGCAGGAAATACAGAAGACAGAAGAACATGTTGAACCACACCATGAAGGCAATTAACAAAGTCCAGGCTGTGGGAGACTCTACAGGTCAGGCAGCCCAGATTCTTCAACAGATGATCTGTAAAGCAATAGAAGTGAAAACTGTAAGTGAAGAGTGTCTCTAAAGACACATCAAATATGAAACAGTCACAGCAAGACAAAAGTGTAGTGTTCACGGAAACACATTTGGGTGATAAAATTATAAAGAAACACAAGGAAAAAGTTACGTAAAAGTCAGATTAATTGGTTGTATTTGAGAGACAGAAGGCAATTGTGTTATGGAAGGCACAAGGAAGGACCAGAATTGCAGTTACAAGTATGGCCCCCTTATAATGATTACTTAAACTATATGGTTTTTGTATATCAGGTTTTTTTTTTTAAACCATGTAAAAGGTAAAAAGAAAATGGCACTCATCTTTAATATTGCTATTGTGTGAGGCTTTGTGGGGATGGATAGGGAGACCCTTTTATTATTTACTTATTTCATGGTTATTGGTCTTCAGGTTGTCAATCTCTTCTTGTGTTATTGATATTTTAATATTTTTCTAGAGATATATTTAATCTAGATTTTCAAATTTTTGGCATACAGTTTATTTTAAAAAAAGAAAACAGCTTTATTGAAGTATGATTGACATACAATAAACTGCATTTGTTTAAAATGTACAATTTGGTAAGTTGTGATATATGTATACATATGTGTAGCTATTACCATAATCATGAAAATGAACATTTCTCCCAAAAGTTTCTTTGTGTACCTTGGTAATCCTTCTTTCCCAGCCTTTCTGGTTGCTCCTCTGTTCTCAACTAGTCATCTGCTTTCAGTCACTATTCATTAGTTCATAATTCCTAGGATTTTATATAAAGGGGAAACATGGAGTATTCTTTTTCAGGGGAGTCTGGCCTTTTTCACACAGCATAATTATTTTGAAATTCTCCACAATCACAGTGTGTATCAATATGTTATTTTTATTGATAAGTGGTATTTCATTGTAGGAATATACCACAACTTGTTTACCCATTCATCTATTGATGGACATTTGGGCTGTTTCCAGGTTTATACTATTACAAATTAAGCTACTATGATCATTTGTGTATAAGTGTTTGTTTTTAAATTATTTCATATTACTCTAGTTTATTAAATAAATGAAACAAGGTTTATGCCACATATTTCAACAATGTTTAAATAAAGAGCTTGAAATATGCTAGGCTCAGTGGCTCATGCCTGTAATCTCAGCACTTTGGGAGGCTGAGGGGGGTGGATCATCTGAGGTTAGGGGTTCGAGACCAGCCTGACCAATATGGTGAAACCCTGTCTTGAAAAAAAAAAAAGAAAAATTAAAAAAAAAAAGAGCTTGAAATATAAATGCTTATGAAAACTTCATACTCTATATAATGTATACTTTTTCTAGCACATGAATAAACATGGAGGACAGGAGTCTTTTTTTATATTACTAATCAGCAATAGTAAGCATCAATGATTATGCAAATACGCAAGCAAACAAACAAACAAAAACTATTGGTTATAAAAAGTAGAAATCCTTTTGCCCTATTTAAGCAATATCCATAGGTGGGGAGGAAGTTATAGTCAAAACCCTGAAAACAAGGGACCAAGTTTCCCAATTCCTTAGGTTCTGTCTTGGTTAGAAGTTTCAACAACTGCATTAACTCTTTCAAGAAACGGGAAAAGCAAGTCAAAACCCTGTTCTATAAGGCATTTAATAAATCTACACTGAAGAAATACTATACTTTTGTCTTAAATTGTGCTGAAGTTTGAATTCATTTTCCTCTTGGTATGAACATATTGTGTACAAGTCTTTGCATGTACATTTGCTCTCATTTCTCTTATGTAAATATGTAGGAGTGGAATGGATGGATCATAGGATAAGTTTACATTTTTAAATAACTGCCAAACTTTTTTTCAAAGTGATTGTACAATTTTAGGTTCACAGCAGTGAACAAATGTTCCAGTTCCCAGTGGTTGGTTTTGAAGCAAGGTAGTACTAGTCCTCCAACTTTGTTCTTTTCCAAAATTGCTTAAGCATTCTAGGTTCTTTGAACTTTCACATGAATCTCAGAATAAGTTTGCTGATTTCTACAAAAAAAAAAAAAGTATGCTGTGATTTTTACTGGGATTGCAATGGATCTGTAGTACATCAATTTGGGAAGAACTGACCTTTTAACAATACTGATTTTTTTTCAACCCATGAACTTGGTCTATCGTTTCATTTATTTAGATCTCCTTTAATTTTTTTTTTAGCAATGTTTTGTCATTGTCTCTGTACTACTTTAGAGGCATCCCACAAATTTTGATATGTTGGGGTTCCATTTTTATTCACTTAAAAATACTTTGTAATTTTCCTTTTGATTCTTTGACCCATGACTTATTTCAAGTTGTGTTATATAGTTTCCAAATACTGGAGATTTTCCAAATATTATTTTATTTATTTCAAATTTAATTCCACTGTGATAAGATGGCAGATTTTCTATGAATTAACTACAAATATAATCCTTCTTTGTAAAAGTTCTATGAAAACTTGATGTTTGCGTGGTATATTCTGTAAATGTCACTTGTTGATAATATTGTTCAAATCTTCCCTTCTCTGCTGGCTTTTGTTTACCTGTTATATCAATAATTGGGAGAGGAGTATTGATGTATCTGACTATAATTATGGATTGGCTATTTCTCCTTCATCTTCTATCAGTTTTTCTTCATGCACTTTTTAAAATAAAAGCTTTATTTTGGAATAATTTTAGATTTATAGAAATGTTGCAAAGATAGTACAGGGAGGTTCCTGTATATTTCTCATCAGGTTTCCCTAATTGACAACTTACATTACCATGGTATGTTTATCAAAACTAAGAAATCAACACTGGTATATTACTATTAATTAAACTTCAAACTGTGTTCAGATTTTACTAGTTTTTCTCACAATGTTCTTTTTCTGTTCTAAGATCCAGTTCAGGAAACACATAGTGTTTAGTCATAATTCTTCCTTAGTCTCCTCTGGTCTTCTCAGACCTACCTTATTTTGATGACCTTGATAGTTTTGAGGACTTCTGGTTGAGTATTTTGCAGAATGTCCTTCAATTTGGATTTGTCTGATTAAAAAAAATACATATGGGTTATCTTTTGTTGGACATTGTATTAGTCAGGATACTCCAGAGAAACAGAACCAATAGGATATATTAAGTATATGTAAGAGGATACTTCTTATGGGAATTGTCTTGTACAATTATTGAGGTCAAGAAGTTCCATGAAATGCTATCTATAAGCTGGAGGTCAGGAAAGCTGACAGTGTAATTCATTCAGAGTTCAAATGCCTGAGAACCTGGGAGCAAGAAATAAATTCTTATTTCAGTGGTGCATTGGAATAAATCCTGGAGTCTGAAGGCCAGAGACCCAGCAGGTCTGATGTCCAAAAGCAGGAGAAAATGGATGTCCCAGCTCAAGGAGACAGAGAATTTGCCATTCCTCCACTTTTTTTGTTCTGTCTGAGGCCTAATTGGATTAGAAGATGCCCACTCACATTGGTGAGGGCAGATCTTCCTTACTCAGTCTACTGATTCAAGTGCTGATCTCTTCCAGGAACACTGTTGCAGAAATGTTTCACCAGCTATCTGGATATCCCATAATCCAGTCAAGCTGACACATGGAATTTATCATCATAGGCATTAATTCTTGATTAGGATAGGAAAAGTTTCAGTAACAACTCTGTTCCTCAAGGAATGATGCCAGGGCAAAGAAGGCCACAGTAAGAAATCCAGAGTGTATATCCTTTGCACTGGCTTCCACTTCAGCAGTACTTGTGTAACCTTTCAAGTTTGAGCTCCTTGTGAGAAAGGCAGTAGCTGAAAAACATGTAAGCTGTCAACAGCATAGAAACCCTGACAGAGCTCCCTTTCTTCACTTTGACATACTTGTGATACCAGTAGTAGCTGTATTGAAACACCCCAACAGTGCCTTTGGGGATGAAATCACACACCAGTATCCAGAGTGTCAGCCCTCTATTTTGACATCCATGAGTACAATTCTTTTCCTAAACTGGTATAGCTGACACCATCTTGGAGTCTTGGATGTCTACAGTCCTAATGTTTTTGTCATGATTAGCCTGTAGTTGTGGGTTTTGGGGGGAAATACCACAGAGATGAAGTACCTTTCTTGTCACATTGTATCAGGGGTTACATGCTATCAACATGGCATCACTGGTGACCTTAACTTTCATCATTTAGTTAAGATTACATTTGCCAGGTTTCCATACTTTAAAGTTACATTTATTTAAAAACAAACAAACAATAACAAAAAAAACCTCTTTCTATATCCAGTTCTTTGGAAGCAAGTTACTAAGTCTTGCCAACACTGAAGGAAGGGATCCAATTTCAGTTTTCTGCATATGGCTAGCCAGTTTTCCCAACACTATTTGTTAAATAGGGAATCCTTTTGCCATTGCTTATTTTTGCCAGGTTTGTCAAAGATCAGATGGTTGTAGATGTGTGGTTTATTTCTGAGGCCTCTATTCTGTTCCACCGGTCTCTATATCTGTGTTGGTACCAGTACCATGCTGTTTTTGTTACTGTAGCCTTATAGTATAGTTTGAAGTCAGGTAGCGTGATGCCTCCAGCTTTGTTCTTTTTGCTTAGGGTTGTTTTGGCTATACAGGCTCTTTTCTTGGTTCTATATGAAATTTAAAGTAGTTTTTTCTAATTCTGTGAAGAAAGTCAATGCTAGTTTGATGGGAATCACATTACATCTATAAATTACTTTGGACATTATGGCCATTTTCATGATATTGATTCTTCTATTCATATTATTTTGCCCATTAGTTGATGCAGTTTCTTCATAGTGTCGATGGTCTTTACATTTTGGTATGTTTTTGCATTGGCTGGTACTGGTTTTTCCTTTCCGTATTTAGTACTTGCTTCAGCAGCTCTTGCAAGGCAGGGCTGGTGGTGACAAAATCCCTTAGCATTTGCTTGTCTGTAAAGGATTTTTATTTCTTCTTTGCTTATGAAGCTTAGTTTGGCTGGCTATGAAATTCTGGGTTGAAAATTCTTTTCTTTAAGAATGTTGAATATTGGCCCCCAATTTCTTTTGGCTTGTAGGGTTTCTGCAGAGAGATCCGCTGTTAGTCTAATGGGCTTCCCTTTGTGGGTAACCCAACCTTTCTCTCTAGATGCCCTTAAAATTTTTTCCTTCATTTCAACCTTGGTGAATCTGACAATTATGTGTCTTGGGGTTGCTCTTCTAGAGGAGTATCTTTGCAGTGTTCTCTGTATTTCCTGAATTTGAATGTTGGCCTGTCTTGCTAGGTTGGGGAAGTTTTCCTGGATGATATCCCGAAGTGTGTTTTCCAATTTGGTTCCATTCTCCCCATCATTTTCAGGTACACCAGCATTAACATGAATGGGTGAGTTATGCATTATACTATAATGTTATGGTGGTGATGACATCACTAGGCAGTGGGAATTTTTCAGCTCTATTATAATTTTATGGGGTCACTGTCATATATATGGTCTATCCTTGACCAAATGGTTACTCTGTGGTACATGACTATTTGTTCTATTCCACTCTACATGTAAAGCAGTTTCAGAATTGTAACCTGCACTTCTGTGAGAAAAACTTTACAAACTAGTGTTAACTCCTTAGAGATTCCAGTCAAATACCATTTTCTAAAGTCAATTACCTTTTTTCACATCCCTTCAGTAAGATGATGTCAACATTTGTAATATAGTTAGGACCTCCTGACTTATTGGTTGAATTTAAAAATATTCCCAATTTCAAATTTGCTCTTTGTGATGTACAGTTCTATGCTTAGAGACTGTGTATCAACCACCCTGAACCATGCAGCACAGTGTTATCACTCTGAACATTTCCCTGTGCCATCCTTTTTTTATAGCCAACTACACATAGCCACCAACCCCTGGAAACTACTGACATATTTTTCATTTCTCGTTTTAAAAATTTGCAGACTTCGTATTCAAGCGGTTTTAGTTTTTCAGAAAAAATGAGTGAAAGTACAGAGTTCATATATATTCTATTAACCTGCCCATCCACTTTCCCCTTTTATTAACATCTTGCATTGGTGTTGTACATTTGTTACAATTGATAAGTGAATATTGACACATTGTTGATTAAAGCTCATAGAGTTCCCTCTTTGTGTGGTATATTCTGTAACTTTAGACACATGTATAACGAAATGTATCCACAATTAGAGTACCATGTTGTATAGTTTCACTACCTCAAAAATACCCTGTGTTCCCCTATCCATCTCACCTTTCCTCTTCTCTACTCCCCAAATCCTGATAATCACTGATCTTTTTTACTGTCTTCATAGTTTTGCCCTTTCCAGAATGTCAGATAGTAGGAATCATGCAGTATGTAGTATTTTCAGATTAGTGTCTTTAACTTAGCAATGTGCATTTAAAGTTTCTCCATGTCTTTTCATGGCTTGATAGCTCGTTTTAAACTTGCTGAATAATAATTCCATTGTATAGCTATCCCACAGTTTGCTTATTCATTTACCTATTGAAGGATATCTTGGTTGCTTCCAAGTTTTGTCAATTATTAATAAAAATGCTATAAACATTTGTGTGTAGGTTTTTGTTTGGACATAAGTTTCCAACTCACTCGATTAAAAAGACTGGGTGCAATTGCCAGATCACGTGGTAAAGTATGTTTAGTGTTAGAAGAAAGTGCCAAACTGTCTTCCAAAGTGGTTATACCAGTTTGTGTTCACACCATCAGTAAATGAAGCTTCCTGCTATTCTACATCTTTGACAGTATGTGGTGTTGTATTTTGGATTTTAGCCATTCTAATAGGTGTATAGTGGTATCTCATTACTGTTTTAATTTGCATTTCTCTGATGACATATGATATGGAGCACCTTTTCATACATTTATTTTTTATTTGCACATTTTCCTTGGTGAGGTATGTGTTCAGGTCTTTTGCCTGTTTTAAAATCTATTTTAAAAAGTTAAATCTAATTGTTTTCTTATTGTTGAGTTTTAAGAGCTCTTTGTGTATTTTGGATACCAGTTCTTTAACAGATATGTGTTTTGCAAATATTTTCTTCAAGTCTATGGCTTCTTGTCTTTTCATTATCTCAACAATGTCTTTTGCAGAGCAAACATTTTTCATTTTAATGAGATCCCACTTACCATATTTCTTTCTTTCATGGGGTCATGCTTTTGGTATATCTAAAAAGTCATTGTCAAACCCAAGGTCCCTAGATTTTTTCCTATACTATCTTCTAGGAGTTTTATAATTTTGCATCTATGATACATTTTGGGTTACTTTTTGTGAAAGATGCAAGGTGTGTGTCTGGATTCTCCTTCTCCTCTGCCCTCCCCCATGTTCTCCTTTTGTTGGCATGTGGATGTTCATTTGTTCCAGCACTATTTATTGAAAAGACTATCCTTTCATAATTGAATTGCCTTTTTTTCTTTGTTAAAAATCTGTTGATTATACGATTTGTATGGGTCTATTTCTGAGTGTACTATTCTGCTCTATTGATCTATTTGTCTATTCATTTACCAGCATCATGCTGTCTTGATTAATGTAGCTTTGTAGTAAGTTTTGAAGTTCGGTGGTATGGATTCTGACTTCGATCTTCAATATCATATTGGACATTCTGGGTCTTGTGACTGTCCATATAAATTTTAGAATCAGTTCACCAACATCTACAAAATACTTGTTAGGATTTTGGTTGGAGTTGCATCAAATCTATAGGTCAAGTTGGGAAGAGCTGATTTCTTGACAATGTACAATCCATATATGTACATGGAGCATCTCTCTCTGTTTTTAGATCTTTATTTTGAATACATATTTCTTTCATCAGAGTTTTGTAGTTTTCCTCATCTGCATCTTGTAGATAGTGTGTTGGATTTATGCTTAAGTATTTGATTTTGCGGGTGGGGGGCTACTAATATAAATGATATTACATTTTAAATTTCAAATTCTGGCCGGGCATGGTGGCTCACACCTGTAATCCCAGCTCTTTAGGAGGCTGAGGTGGGTGGATTGCCTGAGGTCAGGAGTTTGAGACCAGCTGGGCCAACATGGTGAAATCCCATCTCTACTAAAAACACAAAAATTAGCTGGGTGTGGTGGTGGGTGCCTGTAATCCCAGCTGCTTGGGAGGTTGAGGCAGAAGAATAGCTTGAACTTGGGAGGCGGAGGTTGCAGTGAGCTGAGATCACACCATTGCACACTCCAGCCTGGACAACAAGAGTGAGACGCCATCTCAAAAGAAATAAATAAATAAAATTCAAATTCCAATTGTTCATTTCATGGCTGGTGTAAGAGAAAGAAATTGACTTTTAAAAACTTTCTTTTTTCATTTTTTTGGTCTTTTTTCAAGCCCGAAGAGACATGAGTATGACTTTTGTTTATTAGCCTTGTACCCTGCAACCTTGCTATAATCACTTACTACTTTCAGGAGCTTTTTTGTTGATATTTTGGGATTTCCATTACAGACATCCATGCATTTCCGTTACAGAAATAAAAAGACAGTTTTATTTCTTCCTTCCCAATTTGCATATTTTTCATGTCATTTCTTTTCTTATTGCATTTACTGGGACTCCCCGAGGGATGCTTAATAAGAATGGTGAGAGTGGACCTCTTTGACTTATTTCTGATCTTAGTGGGAAAGCTTCTAGTTTGTCACCATTAAGTATGATGTTTGCTGTAGGTCTTTTAAAAAAATAGATGTTCCTTACCAAGTTGAGTAAGATCTCTTCTATTCCCAGCTTTCTGAGAGATTTTTAAAATCATGAATGAATATTGGATTTTGTCACATGACTTTCTTACGTCTAGTGACACAACCATAAGATTTTTTTTCTTTAGCCTGTCGATATGATGGATTACATTAATTGATTTTCTGGACCTCGTGATCTGCCCCGCTAGGCCTCCCAAAGTGCTGGGATTACAGGCGTGAGCCACCGCACCCGGCCTCATTAATTGATTTTCTAATTTTCATACCTGGGATAAATCCGACTTAGTAATGGTGTATAATCTTTGTCTACATTATTATATCAGTTTTGCTAATATCTGTTGATTATTTTTGCATCTATGTTCATGAGAGGTATTGGTCTGTAGTTTTCCTTTCTTATAATGTCTTGGATTTGGATATTAGGGTAATGCTGGCCTCATAGAATGAGTTAGGGAGTATTCTGTTTGTTTCTATTTTCTGGGAGAGGTTACACCGATTACAGTTGGTATAATTTCTTCCTTAAATATTTGATAAAATTATTTTGTTAAGCCATCTGGGCCTGATGGTATTTTGGAAGTTACTTTAAAAAAATTTTATTTAATAGAGCTATGGTTAAAACTTGATTTGTTCTCACCAAAACTCATGTTGAAGCTTGGTTGAAGCTGCCCAATGTGGCAGTGTTGGGAGGGTGCACCACCATGTCTGGCTTCCCTAATTTGTTGGGAGGGGGCTTTTTCAAATCATGAAAAGTTGTGCAATTTTGTCAAATACTTTTGCTGCATTTATTGAAATGATCATATAATATTTATCCTTAATTCTGTTGATACGGTGGATCACATTTATTATTTTGCATATGTTAGACCATCCTTGTGTCCTAGGACTAAATCTTACTTGATCATGGTATCTGATTCTTTTTAATGTGCTATTGAATTTGGCTTGCTGGTATTTTACAGGGGTTTTTTTGCAACTATGGTTAGCAAAGATATTGACCTGTAATTTTTTTTTCTATAGTGTCTTTATCTGGTTTTGGTCTGAGGTGATTCTGGCCTCATAAAATGAGTTTGAGAGTATTCCCTCCACTTCAGGTTTTGTTTTTTTTTTTTTTTTTGAGAGTTTGAGAAATATTTGCATTAACTCTTCTTTAAATACTTGGTAGAATTCACCTGTGAAGCTGGTCCTAGGCTGTTTCTTTTTGGGTACTTTTGCTGATGGATTCAATTTCTGTACTCAGTCTGTTCAGATTTTCTATTTCTTCATAATTCAGTCTTCTTTGGTTGCATGTTTCTAGGAATTTATCCATCTTTTCTAGGTTATCCAATTTATTGGCATATAATTGTTTATAGTCTCTCATAGTCTTTAGTATTTCTGTGGTATCAGTTGTAGTGTGCCTTCTTTTATTTATAATATTATGTATTTGAGTCCTTTCCGTGTTTTCTGGGTTATTTTATCAATAGCTAAAGGTTGTCAGTTTTGTTTATCTTTACAAAGAATCAACTCTTAGTTTTGTTGATCTTTTCTATTATCTTTCTAGTCTCTGTTTCATTCATTTCTGCTCTCCAATCTTATTGTTTCCTTCTTTCTGCTGATTTGGGGCATAGTTTGTTCTTTTTCTAGTTTTTTTAAAGTGTAAAGTGAGATTGTTTGAGTATTTTTCCCCTAATGCGGACATTTATTGCTGCAAAATTCCCTCTTAGAACTACTTTTGTTGCACTCCACACATTTTTGTATGTTGTGTTTCCATTTTCATTTGTCTCACCTTTTGATTTCCCTTTTGATTTATTCTTTTACCTATTGGCTATGTTGAATCCACATATTTCTGAATTTTCTAAAATTTCTCTTGTTAATGATATTTATTTGTTTATTTTGAGATGAGGTCTTGCTCTGTCACCCAGGCTGGAGTGCAGTAGCCTGATCTTGGCTCACTGCAACCTCTGTCCCCTGGGTTCAAACAATTCTCCTGCCTCAGCCTCCCCAGTAGCTGGGATTGCGGGCATGTGCTGCCATGCCTGGCTAATTTTTATACTTTTAGTAGAGACGGGGTTTCACCTTGATGTTGAACTTCTCAGCCTCTAGGACTGTGGGAAATAAATTTCTTTTCTTTATAAATTACCCAGTCTGTGGTATTCTGTTACAGCAATACAAATGGACTAAGATGCTTTGTGATCAATCTCTTTTCTCTTATGCTTTCATGATTTTTGTCTTAGACTTTTGATAATTTGACTATACAATCAAGCCTTCAAATTTGTGATTTCTGCATCCATGGATTCAACCAGCCACAGATTGAAAATATTTAAAAAAAAATGCAAAAATAAAAGCTAATACAAAAATACAAAATATAACAACTATTTACATAGCATTTACATTGTATTAGGTATCATAAGTAATCTTGAGATAATTTAAAGTATATGGAAAGTTGTGCATAGGTTAAATGTGACTACTATGCATTTTATATAAGGTACTTGAGCATCCATGGATTCTGGTATTTGTGGATGGCTTGTAACCAATCTTCCATGGAGACAGAGGGACCACTGTAATGTGTCCCAGGATATTCTTCTTTTGGTTGATCTGGTTTGGGATCCTTTAGGCATCAGGAATTATTAATTAAACTACATTTAATTAAACATTCTGCCCCTTTCTTCTTTTCTTCTTGTTTTGGAACTCCCATAATTCACAAATACATTACCTTGATGGTGCCCCATAGATAGCTTATTTTTTATTATTTTATTTTTTTAGATAGAGTCTCACTCTGTAACCCAGGTTGGAGTGCAGTGGTACAATCTTGGCTCACTGCAACCTCTACCTCCTGGGTTCAAGTGATTCTCTGACCTCAGCCTCCTGAGCAGCTGGGACTACAGACGTGTGCCACCATGCCCAGCTAATACGTATAATTTTAGTAGAGACTGGGTTTCACTATGTTGGCCAGGCTGGTCTTGAACTCCTGACCTCAAGTGATCCACCTGTTTCCACCTCCCAAAGTACTGGAATTATAGGCGTGAGCCACTGCACCCAGCCCCTTTGTTCTTCTTTCTTCTCTTTTGTTTTTCTCTAGTGGCTAATTTCAAATGACCTATCATTGAGTTCACTGATTCTTCTGCACAATCTCATCTGCTGTTGAAACTGTCTATTGACTTTTCAGCTCTGTCATTGTGTTCTTCGGCTCCAGGACTTTTTATTGTTTTAATTTCTCTATTAAATGTCTAATTTTGTTTATGGATTGTTTGCATGATTTTGTTTAGTTGTCTGTCTGTGCTCTCTTGCATCTCATTGAGCATCTTTAAGATGATTATTTTAAATTACCTGTCAGGCAATTTGTAGATCTCCATTTTGGGGGGTCAGCTGCTAGAGCTTTATTAGTTTCCTTTTCTTGTGTCGTGTTAGCCTGACAGATTGTTATGCATGTAGAATTTTCTGTAGAATTCTGTGAAAATTTCTGTAAAATTCTGTAGAATTTTCTACATACAAGCTTCACCTTTGAATAGAGATAGTTTTGTTTCTTCCTTTTTAATCTGGATGATTTTCATTTATTTTTCTTGTCTGTTGACCTTGCTAGACCTGCCAGTACAATGTTGAATGGAAGTGGTCAAAGCAGACATCCTTAGCTTTTTCCTGATCTTAGGGTGAAAGCATTCACTCTTTCACCATTAAGTATGATTTTACCTGTGGGGATTTAATACATGCCTTTTTATCAAGTTCAGGAAATTTCCTTCTATTCCTATTTTGTTGAATGTTTTATCATGAAGGGCATTAGATTTTTTCACATGCTTTTTCTTCAACTATTGAAATAATTATATCTTTTAAAATCCTATTAATGTGGTATATTATATTCATTGATTCTTGAATGTTATACTAAACTTGCATTCCTAGGATAAAGTCCACTGGTCATGGTGTTGATAGTGTATAGCCTTATATATTTATTGTTGGATTCAGGTTGCTATTATTTTATTGAGAATTTCTACATCTAAATTGATTCTTAAGAAATGTTGGTTTTTATTTTATTTTAAGATGGAGTTTCGCTCTTGTCCCCAGGCTGGAATACAATTGCATGATCTTGGCTCACTGCAACCTCTGTCTCCTGGGTTCAAGTGATTCTCCTGCCTCAGCCTCCCGAGTAGCTGGGATTACAGGCACGTGCCACCATGCCCAGAAATTTTTTGTATTTTTAGTAGAGATGGGGTTTCACCATATTGGCCAGGATGGTTTTAAATTCCTGACCTTGTGATCTGCTCTCCTTGGCCTCCCAAAGTTCTGGGATTATAGGCATGAGTCACCGCACTTGGCCTAGTCTATATTTTATTTGCTTTCTCTTTTATTTTTTCCTTTCTGTACCTCAGACTCAATAATTTTTTTTTTTTTGAGACAGGGTCTGGCTCCATTACCTAGTCTGGAGTGCAGTGGCACAATCTCAGCTCACTGCAACCTCTATCTCTTGGGCTCAAGGCATCCTCCCACCTCAGTCTCCTAAGTAACTGGGACTGCAGATGCATTCCACCACACCTGGCTAATTTTTGCATTTTTTTTTTTTGTAGAGTAAAGGTTTCATCATGTTGCCCAGGCTGGTCTTAAACTCCTGGGCTCAAGTGATCCTCCTGCCTTGGCCTCCCAAAGTGCTGGGATTACAGGTATCAGCCACCATACCAAGCCCACAGTTGCTTTGAAATGTCTGGATCCTTCAATGTCTGGCTCCCCAATGGCGGGGCAGGGAGAAGGGAAAAAGGAAATACAAACAAATAAACAGGTGCTGTTCCTTTAAAGACCCTGGAAGCTGTGTCAGCCAGTGGCAGTTGAATCAATGGTGGCTAGCCTGTGTGCCTCCACCTCAGTGATCAAAAGAAACAATAAGCTACAGAAGACTGACTCCTGTTACTTGGAGGAGAAGGTTATTATTGCCCATTCTGGCTCTAGTAAGCTTTACCAGGAACATGGGCATAAGCTTTACCAGGAACTCCTGCTGTGAGGCTAGGAGTAAGGGGTGTTTAGCTGTTATTATATTTAAAGCTTAAATTGGTAGAAATTAACTAATTTACTAGCCAAGTTTTCTCCTGGCAGCTGTAAAGGTTCAAATAGACTCCAGACTCTAGTTACTTCAAACAGTTCCTGCCAGTACAATTGTCATCTAGGTAAGGAACTATATTCTTGGAATTTCCTACTCTGCCATCTTTCCTAACATAACTCCCATACTTTTTTATTTGTAAAGGATACTTGAGTTGCTTATAGAAGTCTTGGTTGACAGTCTTTTTCTTTCAGTACTTTAAATGTGTCACCCAACTGCCTTCAGACTCCGTATTTTTTGATGGGAAATCAGCTTATAATCTTATTGGGGATTCCTTTTATGTGATGAATTGCTTCCCTGTTGCTGCTTTGAAGAGTCTCTCTTCGTCATTGTCTTGCAACTCTTTGCTTATAAAGTTTCTAAATGTGTATATCATCAAGTTTATCTTATTTGGAATTCATTAATTTATAGATTAATGTTTTTCATCAAATTTGAGACATTTTAGGTGATTATTTTTTACATATATTTTCTTCCCCTTAACTCTTCTCTTCTTAAAGAACTTCCTTATTATATTTTTTGACATACTTAATGGTGTCCCACAGGTTTCTGAGGCTCTGTTTATTTTTCAACATTATTTTACTTTTCTGCTCTGCAGAGTAGATAATCTGAAGTGACCCATCTTTAAGTTGACTGATTCTTCTGCCAGCTCATGTTTGCTTCTGAGCTCCTGTTGTGAATTTTCATTTCATTGTTTGTAATTTCCAACTCTAGATTTTCTTTTTAAAAAAAATCATTTCTCTTTGGTAATATTTTTATTTTGTGAGAGAGCATTTTCATACTTTTCTTACTTCTGTAGACATAACATACTTTAGTCCTTTGAACACATTTAAAATAGTTTACTTAAATTGTTTGTCTAGTAAGTTCAACTTCTGGGCTTCCTAGTGGAAGTTTCTTTCGACTTCTTTCCCTATTCTTTTACCCTTGGTACAGGCCATATTTTTTGTTTCTTTGCATGTCACATAATTTTTTTAACTGAACGTTTTAGATATTATATGTTGTAACTATGGAAATCACATTCTCACCTTCCTCAGGTTTTGTTATTGTTGCTGCTGTTGTTTGTTCAGTTAGTGACTTTTCTAAACTAACTCTGTAAGTCTTTTCTTTGTCATATGTGGCCATGAAATCTCTGCTTGTTAGCTTTAGTGCTTAGCTAATAATTAGAGAGAGATTTTCTTTTTTTTTTTTTAGAAGAAGAAAGAGAGAAAGAAAGAGAAAGAATAAAAAAAAAAAGAAGGAGAGGAAGAAAGAGGAAGAGGAAGAGGGAGAGAGAACAGGGGTGTTGCTTTATTGCCCGGGCTAGAATGCAGTCTAAAAATGGGTATGCCTATAATTGTGTTTAATGATAGAGACATGAAAAAAAAATGAGGGAAGAAAATAACTAACAAGCAGCCAACCAATATTTCATTTAAACCTGTAAATAGGTGTGATATGGTACTGATAAGAGTGTATATTTTGTGTATTTAAAGTGGAGAGTTCTATAAATGTTAATTAAGTCTACTTGTTCCAGATCTGAGTTCAAGTCCTGGATATCATTGTTAACTTTCTGTCTCATTGATCTGTCTAATATTGATGTTGAAGTCTCCCACTATTACTGTGTTGGAGTCTAAGTCTCTTTATAAGTCTTATATATCTGGGTATTCCTGTATTGGGTGTGTATATATTTAGGATCTTTAGCTCTTCTTGTTACATTGATCCTTTCGTCATTATGTAATATCCTTCTTTGCTTCTTTTGATCTTTGTTGCTTTAAAGCCTATTTTATCAGCGAAAATTGCAACTCCTGCTTTCTATTTATTTATTTTTGCTCTCCATTTGGTTGGTAAATCTTTCTCCATCCATTTGTTTTGAGTCTTTGTGTATCCTTGCATGTGAGATAGGTCTAGATGTAGCATACTAATGGGTCTTGGCTTTTTTTGCCTGTCTGTGTCTTTGGATTAGGGGATTTAGTCGATTTAAATTTAGAATTAATAATAATATATGTGAGTTTGATACTGCCATTTAATGTTAGCTGGCTGTTTTGCCCATTAGTTGATGTAAGTTCTTAATTATGTTGATATTCTTTATTTTTTGGTATTTTTTAGAAAGGCTGATACTGGTTGTTCCTATTTGTAGTGGTTCTTTCAGAAGCTCTTGTAAAGCAGGCCTGGTGGTGATGAAATCTCTGAGTGCTTGCCTGTTCACAAAAGATTTTATTTTTCCTTTGCTTATGAAGCTTAGTTTGGCTGGACGTAAAATTCTGGGTTGAAAGTTCTTTTCTTTAAGGATGTTGAATATTGGCCCCCACTCTCTTCTGGCTTGTAGGGTTTCTGCTGAGAGATCTGCTGTGAGTCTGATAGGCTTCCCTTTATGGGTAACCTGACCTTTCTCTCTGGCTGCCCTCAGTATTTTCTCTTTCATTTCAACCCTGGTGAATCTGGCGATTATGTGCCTTGAGGTTGGTCTTCTTGAGGAATATCTTTGTGGTGTTCTCTGTATTACCTGGAGTTGAATATTGTCCTGCCTTGCTAGGTTGGGAAAGTTTTCCTGAATAATATCCTGAAGCGTATTTTCCAGCTTGGATTGATTCTCTTCATCACATTCAGGTACACCTATCAAACGTAAATTAGGTCTTTTCACCTAGTCCCATATTTCTTGGAGACTTTGCTCGTTCCTTTTTATCCTTTTTTCTCTAATCTTGTCTTCTCATTTTATTTCATTAAGTTGGTCTTCGACCTCTGATATCTTTTCTCCTGCTTGATCAATCCGGCTGTTAAAACTTATGCATACTTCGTGAAGTTCTCGTGTTGTGTTTTTCAGCTCTATTAATTCACTTATATTCCTCTCTAAATTGTGTATTCTTGTTAACATTTCGTCAAACCTTTTTTCAAAGTTCTTAGTTTCTTTGTATTGGGTTAGAACGAGTTCTTTTAATTCCCAGAAGTTTCTTAACATCCACCTGTTAAAGTCCGCTTCTGTTAATGGAATACAGTCTTTCTCCATCAGGCCTTGTTCCGTTGCTGACGAGGAACTGTGATCCTCTGTAGAGGGAGAGGCATTCTGATTTGGGGTATTCTCAGCCTTTTTAGGCTGGTTTCTTCCCTTCATTATAGATTTATCCATCTGTGGTCTTTATAATTACCGTCTTTATAGTTGGGTTTCTGAATGGACGTCCAACTTGTTGATTCCCGGCGCTAAAATCTGAGCAACCCACTGCACCCCGCGGCGTTAAGATTGATGGTGCTTTTCTGACTCTGCACAAAAAACCGCCGCACCGAGGCGCCGGCAAAACTGCCTCGCCGGCCACAAGAGTAGCGCTGGCTACCTGTGGGGCTCCTCCGCTGGGAATCTGCTGGTGCATGAGCAACAAAAATTGATGTAAGAGTGTGGCGTCCTCTTGTTCTCTGCACTTTCACAGGGAGCTACAATCCCAAGCTGCTAGTGATCAGCCATCTTGGGTCTCTCTCGTAGAGAGAGATTTTCTTAAATGCCTTGAATCAACAAGTTTTCCAGCCTGTGCTGAGGAGCTCTGTTTGTTGGGGCATGTCCACAACACTTCAGTTTGCCGTAGCATTCTTAGCTTTCATTTCTGACTTGCTAAGGCTCTCCAGGCTGGCTGGAGGTGAGAGATTAGAGTTTTCTCAGGTCTTTCCTAGATATACACACGTTTCCAACATCTGTGTCATATCTGAGTCTAGTACTGATTATTGCTTTTTCTTACATTTTTTTTTTTTTGCCTTCTGACTTGCCTTGTAATTTTTGTTGAAAGTTAGATGTTCTTCATTTCTGTTACTATATCAGGAGATAACTAATATAAATATTTTCTATACTTGGAGAAGAACACAGACTTCCTTCTGCTTGGTGGTTATTACGGAGATTTGTGATACTCTAATCAGGAGTGGGCTGTGCTTTAATTTGTTGTGGTTACGAGAGTTGAATTTTTTTGTGGCTATGGGCACCAGAGATTTACAATTCTGTTAGTGACACCTTGTTTTTGCCTTCTCCACTTGGCTTTTGGTCTTCTCTTTGTGCTGTTATCCTGCAGAGCTTTGCCGTTCTCACAGCTGCATGTGATATTATACCAATTCACATTTAGGATAAAAAACTTATAACAACATATTTCTTTTTTCTTTTTTTTCTTCTTTTTTTTTCTTCAATTAGCTTTCTCAGGTTGAAAACAACATATTTGCTGGGTGCAGTGGCTCACGCCTGTAATCCCAGCACATTGGGAGACTGAGGCAGTGGATCACCTGAGGTCAGGAGTTTGAGACCAGCCTGGACAACATGGTGAAA
Source organism: Sapajus apella (assembly GCF_009761245.1). Taxonomy (NCBI): domain Eukaryota; kingdom Metazoa; phylum Chordata; class Mammalia; order Primates; family Cebidae; genus Sapajus; species Sapajus apella. The sequence goes on from NW_022436978.1 coordinate 1,591,521, forward strand.
CCCTGTCTATTAAAATACAAATATTAGCCAGGTGTGATGGCGGGTGCCTGTAATCCCAACTACTCAGGAGCCTGAGGCAGGAAGATCCCTTGAACCTGGGAGGTGAGGGTTGCAGTGTGCCAAGATCGCATCATTGCACTCCAGCCTGGGCAACAAGAGTGAAACTCCATCTCAAAACAAAACAAAACAATGTATTTCTATTTCTCTTTCTCCTGATCTTTGTGCTACTGTCATTCATCTTCCTGCATACATGTTACAAACCTCACTGTGCATTGTTATTTTTGTTTAAATAGTCAAGTTGATTATCTTTTAAAGAGATTTACATAAAAGAAAAATATCTTACGTATTTATGCATGTAGTTATCTTTCCCAGCACTCTTCATTTCTTTATGTAAATCCAGATTTGCATCTGGTATAGTGTTCCTTCTGTCTGAATGACTTTAACTTTTTTTTTTTTTTTTTTTTGAGACGGAGTTTCGCTCTTGTTACCGAGGCTGGAGTGCAATGGCGCGATCTCAGCTCACCGCAACCTCCGCCTCCTGGGTTCAGGCAATTCTCCTGCCTCAGCCTCCTGAGTAGCTGGGATTACAGGCACGCGCCACCATGCCCAACTAATTTTTTGTAGTTTTAGTAGAGACGGGGTTTCACCGTATTGACCAGGATGGTCTCGATCTCTTGACCTCGTGATCCACCTGCCTCAGCCTCCCAAAGTGCTGGGATTACAGGCTTGAGTCACCGCGCCCGGCCGACTTTAACTTTTTATAGTGCGGGTCTGATGGTGATACAGTCTTTCATCTTATGCACACCTGAAAAAAAAATCTGTATTTTGTCTTCATTTTTGAAATAAAATTCTAGAAGTTCTTTTCTTCCAGCACTTAAAAAATGGTGCTCAACTGTCTTCCTGCTTGTATGGCTTCTGATAAGAACTCTACGGTCATCTTTATCTTTGTTCACTGGTTTTAAGCAAGCTGATTAAGTTGTGCTTTGGTTTAGTTTTATATTTTATATATATAAAGTTTATATATATATATACAAATTTTTTTTTGTTCGTGATGGAGTCCCTCTCTGTCTTCCAAGCTGGAGTGCAGTGGCATGATTTTGGCTCACTGCAACCTCCATCTCCTGGGTTTCAGAGATTCTCCTGCATCAGCCTCCCAAGTAGCTGGAACTACAGGTGCTAACCACACCCAGCTAGTTTTCATATTTTTTAACAGAGACAGGCTTTCACTATGTTGGCCAGGATGGTCTCAAACTCCTGACCTCAGATGATCTACTGCCTAGGCCTCCCAAAGTGTTGGGATTACAGGCGTGAGCCATGGTGCCTGGCCTGGTTTAGTTTTCTTCATGTTTCTTTCTTTGGCATTCATTGAGCTTACTAGATTTGTGGGGTTATAGTTTTTATCAAAAAGTTTGACCATTATTTCTTTAAATATTTTTGTCCTCCCACCCTGCAAGTCTCCTTTGAAGACTCCGGTTGCTCACACATTAGGACACAGCTCACTGATGGTCTCTGGTTTTTTTTTTTTTTTTCACACTCTCTTTTCTTTGTGTTTCATTCTAAATTGTTTTTTAATTGTTAGGTTTTCAAATTTACTAATCTTTTATTCCACAAAGTTTAATATTTTACTAATCCCATCAGTGTATTTCTAACATACATGGCAGTTTTGGTTTTAGAAGTTTGATTTGGGTCTTTTTTCATCTTAAATAGCTCTCCTGAACTTTCTGAATATATATGTATATGTATAACTTAAAGTTAAAATGACTGTTTTAATGCCCTTGCCTGTTCATTTAACATCTGTGTCAGTTCTGAGAGGATAAGATTAATTGATTATTCCCCTCATTATCCGTTGTATTTTCATGCTTCTTGCATGTTGAGTATTCCTTGATTGGATACTGGACATTATGACTTTTACCTTGTTGGCTGTTTGATATTTTCATATTCTCATAAATATTCTTGAGCTTTGCTTTGGGGATGCATTTAAATTACTTAGAAACTGTTTGTTCTTTTCAGATCTTGCTTTTAAGACTTTTTAAGCAGGACAATTCTCAGTCTAGGCCTAATTGTTCTGCATTGCTGGGGCAAGACCTTCCTGCCTGCCTGGATTCCCTACCTGGTGTTCTGTGAATCTTGAGTTTTTTTTTTTTGTCTGACTAATGGAAGCAGGCTCTCTTCTTGGCCCTGTATGAGCAGCAGGCATTGTTATTTCTGATTCTTTGCAGTGGTTATTTCTCTAGCTTCAGGTAGTTTCTTCACAGACGTGCACTCGTCAATACTCAGTTTAATACTCGAGGGGGAGTATTTGTGTTGCTATAAAGGAATACCTGAGGCTGGGTAATTTATAAAGAAAAGAGGTTTATTTGGCTCATGGTTCTCTAGGCTATAAGAAAGTATGGTGCCAGCATCTGCTTCTGATGAGAGCCTCAGGCGTCTTCCTCTCATGGCAGAAGGCAAGGTGGAGCTGGTATGTAGAGATCACATGGCAAGAGAGGAAGCAAAAGAGGAGATGTGGGTGTGCCAGGCTCTTTTAACAACCGGCTCTCTTGGCAACGAATATAGTGAGAACTCACTCACTCTTCTTCCAGGAAGGGCATTAATTATTTATGAGTGATCCACCCCTATGACCCTGACACATCTCATTAGGCCCTGCTTCCCCAACACTGGGGATCAAATTTCAACGTGAGATGTGGAGGGGACAAACATCCAAACCACAGCAGGGAGCCTCTGCAGATTTTTACCTTCTTTCTTTGTGCAGCTCTCTCCACCACAGTATTCTATCAACACAGCTGCCTCTGTGTTCCTGGCCTCATGGCGATACCTGCTCACCTCCTGGGGGCCTGCTGGATTCCACCTTGGTTCTCCTTCTCTGTACTGTGGCCTGGAAATTCTCTCAAGTCATAAACCTGAGGCAATCATAGGGCCTACTCCATTTGCTCCCCATCTACAGGGATTCTATTTTTTTTTTTTTTGTTAGTGTTCAATATTTTAAAAACGATTGTTTTAGATTTTTGTCCATTTTTGGTTGTTTCAGGTGGGAAGGTCAATCTTTTTATATTCCATGGCCAGAAGGAGAAGTCAGCATTTAATAACATTCTTTATTTATTATTATTATTCGAAACAAGGTCTTCCTCTGTCACCCAGGCTAGAGGGCAATGGTGCAATCATAGCTTACTGTAACCTCAACTTCTTAGGCTCAAGTGATCCTCTTGCCCCAGCTTCTTGAGTAGCTAGGACTACAGGCACGCACTACCATGCTCAGCTAATTTATTTGATTTGATTTGATTCAGAGACAGGGTCTCACCATGTTGCCTAGGCTGGTCTCAAACTCCTGGGCTCAAGCACTCCTCCTGCCTTAGCCTCCCAAAGTGTTGGGATTATAGGCATGAGCCATAGTGCCCAGCCAACATTCTTTTATAGTGAAAAATATCTATCATAGATAATTTAAAAATATCTCTTTAAGTTGCTTTCCCTTTTTCATTCTGTATTTTGCTTTTTTTCTTTATCTTAGTCTTACTAGAATGTTGTCTATTTTATTAGGCTTTTCAAAGAACAAAATTCTGATTGTGCTAATCCTCTCCATAATTTTTTCTCTATTTTATTGATTTCCTTTTTTTTTTTTTTTTTTTTAAGAGAGAGGGTGTCCCTCTATCACCCAGGCTGAGGTGCAGCGGCCTGATCATGGCTCACTTTACCCTTGAACTCCTGGGCACAAACGATTCTCCTGCCTCATCCTCTCAAGTAGCTGGGACTGTAGGTGCACGCACCACACCTGCTAGTTTCTTTATTTTAGTAGACACAAGGTCTCACTATGTTGCCAGGCTAGTCTTGACCTCCTGGGCTCAAGTGATTCTCCCACCTCAGCCTCCCAAAGTGTTGGGATTACAGGCCTGAGACGCTGTGCTGGGCTACTTTATTGATTTCTGTCTCCTTTTTTCATTGTTTTCTCCCTTGTCACAAATTCTTTCTTTGAGTTTACTCCGTTGATCCTTTTCAGTTTCTAAGTTGAATGTTTAGCTCATTTAGTACCAGTATTTCTTTTCTGATCTTGTCAAAGCTGTAAATTACTTTCAGGGACTGGATGCTTTGATATGTAGTGCTTTCATTGGCAGTCACCTCTAAATGACTGCCAATGATTATTTCCTGCATGATTTTCTTTTTATAGGATAATCACTTAGAAAGGTTTTGTTTTTGTTTCAGAAAGAGGGGATTTTTTTGATATGTTAAAAATTGATTTTAATATTATTGACTTGTGACTCAAGAACAGAGTCCAGAGACCAATGATTCCCTGGAGTTTATTGTTCTCTGTGGCATTGTTTCTGAATGTTCCCTTTGTGGTCATTGAGCAAGTGTTCTCTGTTGGGAGTTGTAAAATTTATATAGCTAAGGTGGAGATTATTAATTGTGATAGTTAAATCTTCTATATCTTTGCTTAATTTCGTCTGTGTAATCCAGCAGTTTCTTAAGGGGAACATATCAAAAACTCCAGTCTCCCGTTAATTGGTAACCTGTTTCTTTGTGTATCACAGGCTTTTCACTGCATCTTCTTGATCATTTCTTATTTTTACTTTATATAATAAGATTCCTTTGTCCCTTTATCATGATCTTGCCTTAAATACTATGATCTAAAAAGACAATTGCTATACCACTTACTTTGTGTTTCAGATTTGCTTGATATTTCTATCCCTCCCTTTCTATTCCCCCTTTCCAATCCCCTCTTTCCAATTTATCTGTATCTTTTATTCTATCCCCCCTTTCCAATTTATCTGTATCTTTTTGTTTTAAATTTGTCTCTTCACATAGTATATTTCTGGATATCTTTTTTTCTCTAATTACAAATTTTTTCACCGGGCGCGGTGGCTCACGCCTGTAATCCTAGCAATTTGGGAGGCCGAGGTGGGTGGATCACCTGAGGTCAGGAGTTCAAGACCAGCCTGGCCAACATGGTGAAACCCCATCTTTAATTACAAAAAAAAAAAGGAAAATAAAAAAGATAAATTCTTTCGTTTATTTTTTTTTCAACCCATTTGCTATTGCATTAGGACTGATCATAGCCATCTTGTATTTTTTCTATTATCACACTTTTTTGTTTTGTTTTAAAGAGATGGCATTTCAACATATTGTCCAGGCTGGACGATTCTTCTGCCGCAGCCTTCGGAGTAGCTGGGACCCCTGCAGGCCAGCAGGCTCTTCCTGTTTCCAGTGGGTAGACTGTATTTCCTGCTGCTTTGAAGAGTATGCAGTGATTCGATTTCACTCAACTTGGGCCAGGCGCAGTGGCTCACACCTAAACTCCTAGCAATCTGGGATGCCGAGGTGGGTGGATCACCTGAGGTCAGGCGTTTGAGACCAGCCCGGCCAATATGGTGAAACCCCGTCTCTACTAAAAATACAAAAATTAGCCGGGCGTAGTGGCACGTGCCTGTGATCCCAGCTACTCAGGAGGCTGAGGCAGGACAATCGCCTGAACCCAGGAGGCGGAGGTTGCCGTGAGCAGAGATCACGCCACTGTACTCCAGCCTGTGTGACAAGAGAGAGACTCCATCTCCAAAAAAAAAAAAAAGATTACACTCAACCAGATAATCCAGGAAAATCTCTATCTTAAGGTCCACAGGACGAATTACCCATTGAACGCCGCTTCCTTCACAGCACTACCCGGATTAGTTTTTGCTGTGACCGGGGCTCGCGAGAGCCGCCTGAGATCTCCGCGGGCACACCCGGTTCCCGCCAACACCAGGACCAGGGCCGGAGCCGCCGCGAGGGGGCGCCACGATGCGTGCTGACTTTGCTCATGGCGTCCCAAGGCGGCCTCCGCAGGGGCCGTGGAGGCACCCGCCTGAGCCTCCACCTCGTGGTCTGGCTTCAGCTCCTTCAGCCCCTGCTCAGTGAGGCCGGGAGTGGGCACTGGGCTGGGCCCACGCTGGGTGTGGGGTGGCAGTGGGGGTGCTGTGGGAACGGGCGGATGAGGAGGAGGCACCCGGGCCAGCTCCTGTCGTCGGGTCCCCGTCTTCACCAGGTGAGCCATACCGACCCGAGGAGGCTTCCAGAGTGACCCCGGCAAGCCCAGAGGCCCGGACGCCTCCCATGCACCTGAAATTCCCGAAGATTCCAGAAACCTCTGTAGCTCCAGGGTCTCCAGCGCCCGCAGGGCCTCCAGGATCCCGGGTGACTTCAGCATCTGCAGTGGGAGGCGCCTCAGAATCCGACGGGATCTCTGACCTTGGAAGGCGGCTGCCTCAGGATCTTGTTTCTGGTGCGAGATCTGTGCTGGCCTGCTGGGGAGGGCGGGGGTTGGGGGGTGTCAAACGTACGCAGCCTGGCTCGGAGTGGGGGCGCGGCGAGGCGCAGACCCTGCCCTAGAGGATTTGAGAGAGACGGATAACTCGCCTCCGCCCTGGGCCGCGGGGTGGGGGTGGTGGGGAGGCAGCGGCTTCACTTCCAGTCCCCTCTTTACTGAGCCCACCAGCCTGCCGCCGTCGGATTTCGAGGATAGTTGGGGGATTACCGGCCCCAGAAAAGAAGTGGCCCTGGCAGGCAAGCCTGCAGACCAGCGACGGACACATCTGCGGAGGCTCCCTGATCGGCAGGCGCTGGGTGCTCACGGCCGCCCACTGCATTCATGGGTGAGTGTTTGGGACTGAGTTTGGGCCCTGATAAGGCTGTGGGACCTGGAGCCAGTCTGTCCCCCCTCCCTGAGCTTCTGTAAAAGGGGGTGACAGCCCCATAGTTTTTATCCAGTCTGGGTGAGACCTGAGGATTTGCATTTCTAACAAGTTTGCAGGTGCTGCCACTGCAGCCGCTGGTCTGGGGACCACAGGCTAAAGGGGTCAGAGGTCCTGGGTGGATATGGTTTGAGGGAGGGAGGTGGCTGCTGGCTGTCATAGGAAGGTGGGACCAGGCTGGGAAGCACCTGCAAGGTGTGGAAGGAGAGAGCATAGACCCCCCAGGATCTCTGTGAAGTCCGTCTTTTCTCTCAGCACCAATGTGGAATACAAGGTGAAGCTGGGAGATGCCCACTGGCTTGCTGATTCCAAAACGGCACCGGTGATCCCGGTTCAAGACATCATTTTTCCCAGCAATTTTGATGCTACCACTTTGATAAACGACATTGCTGTTGTTCTGCTCGCCTACTCTGCGAATTATTCCTCACACATCCAGCCTGTGTGCCTCCCCAAAAAGTTTTTCAAAGTGAAAGCTGGGACAGAGTGCTGGGTGACCGGATGGGGGAAAACAGCAGAGAATGGTGAGATCGTCAAGCGGGATGCTGAGGTGGGACTGCCTGGTGGGCTGGGGTTGGCCTGCAAGCTACTGGGAGGGGCAGGGAGGCCGCTTTCTAGCGGGTGGGTAAGGGAGGACATTAGGCTCCATGTCAACATTAGGCTCAAGTTTCCTTCTTGTCAAGTGGGGACAATATTCACTGCCCTGACTTCCTTGAACTTGGCAGTTGTGTTAACGATGATCAGGACTCAGAGTGGGCACTGGGAGCTCCTGTCCTATCCCTTTGTGAAGATCTGTTCTCTTGTAAATTGTCTCTTTGCAACTTCAGGAACAGGGACAGTCGTTCTTCAGGAGGCTGAGCTAAGCATTATTCGTCATGAGAAATGTAGAGAGGTGCTCAAGAAGTTGGGACACGAGAGTGAAACGGTCAAGGAGGGGACTGTCTGTGGCTACAGTGACCAAGGGAAGGATGCCTGTCAGGTCAGTTCATGGGCCTCTTGCTGCCTCAGCACTGCAGTTGTCTCCTCAAAGCTTCCTCATCCGCAGCCAGTAGGGCCTGGGTTATCTCCTAGCCCCTCGGTTTACCCTCACTCATGTAATGGGACGTGAGGACAAGCCACCAAGGCTCTCCTGGGCAGCCTTCCTGATCCTTCAGGAGAGAGCAGCTAACACAGCCTGGAGTGGGAGGAGGGGTGAATCAGGCAGGTCCCACCAACAATGCGTGCTCCGTGTGGGCTCCTTCTGTGTGACAGGCAGTATTATTACTCAGGTAAGCACTAGACCCATTATTGTCTCAGAGTAGGAATGATTTCATCATGTGTATTAAGTTTTTTGGAACATGGCTTTTCAGTAGGTGCATGATTTTGCTTTATTGGAAATCGTCAATTCTCAGCTCTCATACTGACAGATACCTAAGGCTAGGAGGGTCTTCGGGGTTCCCGGGGAAGCCCCCTGAGTGCCTAGCTCTGCAGCGCATTGCAGTGCAATCAGCCTGCTCTGACGTGGAGGCTATTTGTTTCCTACAGTGATTGTCTTTCTTTTTCCAGGGAGATTCTGGGGGACCCCTGGTCTGTGAATTAAAGGGTGTATGGGTCCAGGTGGGGATTGTGAGCTGGGGCGTTGGCTGCGGTCGCAAAGGATATCCTGGAGTTTACACGGAAGTTAGTTTCTACAAGCAATGGATTGTTGATCACCTGAAACAAGATTCCTGTCTGGATTCAGCAAACTTTCTCACTCTATTCCTGTGTCTGGTGATGCCCCTGGGCATTCTGGTGACCCCGTGATCAGACCCCATTCCGCTCTCCTGCTGTTTCTGAGTCTCACACTTAGGTGTCTCCTCTGACCAACCTCCCACTCCTTCTCAAGGCCTTTTCCACAAATCCCAGTTGGAATCCACGGGCCCTCTGGAGATCCATACAATAGAGCATGGCGGGGAGACGGGGGCCTGGAAAGTATCCCTGCCTGGTGCTCTGGTCACCTGCCTCCACCGTGCCTGCACCAGGGCTGTGCTCTGCCTGGTGGGAAGGAGGGATGAACCAATTCCAGCTAGAGGACCAGCCGCCCTGCCAGGGGGCCACGGTGACTCTTCAATACCTGGGGGAACGTCTATCAAGGAAGAGACATCATCAACTTTGAAGCAAGCGTTAGACATGGTTCTGGTTTTAGGGGTCTCACCTGAGACTTTGTGAAACCAGCCAGCTGGGTGTTTGTTCAGAGAGAGTGAAGGAGGCATTTCCAGGTCCCTGCAGAGGTGTGAGGCCTGGGACTTCCACTCTGGCTCAGTTGTCTGGGCCTGGGAGAAGTTCCCCTGAAGCCCAGTGTGGGTTCATCTGTGAGTGGTTAGCCTCTGCCACACCAGCTCTCTTGGGGCAACCCATTCTTGGCATCCCCTTCCTCAGTGCCCTAGTGGCCGCTTTCAGGGACACCACAAGTTGTGTTGAGGCAGTTATGGAGTGTGGAGTTTTCAGAAATCAACTGAATAAATGTTTGGAGAGTCTCCTGTTACTGAAGCTCTGCTCACCTGGGGAGTTTGGTGGCATATAACATACCTGTAGAGCACTGGCTTCCCATTTAACTAAGGAAGCTATTTATGGTAGAAGGAAGGAAGCTATTAAAACATAGAAGGACAGTTGAGGCAGGCCCTGATTCCTCAGACATGAGCTCTAAGGATGGTTTTAGCCAGTGGGTCTTATAGCCATCAGCATCACTGCAGGGAGCTCTGTAGTTGAGTTTAACAGCCTTTACAGCTAGAGATAGGGGATCAAGAGACTGGAACTGGGCCCAAGAGTGAAGTTGGGGTGTGAGAAGTATTGCTCTTCCTCTACTGCTTCTCCTTGCTGCTCCCTCCCACTTGGTTACCAAAGACATGCGTTCCCACCGGGAGAAGGGCAAGAGAGATTCACTGTACTGTACATAGGTTCTCTCCCCTCATTACAAAGTCTGGTGTCCTGGAGTCTGTCTAGCTGCTGATCAACTCCCTCCCAACCTCTTGCCCTTTGCCCTTCTAGGGTTGAATGTTTAACCCCCAGGTATGGGTGGGCTTCAGTCTGAATCAGTCCCTTCTATTGTCTGAGGAAGGTTGAGGCTGAGAGGCTGAGAGCTTAAATCAAACAAGTCTCTTAATGAATATAGTACTACTTGCTTTAAGAAACCACTGATTTATTTATAAATAAAACAAATTTAACCTTCTTTTCCTAGAACATCCCATTCTGGTGTTCTTGATCAGCAGGTAGCTTTCTCCATCTCGTGGCTTGCTTTTAGTCCTGTAGTGCATGCTTTACCTGCATCAGAATCCCCTAAGGCTTGTGAAAATACAGATTACTGGCCTGCACAGTGGCTCATGCCTATAATCCCGGCTACCTGGAAGACAGGCAGGAGGATTCCTTGAGGCCAGGAGCTTGAGCTCTTAAAAAAAATAGCTGGGCATAGTGGCCTGTGCCCGTAATCCCAGCCACTCTGCAGGCTGAGGCAGGAGGATGTCTTGAGCCCAGGAGTTTGAGGCTGCAGTGTTATATGATCATTCCACTGCACTCCAGCCTGGGGGACAGGAGGAGACCTCATCTCTTAAACAAAACTTACAGATTACTGGTTCCTAGTTCCACCCCTGGAGTTTTCTTTATTTTTATTTTCATTCATTCATTCATTTATTGAGACGGAGTCTCACTCTGTCGCCCAGGCTGGTGTGCAGTAGCACAATCTTGGCTCATTGCAACCTCCACCTCCTAGGTTCAAGCAATTCTCCTGCCTCAGCCTCCCGAGTAGCTGGGACTACAGGCATGCGCCACCATGCCCAGCTAATTTTTGTGTTTTTTATTAGAGACAGGGTTTCACCATGTTGGCCAGGATAGTATTGATCTCTTGACATTGTGATCTGCCCACCTTGGCCTCCCAAAGTGCTAGGATTACAAGTGTGAGCCACCATGCCCGGACACCCCTGGAGTTTTCAATTCTATAGGTCTGAGACGGGGCCTACATTCTCTGTCTTTCAGGTAGAAAGGCCTAAAAGAATGTATGTTTCTAAAAAGAATGTACATTTACCTGAAAGACCTAAAGACCTTTACATTTCTAAGTTCCTAGCTTGTCTGAAGACCTCACTTTGAGAAGCAATGCTCTGGATTAACCTATTGACTGCCTTGGCATGGAAGTGGCACACATCACTCTATTCATGTGGGCCCACTTAGATGCCAGGCTGGGGAAGGAATGTGGCTCCAAGTCCAGCTGATCACCTCCCAATCTCTGCCATGCCTAGCAGATGCAAAGATGGCATCCTTCTGGAAAAAAAAAATCCTTATGGAAGTGCAAGGCCTGGTATAAGCCACCATTCCCTTTAGCTGCCACGATCTTACTGGTTGTCTTCAGAAGAGGACACATGCCTTTCCTTTCTCTGGTCTCCTCCAAGAGTCCTTGTTTTACAGAAGTGGTAGGTCCAGCTCACTTACTACTTTCTCAAAGACGTCTTCTCTGATTCCCTAGCCTTACCATTCTTTTCCTTTTTTGTGCTTTCTCCAGCTTTCCAGATTCTCAAACTAAGAGTAATTGTGAAACTCTCCAATGCACCGGGCCCAGGGGACCAAGGGTATAGTCAGAGGCTGGGCAACAAGGTGCCATCAGTAGCCCAGGAATTCGGTGCACCTTCACTGGGACACCAACTTAAAACCCTGGGAGTTGCTTTCCCAGGGGGCCCGCCACCCTGGGAGCAATCCCAGACCCAGGGCTCCCAGGTCGTCCTCAGGAACAGGCAGGAGGTGGAGGTGCGGGAAATGGGCCAGTCTTGCAGCGGAGCGGTCAGGAATTCCCGGAGCCATCACGTGCTAGAGTGCGGTTACGTGTGCGGACGCCAGGCACGTGCTGGGCTCTGGGAACGGTCTCCGCAGTCGCCAGGTGGCACCTCCCCAGCCTCATGGCCGTCTCTTGGTCCAGCCTCGGTGCGGGGCCTGGAGCCTCCAGGCCCTCGGTCCTGAGCCGCGGCGTCCTGCTGCTGCTGCTGCTTCTCCTGCTGCCGCTGAGCTCGGGTGAGGTGGGCGCTCCTCCCAGCTCTACCTTCCCCCTCCCCGCCCCCAGCGCTGCTCTGCCTCCGGCTCCGGCTCCGTGCCTGGCCTTGGAGGCCAGGGACTGGCCCGGGGGTGTGGCTGCCTACTCCTCGGTGGAGGACTTTTGCGGCCAACCCACCCCTCGGTCAGCTCTTCTCTACCGCTCGCTCCCAGGACCTCGCCAGGGCGATTCCGGGATCTTACTTCTGCCCGCTCTGGCCTCCTGCGTCAGGCCACGCCTGTCCTAGAGCCCTCTGGACCAGCGGAGTGGGGAACCCCTGCCTTCCCTCCTCCACTGGCAGCTGCTTCCTTCGCTGCCAGTCTGGACAGCATGGCTAATGTCCCCACCACCCAAGCCACTCTCTCCAGAGCATCCTCAGGCCTCTCACAGGCTCCCCCTCCACCCTCGGCTCTGATCTTCCCACGGAGCTGAGTCCCCCTGGAGACCCCACTTGGACATGCTTTTTGGCCCAGGAAAATTCTTGGTCCCCATCCACTTACAGGAATATTCTAAAATTCGCCTTCTTCCCAGTTCCTCTGTTCCAACCCAGCTTTCCTTCCTTAGCAGCCCATTATTCCCTCAGAAAACATAGGCTTCGGGTGCTTTCTTCCTGAACCGAATCCCCAACCCGCAGGGGTCCTTCCAAACTGGACTGCTCAACACCACCCTCACCTGCTTCTTTAGGAGTCAGAGATGCCTGCTTCCGGTGCAGTGCGGGCTCCCTGTGCCACACTGCGTCCATCATCCTCTCTCATAGGTATCCTCTCGTTTCTGCCTTGCTGATTTTCCTCCCCCATCTCTTGCCCCTTCATGGCCAGACTCCCCAGATGTCTTCACTCCATGCTTCCTGCCAGTGCCTCCTAGCTCCCCACTTAACCCTTAGCTCCTCCCAGGGATGTCTCCACCCTGGTGGTCCCTGGCCTTGTTACCACTCCCTCCTCTTTCATTTTCTGTGGGTCCTGAGTCTCCTGTACCTCAAGGATCACTCCCTCTCTCCTCTGTGTCTGCCCAAGGCCACCCTGCTCTGCTCATCCCTGACGTGTTGGTGTCCCCTAAGCTGCTCTCTGTGTTTCCTGCTCCTTGTCTGTTAACTGCTCCCTGGGTGAACTCACTCGAGCTGCCGTTTATGTGATGGTGTCTCATAAAATGTGTCTGGATGTGCAGCTGCCTCCTGAATATCTCTACCTGAAAGACCTAGAAACGTCTCAACCCCTTGGAGTCAAAGCTGAGGCCTTCATATTCCTACCAACTGACTTCTCTCATTGTTTCCTAACTCAGTGGATGGCAGCTACTGTTCTCCAAAACCAGAAACTGGTGTGATCCTAAGTCCAACACACAGCTCGCCATATCTGTTCTCACAGCCGCTTCCTCATTCAGACCTCCTCATTTCTTGCACTGGCTCTGCAGAGCCTCTGGTGGGATCCCCGTGCCCTCCGTCTTGTCATCTTCCTGTCTAATATCTATGCTGCCTTCACAATACACGCCTGGCTCAGTCTTACCTCTGTTGATCTCCCTTTACCCGGAAGGTCTCACCCCAGCTTCTTGGCTCAGTTTTCGAGGCCTTCGTGACTGAGGCCTGACTCTCCTCCCCTGGCTCATCTCTTGCCCTCACAGGCCTTGCCCCTCATCCTCTGGAGTCTCTGGCATACACCACAATGTTTCTTCTACCAGGAATGTGATGATCAGTTTTCATTTCTGTTTTACCCTCTCATCTTTAACACCTGGCACAGTAAGCCCTCCTCCCACTGAGGTGGTTCTTTTCTGTCCACCACTTCTTCTGGGCTCCCCTGATGCCTGCGGCTCAGTCCCTGCACTGATCACATGCAGGCGGTTGTGTATTTACCTCTGTCTGCCCTGTTGGACACTGTATTCCTTGAGAGTAGGCTCTATTTGACACACCTCTGTCTCCCCAGCCTCTGGCTCCAGGCTGGGAACAGAGTAGGAGATTAGGACCTATTAGGTGAATGAATGAGTGAACTAATTTAAAAATGTGGCTCTTTGCTGTCATCCTGTCATGAACACTTGCTTCATATCTGTTCCTCTTTTCTCCTCCAGGTTATAAAGAGGACACCACCAGTCCAGGTAGGTAGGGTGAGACCCTGCTGCAGGAAAAGCTGAAGCTCCCGGGAGGGTGTGTTCTGAAGGGATCACATAGACAGTGGTTCTGGGTCTGTAGGAAACAGGCTTTGGGTCTCAGGGGTCTGTTTTCTAAAGAACAGCCTGCAGCTACCAGAACATACAGACCTAACAGTCTAGAGGAAAGAGGATCCAGGCATCCCATAGGAATGCTGAGCCTCTTTGAATTCAGCCCAGGACTCATCTCACATCCTTTTCCACACAGAATCTTTTGAGCTCTAAGCCATTCAGTTGCAGAAGAGCTTCCTGGGCCCTGTGGCAGTGTCAGCAGAGCCCAGCTCTTCTGGGGTTTCCTGTCTTTTTCCCTACACCTTAGTTAGGCATGGAGCGTTGGATTGCTCCTGTTCTTCAGTTCATGGACCTCCATTCTCATAGGTCCTGCTAGAACTCTGCCCTGATTCATTATAGATTAGATGACCGATTGATTAAGTTACTTATCCTTGCTTCTGTCCATTCCCCTTCTCTATCCGCTTATCCTTTCTTGGGGATCTTTCTGTTTGTGTGTGCTCTTGTAAAAATACATATTGCTGTTTCGTGTGCATGCATTTTTAATTTACATAAATGGTATGTTCTCTGTATCTCTTCCTGTTCTCTTCTCTTTTAATTCTGCCTCATTTAGACATTTTAAAATATGGAAATAATTTTAAACTTACAAAACGCTGCAAAAATACAAGTATTACAAGGAACCCACACATATACATATAATTTTTTCAGAATCAGTGGAGGGTAACTTTGGTACGTATTTTCTGAGAATATTCTCTCCCAAAACCACAGCACACTTAACAACGTCAAGGGTTTACATTAATACTGTACTTTTATCTACTATCTGTATTCTAATTTGGTTAGTTCTCCAAACTCCTACTTCAACAGTGCATGAAGGTATATAGGTTGCCACGGACCTCGCTGACAACCCTTGGTGTGATCCTGCTTTTACGTTTTTTGCCAGCCTAATAGATTGAAAAATGACTTCTTGATTTAATTTTCATTTTTCTCATTACTAATGAATTTGAGCATGTCTCAATAGGTTGTTGGCTTCTTGAGTTTCATCTTCTAGTAAATTGCTTGTCTCTATCCTTTGCCTATTACCTTTTTTTTTCTTGTTGATTTCCTGGAGTTTCTTGCATATTTCTAATAAAAGCCTTGTATTCATTTTAGATATTGCAAATATTTCCTCCCAATCCGTCATCTGTCTGTTAACTGTGCTCCCAGGCCAAAACTCCTCTATTTGGGCATAATCAGGTTAATCAGTTTATGCTTTAGTTTGTGTTTTGAGGTTTTAAGGAGTCCTTTCCTCCCCCATGTCACATGATTTATTAATTTTACAGTTTTGTCTTACCTTTATGTCTTCAAGAGCTATTACCAGGGAATCCAGTTTTGGTTTTCTTATTTCTTACAGTGAGCCAGTTTTCTCAGCACCATCTTCTCAACAGTCCTTCTTTTACCCACTGATTGTGGTGGCTTCTTTATTTACATCAAGTTTGTGCAACACATGGAACAATCTCAAGCTCTGTATTCTTTTCCAGTGTCACTTTCCACTATCTGTCCTTGTGATACCACACTGTTTTTATTATTATGGCTTTCACATGTGTCTTAATATCTGCTAGGACAAGTGGTCCTTCTTTGCTGTACTTTTTCAAAGACTGAACTCTTCATAGACCTTTGTTTTTGTATTTCAGTTTCAGAATTAAGTTTATCAAGTTTCTTAAAAATTCTAACTTGAAAATGAATTTATAGATTAATTTTGGGAATTAAGTGTTCTTTTAATATACTTGATAATTTTTATTTTGTTGAGATGGAGCCTTGCACTGTCACCCAGTCTTGCACTGTCGCCCAGGCTGGAACGCAGTGGTGCAATCTCAGCTCACCACAACCTCCACCTCCTGGGTTCAAACGATTCTCCTGCCTTAGCCTCCCAAGTAGCTGGGATTACAGGCAACTGCCACCATGCTAGGCTAATTTTTTGTATTTTTAGTAGAGACAGGGTTTCACTATGTTAGCCAGGATGGTCTGGAACTCCTGACCTCATGATCTGCCCGCCTTGGCCTCCCGAAGTGCTGGGATTACAGGTGTGAGCCAACATGCCCAGCCTTAGCTGTTCTTTTAGAACAGGGACTGTCTTGCCATTTATGCTGATCATTTTCTGTGTCTTTTATTAGAGTTTTAAATTTATTACAACAGGAGTCTTATGTGGTGTTAGGTAAGTTAATTCCTATGAACTTTACCATTTTTTTTTGCTGTTGAAAATGTTTCTTACTTGAGTATATTTTCTAGTTGGTTGTGCTGGGATAGAAAGATGTTATTGACTTTAAAAGGAAATTGTTTTATTGAAGTATTATATGCATTCCAAAAAAGTACACAAATTATGAAGGTCTAGTTGAAGGAATTGTCACACAGTAGGCACACTTATGTCATCACTACTCAGGTTAAACAGTAGAATAAGTGCTTAGAGAGGCTGAGATGGGAGGATTGCCTGAGCCTGTGGTTCTAGACCAGTCCTGGCAGCATAGCAAGACTGTCTCAATAAAAAATTAGAAAAAAAATTAGATGTGGTGGCAAGTGCCTATAGTCCCAGTGACTTGGGAGGCTGAGGTGAGAGGATTGCTTGAGCCTGAGGCCAAGGCTGCAGTGAGCTGTGACACTGCACTGCAGCCTGCGTGACAGAGCGAGACCTTGTCTCAAAAAAAAAAAAGTAGGCTAATACCAGCACCCAGCAGCCTTGTCTCGTTCTCTCACTGATTTCCTCTGCCCTCCTCCCACAAAGCGTCCTCATTCCTGACGTCTGGTGGGATAGGTTCTTTTCTGCCTGTTCTTTAGTGTTGTATGATGTTTGCTGTAGGTTTGGGATATATCCAACTTTTGTAAAGTTAAGGATTTTCCTCCTATTTCTAATTTAAGTAAGAGGGTTTTTTTTTTTTTTTTTTTTGTAAGACATAAATATGTGTTACATTTTTCAAATGCCTTTTTTTGTGGCCATGGAGAAAAACACATGGTCTTTTTCTCTTCAGATTCTTAGAACCTTTTTGTGGAGAATCCACTGAGAGTTCTAACAGTGTGGGACCACCCTTGCATTCCTGGGCCAATCCTTAATCATCACAGTGCATTGTTTTAAAAATACAGTGTTAGCTAATGTTTTATTTAGAATGCTTGGATCTGTGTTTCTTCACACATTCATACAAGCCTAAAACTTGACTGATGGAACTGCGTGCACACTGAGTGTGTGGCCTGTGAGTGAGGGGCCACTGGGGTCTCCCTGCTGGCACTTTGAATGTTCAATGTGAAAACTTATGACACAGAAGTCAGGAGTTTTTCTTGACTCTGAGCAGTGCGGGGACAGAGGCCTTCTGCATCTAAGAGGTATAACAAGCATTATGGCTTTTCAGAAGTGGCCAAGGAACTTCCCCAAACACAAGAAAATGCATTTTTTGCCTTGGAGCTCCTTCTCTGCTTGCCTTTGTTTTGAGGTTCTGGGTTGAAGGCTCCCTGTGACTCTCAGAATCTCTCTCTCTCTCCATGTCTCTGCCTTGATGCTTTTTACCTCTGTCATTGTCACTTTCTGTCAAGCTCAGTGCCTTTGGGCAGGCCACTGCCCTTCTCTCACCCTCACTCTCCGCATCTCTGAAATGGGAAGAGGCCCTGAGTTTACAGCTTTGTGCAAATTGGCCCTGTAGGATGTGTCCGTCTCAGTCATTCTCATCCTCCTCTATGTGGTCCCGGTCTCTCCCTGGCACACTTCTTCCTGAAGTTTGTGGTAAGCCCTGGTGGTCGGAAGATTTGGAAATGACCCACCATTGGCCCTGGGAGGTGAGCCTCCGGATGGAAAATCAGCACGTATGTGGAGGGGCCCTCATTGACCCCAGCTGGGTGGTGACGGCGGCCCACTGCATCCAAGGGTGAGTGTGGCTCATGTGTCCAGGGCCTGGAGACCCCGAGCTACCATGGGCCCAGCCCAGCTTCCTAATTTCCCCAGTGAAACAATGTGGGAGGGAGGGAGAGAGTAGAAAAGGCATCTGGGATAGGGGAGAGTTGTGCTTGGGGTCTCCTAGGGGGCCAGGGACTGAGTTGGGGCAGGAGCCCCAAGCAACAACGACTGCACCCTAAGCTGAGCCACAGGAAAACCCAGAACATGCTCCCTACCTCATCATGCACGAGAACATATGTGTACACACATATGTGTACACCCAACACTTCCACACCTGCACGCATAACACACAGACCAGGCCACCTTGAATCCATCTGAACTATGAATGAGGAGGCAGTCAGCTCGCTGACCTTCAGGGCCCTCAGGCTAGATTAGGCAGATGGGTGGAGGCAGGACTCCTGCTAAGGGGGAAGGGCCACAGGGAGGTAGGAGCGTGTTTCTGCTTGGGAGCTGAAACCTACCAGCTGGGGCTTTCTGTCTCCCACAGCACCGAAGAGTACTCAGTGGTGCTCGGCACCTCCAAGTTGCAGCCCATGAACTTCAGCAGGGCCCTCCGGGTCCCTGTGAGGGACATCATTATGCACCCCAAGTACCGCGGCCGGACCTTCATCGTGGGTGACATTGCCCTTGTCCACCTTCAAACACCTGTCACCTTCAGTGAGTACGTGCAGCCCATCTGCCTCCCGGAGCCCAACTTCAACCTGAAGGTTGGGACACAGTGTTGGGTGACTGGCTGGAGCCAGGTTAAGCAACGCTTTTCAGGTGAGCAGGATGGGATGGGGGGGTGGGTGCTGTACCACCAAGAGCACACTCCTTTCCTTCTGGAGCGCTTCCTGCTGGACCTGGTTCTCTGAATGTGTTAGGACCACTCTTCATGTGGTGACCATGGTCACTGTTTATGTGGACACCTCATTCAGGCCTGGTAGTGCCTGGGCTGGGCATGATCATCTGTGTCTTACAGAAGCTCAGAGCTGGGCATCCGGAAATCCACTCACTCACTCATTCATTCACTTGACACACTTCGGGTGCCAGCACCCAGCCCTTGGCACTAGAAATGCCTGCCCTGCCTGGAGGCAGTCATGATTGGATGTGGATGTGGGCACAGGGGCTGAGGAGAATGAGGCCAAGGTCTTGTCAGGCGGTCTTGAGATGTGGCTGGGAGGGTCCAGAATGAGCTCTGGGCAGAGGGACTGCCTGGAGGCCCTGGAGTAGGGGCCAGTGTTAATGAAGGTGGAGGGAGCACCCAGCCAGCAGAGCTCAGAGTCTGCAGGGAAGCAGTGCTGGCCTGGGCCTCAGCTTGGAAGCAGCTGCACTGAGACTTGAATTACGGCTGGCTTGGTTCAGAAGTAGAAGCTTCCCAAGCTGGCCTGGACTCAGAGCCTTTGAGGGCAGGGGAGCTTCTCAGACAAGTCCTGCACTGCAGCGGGAGGGGCCGCTGCAGGAGGGGAGGGCTTGGAGGTGTGACAGGGGGTGGCTGGGCTGAGTCTCCAGGGTGGAGGGGACCAGACCCTGGACAGAGGTCAGGGCTGGGTAGAGTGAGAGGTCAGTGCTCACCCTGCTCGGCTCCACAGCCAACTCCACACTGACCCCAGAGCTGCAGGAGGCTGAGGTGTTTATCATGGACAACAAGAGATGTGACCAGCATTACCACAAGAAGTCCCTCTTCCCCCCAGTCATCCCCCTTGTCCTGGGGGACATGATCTGTGCCACCAATTATGGAGAAAACTTATGCTATGTGAGTTTCTGGGAGGTTCTGGTAGCTCCACTTCTGTCGGGAGCCACTCCCGGGTGGGGGCAGTTCCCTGGGGCAGGGTTGGCCCAGCCTCCCTCCGTTACCATCGCCCAGCTGTGCTCTGCTCTTGCTTTCCTTCCCCTGTGATGCTGACTTTGGCCCTGATTCTGAGGTACCGGTCCCAGCTGAGGAGCCAAAAGAGGACCCCAAGCCAAAAGAGGTCCTGGAGAAGTGAAAGCCCTCCTAGCAGAGCTCAGAGGGTGGGCATGGGTCCTCAGGGCCCTGCAGCCTCCATCACTCCTCTCTTTTTGTCTAGGGGGATTCTGGGGGGCCATTGGCTTGTGAAGTCGAGGGTGGATGGATTCTGGCTGGGGTGTTGTCCTGGGAAAAGGCCTGCGCAAAGGCACAGAATCCAGGTGTGTACACCCGCGTCACCAAATACACCAAATGGATCAAGAAACAAATAAGCAATGGAGCCTTCTCAGGACCCTGCGCCTCTGCCTGCCTCCTATTCCTCTGCTGGCTGCTGCAGCCCCGGATGGGCTCCTGACCTCCCTACCCCTTCCTCCTCCTGCCTCACCCTGCTGAATGGGGCCAGATGGAGGTTTGACCAAGGTCATGTGTCCACCTGCAACAAGAGTCAGGGTGGGGAAGAGTAACCCCTGGGAGAATGGGTCTGGCTTTGGCATGCCAGTGAAGAGAACTGTGGTGGATGACTAGGCTTTGCGTGAGCAGGAGCAGAGAAGTGTGGCCTAGAAAGATTCTGGAATCTCAGACCAGGAGAGCAGGGATTAAACATGTGTAAACTTGAGCTAACTCTTTTCTCTTTTCTTGGGTAGTCCTGGGGGTTGGCCATGGGTGGGAGGGCAGAGCTTCCTGGAATTAAGTCTGCCAGGAGCTTCCCTGGAGTGGGGAGTGACACTTTTTGCTGTATCATTAGTGCTGGGGCTTAGGGACAGGGCCTGGGCTGTGGCCTCAGTTTCCTTGTCTGTAAAGTGGGCATGCTGTTAAGGGAACAGCTGAAACATGCAGGCTTTTAGGCTATAGGAGGAGTGACTCACGATGGTACTCCAAAAGCAGCATTCCTTTTTTTTTTTTTTAAAGGGATTATAAAAGTGATACATGTTTGTTATATAAAATTAGAAAACACAACCAAGCCTAAAGAAAGAAAACTTCCCCTGGAGTCCCACCACATGGAGATATCCACTTCTCGTTCTGGTATACTTTCTTCTACATTTTTTTTTTTCTTAAAAAAGATAAAAAAGATTTTTTAAAGAAAAAGTGTAGGATAAAATATACTAAAACAAGGAGTGGATATCTCCATGTGATTATTTTATTGTTCTTTTTGTAAACTCTTGAGTAGTATGCTTAGTTCATTATTTTAGACTTCCTTGTGTTCCAATATTTTCAGTTAATTCCATAAATTTTCCTCTGAGTCCCACTTTGGCTATATTTCACAGGATTTGGTATGTACTGGCCTCATTGTCATTCATTTCTGTATTGTTTATAATTTCACTGTATTTATTATTTAACCCAAGAGTTATATAGAAGCATGTTATTTATTTTCCCAATGGGTAGTTTTGGGGAGGAGTGAGGGCTTCTTTTTCTCTGTATCACTGCAGTCATGTGCCACATAATGACATTTCAGTCAATTACAGATTGCATATACAAGAGTGGTCCATAAGATTATAAAGGAACATATATGGAAACCTGATATGTGGCACTTGATAGTGGCACTGCAGACAAGTAAGGGAAATGACAGATGTTCAGTAATGGTATGGGGACATTTGGTTTTCCTGATGAAAAAATACATATACATAAAAATATATATTTACCATCTAGGTGTGTGTAAGTACACTCTTACGTTCGCATAGTGATTAAATTGCCTAACAATGCATTTCTCACACTGTTTCCCTGTCATTAAGTGAGCATGACTGTATATGAATTTAATTATTTCCGCATTTTTAAATTTTTTTGAGGTTTTGTATGTGGCTTAGTATTTGGTCAGTTTTAGTGAGTGTTACATGTGCGTCTGAAATGAAAGTGTGTGTTTTCACAAATGTCATTGCAGCACTATTCATAGTAGCCGAGACATGGAATAGTCCTAAAAGCCCATCAGTGACACTGGATAAAGAAAATGTGTTACATATACACCATGGAATACCATGCAGCCATAAAGCAGAATGAGATTATGTCTTTTTTGGGAAAAAGGATGGAGCTGGAGACCATTATCCTTAGCAAACTAATGCAGGAACAGAAAACCAAATACCACATGTTCTCACTTAAAAGTGGGAGCTAGATGATGAGAACACATGGACACATGGAGGGGAACAACAGCACCATTGTTCCTGGAGCCTCCTTGGTTTTAGTGATCCAAGGGAGGAGGGAGAGGAGCAGAAAAAATAACTATTGGATACTAGGCATAGTACCTGTGTGATGAAATGATCTGTACAACAAACCCCCATGACATGAGTTTACCTATCTAACAAACCTGCACATGTACTCCTGAACCTAAAATAAAAGTTAAAAAAAAGAGAGAAGGTGTGTTTTAGAACAAAGTTGGAGCCGTAACTGATTGGATCAGGTTTATTGATTGTGTTATTCAAATCATCTCAACACCAGATGTATTTTACGGCTACATAATTTGTTGATTTCTAAGAAGTTTACGCAGAAATTAAGAATTTGTCTATTTCTTCTTGCACAATGCTTGCTTTCTATGTTTCAAAGCTGTGTTGCTAGGAATACAGGGTTCATGTCTGCTGTATTATCTTAGTGTGTTACACCCTATCAATGTAAAACATGCCTTTTGTCCTACGTAGCATTGCTTGTTTTTTCAAAGATCCAGATCAGAGTTCATTCTTAATTTTGGCTGTTCTTCTAAGTGATTAAGGTACAATTTTATATTTTGTACTTCTTTTACTTCAGATTTTCTTCTGGTTTATTTTCTACCTTTTATAGTTTTTTGATTTGAGTATTTAGGTCCTTTATTTTCATTCTCTGTTATTTAATAATAAACACCTTTAAGGTTATGAATTTGCCTTGGGCACACCCAATAAGGTTTTAAATAATGCATTGCTCTAATTATTACTATTCTTTTATTAGTGGTTATATAGATATTCCATCTCTCAAAGACAGAGTGAGTTGGAGAAGACTCTCCCACTATAAGTGAGATTTTCCAGTTTCTCATATATTGCTGATTGATTTTGTTTCATATGTTTGACGTTATTTTACTGGTGGACAGAACTCTATGATGTTACTTTTGTAATTTGTGTCTTTTTTCAATACAAATAGCTTTCTTTTTCTGCTTAAATCATTTGTCTTGAATCATTTTAGGGATATTAACATTACCATTGCTATTTTTGCTTGCATATACTTAATATATTTTTGCCCATCTTTTTTTTTTTTTTTTTATGAGACAGAATCTTGCTCTGTCATCCAGGCTGGAGTGCAGTGGCGCAATCTCCTACCTCAGCCTCTTGAGTAGCTGAGACTACAGGCATTCGCCACCACACCTGGCTATTTTTTGTATTTTTAGTAGAGATGGGGTTTCACCATATTGGCCAGGCTGGTCTCAAACTCCTGACCCTGTGATCCACCCACCTTGGCCTCTTAAAGTGCTGGGATTACAGGCATGAGCCACCATGCCCTGCCATTTTTGCCCTTTTAAAAATTTAATTTTAATTTTTAAAATTATTACTTTTTGAGACAGGGTCTCACTATGTTGCCCAGTCAGGAGTGCAGTGGCATGATCTCAGCTCACCACAATCTCAGCCTCCTGGGTAGCTGGGACCATAGGTGCATGCCACACCTGGCTAATTTTTTTTTAATTTTTTGTAGAGACAAGGTCTCACTATGTTGCCTAGGCTGGTCTTGAACTCCTGGGCTCAAGACATTCGCCCATCTCATCCTCCCAAAGTTCTGGGATTGCAGGTGTGCACCACCAAGCCCAGCCACATCTTTTTACTTTCACCTTATTTATGCCAATTTGTTATTGGTGCATGTCTGATTAGTAGTATGTAAATGGGTTTTGGTGTGTGTCTAATTAGTAGTATGTGAATGGGTTTTTGGTGTGTGTCTAATTGTAGTATGTGAATGGGTTTTTTTTCTATCCAACACGAGGATCTTTTCCTTTTAAAAGTAAAATTACATGCATTCACGTTGGTAGTGATAACAGATATGCCTGATCTTTATTCAGTTATCCTATTTTGTTTTATTGATTGGTTGTTTCCCCCAAATAATTATTTTCCACAAAGGCAGAAGAGTAGGTAGCGTTTCTCTTCTCTGAAGTTTCTCTTTTCTTTCTCTCTCCTTCCCTCTGTCTTTCCTCCTAAGTGAATCTGATTGAACAGATAATAATTTCCTTGATTTTCTACCATATAGCTCTAAAATTAGTTTGTTTTGCCTGTTTTGAATTTCATACAGTCTATACATTCATACACTGAATTTCATACAGTGTACCCTTTTGTATCTGACTTCTTTCGCTCAGGATAGGGTGATGAGCGTCACCATCTGGCTAGGGGTAGCAGCAGCTTGTCCATTCTCACCACGGCTGAGGACTCCGCATAGCTGCTGCATCTTGGATGGCGGCTGGGTAGTTTCCAGCTGGGGCTCTTCCCAACAGTGCAGCTAGTGAACAGTCTCCTGCACCTGTCCTGCTAGGGCACAAAGCCAGAAGTGGAACTGTGGGTTGTGGGGCAGGCACACCTTCTGCTCTGCTAAATGATTCCAAACATTGTTTCCAGTGGCCGTGTCAGTTTAGCTCCCCAGCAGTGTGTGAACAACCTTGGCAGCACTGGCACAGGGCGGAGCAGGAGCTTCCTGCAGGGACAGTGTGAGGAGCCTGGGATCCTTGGGAGGGGAGACCTCAGGGGAGTGGTGGCGAGGTGTCCCCAGATGTCATTCATTCTGCTGATTCATGAAGACCCAAGTCTGCAAGCTGCTTCCTCTTAGGAAGCCACCTTCCCAGGCTAAACATACCTAGATTTCCTCAACCCAAGAGCTCTTCCCTTGAAAATACAGACCCTGGGCCAAGCGCAGTGGCTCATGCCTGTAATCCCAGCACTTTGGGAGGCCCATGGGGGAGAATTGCTTGAGGCCTGGTGCTTGAGACCTTGTCTCTAAAAAAATAAAAAATAAATTAGCCAGGCACGGTGGCGCACACCAGTGGTCCCAGCTACTCGGGAGGCTGAGGTAGGAGAATTGCTTGAGCCTAGGAGGTGGAGGCTGCAGTGAGCTATGATCGCACCATCACACTCTAGCATGGTGACAGAGTGAGACCCTGTCTCTGAAAAAAAAAGAAAAAGAAAAAAAGAGAAGAAGAAAAGTAAAGAAAATACAGACCGTGAGGGAAAAAAGAAATCTCCAATTCCACCTTAATCACATCACACACTACAAGAACTAGTTATCTCCCCTCAGTGCCTCAGTTCCCACACCTCCATGGGGTATCAGAGGGGCTTCATGAAGGGGCCTGGGCTGGGCACTAGGGCGCTTCATGGTCCAGGCACCAGGCCCTGTCACTAGCCAGACACGTTGTACTGTCATAGGCTCAGGACTGCACACTGGGCACCAACAAGGCCAAGGCTGGGCATCGGGTACACTGCAGAGAGCTGGGCCCAGGAGGCAGTGTCACAGGCTGGGCACCAGGAATACCGCTCCAGGGAGGTTCCCAACAGCACCATCACCTTGTGGCCCTGGCAGGGCCTTGCCATGACCACACTGTCTCCTTCAAAGAGTCCCGCAACTGCCACAGCCAGATAGACCCCCAACCTGGGGCAGACGCCTACTCCCCACAATCCTGAACACACAAACCATGTGTTCTAGAATCTTGGCACGGTGGAGGTGCCCCACCCCCTCTGCCTCCACAACCGATTAGAAGGAGCAGTGAGGACTAGATACCTGCTTGCCATGGCCTGTGGGTCGGGGGATCTTCAAGGCCTTCTTACATCTCCACTTCCTTCTGCCAGATTAGATCATCAGCCGTATATTGAAGGTAGGGCTTCAGGGTCATGGGGCGGAAGCTAGAGGAGTCTGTTTGCCAGGGTGCCTGTGTCGGGCTGTCCTCATGCCTGAAGGGCCTCCGTGTGTCCATGTCCTGATGGGTGGTACATCCTCAGCAGACTGGGGGCCCAAATGGCGCCAGGGCAGTTCCAATTTCCAGGGTGGCCATGAACACAGGAGAGAAGAGCCTTATTAAAAATGGGGGAACACAGCAGGTGCAATGGCTCATGCCTGTAATCCCAGCACTGTGGGAGGCCAAGGAGAGCAGATCACTTGAGGCCAGCAGTTTGA
Organism: Sapajus apella; assembly: GCF_009761245.1. Taxonomy (NCBI): domain Eukaryota; kingdom Metazoa; phylum Chordata; class Mammalia; order Primates; family Cebidae; genus Sapajus; species Sapajus apella. Next base: position 1,617,338 of record NW_022436978.1, read on the forward strand.
GACTAGCCTGGACAACATGGCAAAACCCTGTCTCTACTAAAAATACAAAAATTATCTGCGCATGGTGTTACACATTTGTAATCTTAGCTACTTAGGAGGCTGAGGCATGAGAATAGCTTGAACCTGGGAAGTGGAGGTTGCAGTGGGCTGAGATTACACCACTGCTCTTTAGCCTGGGTGACAAATTGAGACTCCATCTCAAAAAAAAAAAAAAAAAAAAAAGAAGGAACAGACTAACATCCATGGAATGAATGAGCTTGTTTGGGAGGCACAGTCATAGGAAACCCATCTTGCGATGATGAGGAAGTGAGGTTGAGTGCCCACTGTCTATCAGCGTGGCTGAGACTGAGTGAGGTCACAACACCCTTGTGGCGAGCATCACCAGCATCCCCATTTCACAGTGGGAAACTGAGGCTCATGGAGCTTTAGTGGTTTGCGAATGCTGGAGCCAGAATTCAGTACCTGTGTTCAGTAGACTTTTTGGGGGTGAAAGAGGATGACATGTAAATTTCGTGAAGCATTCCATAGTTTAAAGAAAAGATTGTTTGTTTTTTTAGAGACAGGATCTTGCTCTGTTACCCAGGCTGGAATCCAGGGTGCGATCCTAGCTTACTGTAGCCTCAAACTCTTAGGTTCAAGTGATCCTCCCACCTCAGTCTCCTGAGTAGCCACTGCACCTGATTAATTTTGCTTTTGTAGAGACAAGATCTCGCCATGTTGCTCAGGCTGGTCTTGAACTCCTGGCCTTAAGCCATCCTCCCTTCTGGGCCTTCCAAAGCTCTGTGATTACTGGTGTGACTTTCTTCCTTGCCTATTGTTTGTGCATTACCAGTCCAGACTGGGCCAATTTAAAATCTCCATCTCACATCTGGTTCAGTGCAGCCTGCTCTCCTCTCACCCCTGTTGCTGGGGCCAGTGAGAGTCAAGGAGGGAATGGACACTCATCTCTACTCACTTTCTTACAGGGTCACAAGAACCACACCTCCAAGGGCATGGTCTGTATCAGGGTGGCCCCTGGAGCAATGCAATGTGACACTACTGTTCTTTAGGGACAGGTAGCCTGGCCCACTTGTGCCCCATCACCTATCCTCTGGCTGACAACTCACCCCTGTGATTATTCTCTCTTCTGCCTCTCTCCCCCAACCACCTGTTTGTGTAAACTATGGGCAGTGATGAGTCCTGGGTGATGGCTTATAACAAGCCCACGAGTTGGCTGTTCTCACTGCTTGGGGACTGTAGAATGTGGGGCACCTGCTGCCCCTGGCCTTTGGTTGCCAGGTTTTTTTTTTTTTTTTTGTTTTGTTTTTTTTTTTTTGAGACAGAGTCTGGCTTTTTCACTCAGGCCTGAGTGCAGTAGCATGATCTCGGCTCACTGCAACCTCCGCCTCCCAGGTTCAAGTAATTCTCCTGCCTCAGCCTCTTGAGTAGCTGGGATTACAGGCACGTGCCACCATGCCTGGCTAATTTTTTGCATTTTTAGTAGAGACAAGGTTTCACCATGTTGGCTAGGCTGGTGTCGAACTCCTGACCTCAAGTGCTCCACCCACCTCGGCCTCCCAAAGTGCTGGGATTACAGGTGTGAGCCACAATGCCTGGCCATTTGCCAGTTTTGAGGCAGTAGGAAAAGCCCCTTCCCACTTGTGCATGTGTTAGTGGCTGCTTATGACAGGGCTGGGCTGGAAGGCGGCTCTCTCTGCCTCAAGTCTGCTGTGTCCAGGGGTGTGAGGGCTGCCCTTTGCTGCCTGAGAGCCTTTTTCCTCAGGGCCCTGGGTCCGGGGCTGCGGTCAGACCAACATATCCTGCAGGATGGTGAAGGGGAAGCTGGTAGAGGTAGGCAAGTGGCCGTGGCAGGTGAGCATCTTGTTACTGGGCACGTACATCTGCAGCGGCTCCCTCATCCACCACCGGTGGGTCCTCACGGCTGCACACTGCTTTCAGAGGTCAGTCATCGGGGGCTGGGGACTTTGCTTTCTGGCCTTGGGGTCCCTGGTGAATCTAGGGATCTGGGAGCAGGGGGCCTGGCTGGGTGGTCCTGAGCTCAGGACCCATCTCCTCCCTTACCCATGGACTTACCATTGGTGACCTGACTCCTACCCATGGTCCTGTAGATCCAAGGACCCCAGCCAGTACTCTGTGATGGTGGGAGTCCGTCAACTCCCAGAAAATGGCACTCAGCTCCTGGTCACTCACATCATGATTCATGAGGATTTCAACAATTTCATGTCTCAGAACATTGCCCTCCTGAAGCTCAAGAACTTCGTCTCCTGGACTCCCCTCATCCAGCCTGTCTGCCTCCCCAACGTCAAGTTCAGGTCATCCATTGGAAGCATGTGCTGGGTAATTGGCTGGGGAAATACAGGACAAAAAGGTGAGTGAAGGCTGGCAGAGGTTACAAGACGCTTTCCTCCTTGGAATACAACCCCATCACAGGCTCCTTCATTCATTCCTTTATTCACTCATTCACTCAGTCAGCAAAATTTCCTGACCTCTTGATACAAAGATATACCCCAGTGCTCTAGTGTAAAAGACACATGTGGCCTGCATAGACCTCGGTTCCCAAAGTTAAGTGAAGTGAAATGCCAAGTGCTCGCCTTGCAGCATGGCAGGAAGTGAATTCTTCGTTATTTATGGGGTTCCCATTAATGGCACGAGGGCCATGATCTCAGGACATACTGAGGTACTGAGGCTTCTCTATCTAACTGTTGTTGCTGGTTATCCTGAAGTATCCCCAAATTCCTGGAGGCCTGGTCCCTGTTGGTGCTCTCCTTGGGTTCTAGGATCTCGGAGGCTTTGTGGGGGCCTGCTTTCCAGGGGGTGACATCTTGGGACTCTAGGGTCTTGCCACCTTGCTGGTGGCCAAGGGGCAGAGCTCAGCTCTTCACCCTCATAGAACCTGAATTACTGGAGAAATCTCCTCTTGTCCTCCTTGTCATTTGGTGCCTGGATATCACTCCAAGCCCCTTGGGACACTTTTGCATCATCTTTTTTAATGAGCTGGGGCTTTTTCAAAAGTTAGGCTCCGGGCTGGGACCTTTATCAAATCACCATCCCAGGAAATAGCTCTCCCTCCTACCTTAGCAAATGTGGACAGCTCTGTGATGGGGACGTGTCAAAAAGCTGAGGGGATGACAAGGTCAACTCTCTGTCTCCTCAGTGACCCCAAGTACCCCCTACAGTCTTCAGGAGGTGGCTGTCAGGATCGTGAACAATGACATCTGCCAACACCGGTACCAATTCCTCTTCTTGAAGGACAAGAAGAGCTTCATCGGGAATGATGTGCTGTGTGCCAGCCCCGAATGGGGCTTGGATGCTTGTCAGGTGCAGAGCGTGTGGACGGGGGCAGGAGAAGACTTTCAGAATTCATGCATTTCTTTTCACACAGCACTGGGAGACCTTATGAAAATCTCCTGGTTCTAGATCCTTGAGGAATCGCCACACTGTCTTCCATAATGGTTGAACCAATTTACATTCTCACCAACAGTGTAAAAGCGGTCCTGTTTCTCCACAGCCTCGCCAGTATCTACTGTTTCTTGACTTTTAAAATACCATTTGACCCACAATCCCATTACTGGGTATGTACCCAAAGGAATATAAATCATTCTACTATAAAGACACATGCACACGTATGTTTATTGCAACACTGTTTACAATAGCAAAGACATAGAACCAACCCAAATGCCAATCAATGATAGACTGGATAAAGAAAATGTAGCACATATACACCATGGAATACTATGCAACCATAAAAAGAATGAGATTGTGTCCTTTGCAGGGATGTGGATAAAGCTGGAAGCCATTATCTTCAGCAAACTAACACAGGAACAGAAAACCTAACCACTGCATGTTCTCAGTCATAAGTGGGAGTTGAGAAATGGGAACACATGGACACAGGGAGGGGAACATTGCACAACAGGGCCTGTTGGTGGGGGGGTTGGGGGTAAGGAGAGGGAGAGCATTAGGACAAATACCTAATGCATGCAGGCCTTAACGCCTAGATGATGGGTTGAGAGGTGCAGCAAACCACCATGGCACACTGTACCTGTATAACAAACCTGCACATTCTGCACGTGTATCCCAGAACTTAAAGTAAAATGAGAAAAGAAGAGAAAGTCTCCTTCTCCCGGGCTTCCATTCAGCCTGTAAAATAAGGGCGAAATACTCTTGTCCCTGTCCACAATGAAGGTAGCGATGGCAGTCCTTTACCACTTTTTTTCTTTTTGAGACGAAGTCTCACTCTGTCGCCCAGGCTGGAATGCAGTGGTGCAGTCTTGTCTCACTGCAACCTCTGCCTCTCAGGTTTAAGCAATTCCCCTGCCTCAGCCTCCTGAGTAGCTGGGACTACAGGCACACGCCACCACACCTTGGCTAATTTTCTGTATTTTAGTAGAGATGGGGTTTTACCATGTTGGCCAGGATGGTCTCAATCTCCTGACCTTGTGATCCTCTTCCCTCAGCTCCCCAAAGTGCTGGGATTACAGGCGTGAGCCACCTCGCCTGGCCTGATTTACTACTTCTGAACATCAGCTACATGCTCAGATGTGGGCCACGTGCTGGCAGAACCCGTTTTGCATAAATGACTTTCATTCTGCAAGCACAGAATGAACACTTCTGCCACCTGCCGCTTGCACCTTCTATTCAACATTGGTTTTGAGACAGCATTTCACTGTGTTGCCCAGACTGGTCTCAAACTCCTGAGCTCAAGTAATCCTCCTGTCTCCCAAAGTGCTGGGATTACAGGCGTGAGCCACCATGCCCAGCCTTGTTGTTTTTTAAGAATAAGCTATTGATTTTTATTTCTCAAGTCTATGATTTTTATGCTTCCTAACACATGAATTATCCTCTTTTTGTCTTTAATTCCTTTGCAAGTGTCTTGAGCTGAATGTACAGTGATAATTGATGATAATAACAAATAATTTATTTTTATTCTCTCTTGTTTGGTATTAAAAGTACTTTAGATCAGGACATTCTATGTGCAGTGTTTAGGCCCACGTCCTGTGCAATATGTGATATTCTTATTACTCAACATTCTAATTATAGATTTTAGTTGTTTTTATGTTAACGTTTTGAAAGTTATTTTTTCCCATTGATGGAGTGACTCACATTTTGTTACTGAACTCTGGTTTTATTTCACTGTGGTGAGAGAATGCTTACCTGCAGTGGATCTCTTTCTCTCCTCTTCTTCTCTCGTGTTCTCACTTTCTCTGGGCCCCGAGAGTCCCGTCAGTCCTATCTCAGGCAGGGGTCCTCACATATCATTGCTAGTGTGATTCTCACTGGCTTGATTTTCTCCTTCATCTTCCATTTGCCCTGCCCTCAAAAGAATACCAACTCATATCTGTCTAATATGTGTAATTAGGCCGGGCATGGTGGCTCACGCCTGTAATTGCAGCACTTTGGGAGGCCAAGGTGGGCAGATCACCTGAGGTCAGGAGTTCAAGACCAGCCTGATCAACATGGTGAAACCCTGTCTCTACTAAAAATACAAAAATTAGCTGGGCTTGGTGGTGCACACCTGTAGTCCCAGTTACTTAGGAGGCTGAGACAGGAGAATCACTTGAACCCGGGAGTCAGAGGTTGTAGTGAGCCAAGATTGCATTATTGCACTTCAGCCTGGGCGACAGAGCAAGACTCCATCTCAAAAATAATAATACTATGTGTAATTAAAGGTATCTGTATCTTTGAAAAATACACAGTGTTGCTGCGTGTGTTTTAGTTGGTATAAATTATATTGTGCTGCCTATTTCATCCTGTAATTGTTTACTGAGGCATCTGAATTGGTTAAGATATTCAGGTTAAATGGTTTTATTCTTTCAAATAATTGCCCCATATATCCTATGTCAAATTTTCCTTCCTTCCCCAAACATCATTTCGGGCAGAGTTCATAATTTTTAGTCATTTTCAGTTATTAAATGCCTTGTCCCATTAAAAGTTTCTATTTAAATTTAAACTTCACTTCAGAACCCCCCGAGCCCCCAATCTCTGGTCGTCCTAGGGATGAGGTGCCCTGCCCTGCCAGGAGGTCAGGAAGCTGGCCTGGTGTCATCTCCATGGTGTCATCCTTCATGGTAAGGCCATGGAGTCCTGACATCCCCCAACGCGCTCTGCTTGTTATTTCCAAGAGCTCCTTAGATATTTTAAATATTGACCTCTGGTTGGTTTTAGACAGAGACAATGCCCTATCTTAATTCATCATCTGTCTTCAGTGAGATCTGGTATCCTTTACTGAACAGATAACCTTAGTTTTGATGCAATCAAGCCTAACACGTTTCTTCAGGCTTGTGAGTTTTGTTTTTGTTTTTTGAGACAGTCTTGCTCTCTGTTACCCAGGCTGGAGTGCAGTGGCACGGTATGGCTCACTGCAATCTCAACCTCCTGGGCTCAAGCGATCCTCCCACCTCAGCCTCCCAAAGTCCTGGGATTACCTGTGTGAGCCACTGCATCCAGCAGAATCTTATTTTTAAAAGTATACATCATCCCAAGTCATAAAAACATGGTCCTATATGATTTTGGTTTAGGTTTTATTTTTCATTTTAGAGACAGGGTCTGGCTCTGTTGCCCAGGCTGGAGTGCAGTGACTTCATGATTATGGCTCACTACAGCCTGGAAATCCTGTGCTCAAGTGATCCTCCCGCCTTAGCCTCCAGAGTGGCTGGGACTACGGTGTGTGCCACCGTGCCTGGCTAATCTTATTTTTTGTGAAGACAGGGTCTCATTATGTTGACCAGGCTGGTCTGGAACTCCTGGGCTCGAGTGATCCTCCCACTTTGGCCTCCCAGAGGTTGGGACTACAGTGTGGGCCACTGTGTGCTGGTCTTGTTTGTTTTAATTAGCTTTATCATTCTTACTTTTCACATTCGGAGTTTTCATTCCTCCGAAACTTTGTTATGGTAGGGTGCAACTTCGTTCTTCTCTGTCTGGTGAGCCAATGTCGCCGCCGACTGCTACAGACCCCTCATTTCCTGCAGACTTGATGCTTTGTGTAATGTGTGTCAGGTGTCCTTCCGGGTAGGCATCAGGTTACTGGTTCTGCATTGCCCCCACTGGACTATTTTTTTGTTTCTATGCCAGTACCCCACTATTTCTATAATTATAGCTTTCTTATCATAGCTTTAAAATATGTGTAACTATCTGGTAGATCAAATCTGCGCCCAACCTGTCTTTTCCTTTCTCAAAACCATTCTAGAATTTAAGGATTATTATCCTTCAATATCAACTTTAGAATCAGTTGTCAAGTTCCTGAGAAAATCCTGCTAGCGTTTTAAGTGGAATTGCTTTGAGAGATTAATGCCTGAAGAATTGACATTGTTCTAATTTTTAATGCTTTTACCCTATATTGAATAGACAAAAGGTATTTATAAAACATATATGGAGAATAAAGAATAACATTAGCAACATCCATGTACCCACCAGCAAACCTAAGAAAGAGTCCCTCACAGACCTGGGAAAGCTTCCCTGTGGTCATTCCTGCATCTCAAGCCTCAAGTGCTCTGACTCTGCCCCCAGTTATTTTGCTGGGTGACATTTGCTCATGGCGCCTCCACTTCCTTGTGTGCTGTGCAGTGTTTTCAGGAGTGAGGACATGTTCCTTAGAGTGTTAACCGTAGGACTACCCTGAGGTGTGGCTTCAAAGATAGGTTTCTCCAGACAGAATCTATGTCTGCTTCTGCCAGGTGCCTGCAGGTATGACCAACCCAGCATCATTTTACTTATTTACTTACTTTTAAGTTCGGGGGTACAAGGGTACAAGGCTATGAAGACTGAAGCTCAGATTTGCTCAGTTTGACAAATGGCCTTGGGGGCAAAAGCTGTCGCCTGGGCTCCACTGACATCTCTATATTCCAGCCCTCATTTAGGTTTTCGTCTCTGAAGAGTCTATATTTTTGCTAGTTTGCCCATGCATTTAAAATAATCTATTTTTTAAAATCTCACATTTGTAGTTATCTTTAGCAATAAGGTTGGTATCTTGCCTTCCATACTGCAGGAAGCCAAATGGTGAGAATCGAAGGTTTGTTACAGGTACATTTCTGTCATGGGGGTCTGTTGTACAGATTATTTCATCACCCAAGTTTTAAGCCTAGTACCTATTAGTTGTTTTTCTAGATTCTCTCCCACCTCCTACCTTCCCCCATCAAGTGGACTCCACTGTCTGTTCCTGTCTTTGTGTTTATGAGTTCTCATCATTTAGCTCCCACTTATAAGTGAGAACATGCGGTGTTTGGTTTTTCTGTTCCTGTGTTAGTTTGCTAAGGATAATGGCCTCCAGCTCTATCCATGTCCCTGCAAGGGATCATGCTCTTTTTATGGCTGCGTAGTATTCCATGGTGTTTATGTGCCACATTTTCTTTATCCAGTCTGTCACTGACAGGCATTTAGGTTGATTCCATGCCTTTGCTGCTGTGAATATCCCAGCACCACTTGAAACCACATCCGGTCTTGGCTTAGGTTTTTTGAACCACCCAGACAGTGTGAAGTCATGTTGTGAGTTCATATGAGGGTGAGTGATTTGAGTTCACCCTCGCTCTGAGGGTGTGGTCATTTTTTGAAGGTATAACTTTTTGCAGGATGTCTGCTCTGAGGCTCCTCTCCTTAGTGAGGCCCTGGGTTTTGTCTTTTGTCTCTCAAGCCCATGAACAAGGCTATGAAGACTGAGGCTCAGATTTGCTGGGTTTGACAAAGGGCCATGGGGGCAAAAGCTATCGCCTGGGCTCCACTGACATCTCTAGATTCCAGCCCTCATTTAGGTTTTCGTCTCTGAAGAGTCTATATTTTTGCTAGTTTGCCCATGCATTTAAAATAATCTATTTTTTAAAATCTCACATTTGTAGTTATCTTTAGCAATAAGGTTGGTATCTTGTCTTCCATACTGCAGGAAGCCAAATGGTGAGAACTGACATTTTCACATTGTTTTAAGGTGTCTCGTCTTTGAACAACAGTATATCTGCACACTGATGTAGGTCTTCCCTTATGTTTTTAGGTAGTTTATTACTTTTTTTTTAAGAGCCTTATGCATTCTTCATTAGATTATGTCCTGTAAATCTTGGTGTTCATTGTGTTTTAAAAATAAATACAATAAGTTGTTTTTCTGATTTATAAAATTTTCCGACATTACGGAAGAGTGTAAAGAATATTTTAAAAAATCGTTAAGTAACCCACTATCACCAGAAATAACAGCTATGACTTTCTTATGTATGCCATTCTTTTTTTTTTTTTTTTTTTTCTTTTTTTGAGACAGAGTATAGCTCTGTCACCCAGGCTGGAGTGCAGTGACTCGATCTTTGCTCACTGCAACCTCCGCCTACCAGATTCAAGCGATTCTCCTGCCTCAGCCTCAGCTGGGACAACGGGCGTGTGCCATCACACCTGGCTAACATTTTTTTTTCTTTTTTTGTATTTTTAGTAGAGATGGGGTTTCACCGTGTTAGCCAGGAGAGTCTCAATCTCCCCACCTTGTGATCTGCCCACCTTGGCCTCCCAAAGTGCTAGGATTACAGGCGTGAGCCACCGCGCCCAGCTGATGTATTCATTTTAAACAATCTTCTTTTCTATAAACCTATGTTTGCACAAAAAGAGGAGAGCTGGTTTGCATTTCAAACAGCTCACTCCGCAAGCAGGATTTCAGGAAAGAAAAAGACCAAGGGCAACGGCCTTGGAGGCCCACCAGGATTTAAGGGGAAGGCAGAGGAGGGGACGGGGATTTAGGGTCAGAGTTAGCAGGAAAAGGAAGACAGAGGCCGGCGTGGTCCAGTGCGGAGCTTATGTGCCACAGAGCTCATCCTCAGCGGCAGGCTCAGGCCGGGGAGGTCCTCCTGCTGCCATCCTTATGCCACCCCTCCTTTTCTCTACAGGTTGACTCTGGCAGCTCCCTCGTCTGCCAAATGAACAAGACCTGGATTCAGGTGGGAGTGATGAGCTGGAGCTTTAGCTGCGGGCGGCGCCACTTCCCGGGCATCTACACCAGCACTGCCCACTTCACCTCCTGGATCAGGGCTCAGGTTTCTGACCTGAGGTTCGTCAGTAGGGCTGGCCCTTCCTTCCTGAGCCCAGTTATCCTCACTGGCTACCTTCTGCTGGCCTCCTTGGGCTCCCTGTGCTCCTGTGAGTGGTGTTAAGGACAGCTGCTCCCAGAGGCTGCTTCTCCCTCCCCTGTGTTCTGCCCTTTGAAGTGCAGACCAGAGGTTGCACAGGATGGCAGGGCAGAGTGGCCCCGGGGGAGGGTCCAAGAGCCGCTGTTATTTTCTGTTGTTCAATGAAGATGCTTTTGAACTTGGAGCCACTCAAGTGATTTCTTCTTGACCTCGGCCGGAGCCCTTCACAACCTCCCTAACCCCCAGGAAGTATTGGCTGTTCTCTTAAGCTGAGCCTCCCCCGATAGTTACACCATGTCTGTCTTGTGCTTGTTGTGTGACCCTGAGAGACTGTTCCCCTCCCTCTTCCTCCAAATGTGGGACTGCAGCCCCGGCTTAGTCATCCCAGCACTCCAGCAATCCCCCAGGTCCGCATGGCCCTCCCCATGGGTATGTGACAGACACTTTCCCTCAGGCCTTCCGGCGAGGGCTGGCCTCTTCCCAAGAACCTCACCATGGCCAGATCACAGACCAGATCACACACTCATGGACTGTGTTCCAGAACCCACGGGCCTCTCCCAAGCCCTCATAGCCCTCTGAGGATCTGCAGAGCCTGAACCTCCTCTTCCCTCTCTGGCAGAGGTAGATGATGTGGGGACAGGGCAGAGTGCCTACCTGGGTGATGAATGTGTGAGGCGACTGTACCCTGAGCTCCTGAGCTGCCTTGATGACCTCTGTTAGACTCTGCAGCACGAGCAAGGCTGGCCGGAGCTAGCCAGGCTGAAGACAGAGCCCTGCCCCTGTGTGAGGAATGAGGGGCCCCTCAGACCTAGTGGGCCTCAGGTGCAGAGCAGCCAGCCACCCCTATCCCTCAGGGCACCTGAAGGGTGTGATTTACTGCCTTTTCAATGGAGCCTGGAGCGGCCAGCTCAAGTGTGTATCCCAAGACCACAGGCCCTGACACATGTTAGAATATCCTGGCTTAATTTAACTTTCACCTTATCTTAAAATTATTTGTTTTTTTAGAGATGGGAGTGCTATGTTGCCCAGGCTGGACTCAAACTACTGGGCTCAAGTGATCCTCCTGCCTCAGCCTCCTGAGCAGCCGAGAGTAGCTGGGATAGGCGCACGCCACAATGCTAGCTCACCTTATCTTCTATTAGTCTGGAGTTTTCCAACAGCTTTGAGTCCCCACACAACTTTTAAAATGTATTATCCTCATGTGTCACTGAGCCATTAATGTGTTTCCCAAATTGTAACATGTGAAGTGATCTCCTTATCCCACAGCAGCCCCATGGGAAGCACCGGTGATCCTCTGTGGAGGGCCCCTTCGCCTGCGCTCTCTTTCCTAAGCAGATGGATTTTGGGGGGTCAAGGGCATCTGCTGAATGGGGTAGGGTGAGGTGTAGTTGCTTACAATGAAGCAGTCTTTGAAAATCATTATTTCAAATACATCTATCTGCTTCATTTCAGTTCCTTGGGCAAAGCCCCACTGGAAGGGCTGGAGGGAAGGTGAGGTCACTTGGAGATCCTGGATGCCAACCGCTAGGGTTTGGTCTTCATCTCACTGCAGGAGGGGTGACAGCATGAGCCAGTCCAGGGCAATGGGCTGCAGGGGTGAGGAGGACTGAGAATCGGCCGGGGTTAAGTTGAGGGACTCTTGGAGGCTTCCTGGACCAGCGGAGTGAGAAGGAGGGGACAAGGAGGGAGGTCAGCCGGGCCGTCCAGGCCGGACCCCAGCCCACGCGGCGTAAGGAAGGGCTGTCGCTAGGGGCGCCCTTGCGGCTCAAACACCAGGAGCGCCGCGGCGGGTGGCCCCCGGGGGGCGCCAGGCAGGCGGGGCATTAGGAGCTTCCGCATCCAGCTCACCAGAGGCCGCAGCATGCGGCCAACCGGGGGCGCCATCGTGGGGGCGACACCGGGAGCGCCTTCCAGAGAGTCGCGGTCGCGGTCGGCTGCTACCGCGGGATGGGTCCCTGGTGCCGGAGGCCGGCCTGCGGGCAGTGCCCCCGGATGTCTGCCCCCTCCCGCGCCGGTGTCCTGCTGCTGCTGCTGCTGCTGAGGCCCTCGGGTGAGTCCCTCGCGATCTCTCCCCACCCTCCCGACACGGCCCTCGCCTTCCACCTCTGATGCACTTGGCGTCCTCCGCAGGTTGCTGGGGCGCAGGGGAAACCCCGGGGGCGCTGTCCACGGCTGAGCCCTCAGACCAGAGCATCCCCTGTGCTCCCAAGGCCACCTGTCCTTCCGGCCGGCCTCGCCTTCCCCGGCAGGCCGCGACCACCCAGCCACTGCCCTCGACCACCATGGAGACTCAGTCCCCAGTTTCTGAAGGCAAAGTCTACCTACACCACTGTGAGTACCATAGACTCCATGGGGCAAAGAGGGTGACAGAGGAGTCCTTAAGGACCTTGGCTGGGGCTGGGGGATGGGCAGAAAGGACAGGAAGTGGGCAGGATAGAGCAGCGCCTCCTTCTACAGGTGTTCATTGAGCACTAAACACCTGTGGGCGGGGCCTGGTGCTGTCTGGAGGCCCAGAGCTCCAGGCATCCTGTCCTCACAGGCCTCCCCTCCTGCTGAGGTAAGGGGCAGGAAAGTCAGAGGGGCCTGGGGCCAGCTGTGTGTTTCCATCCTCCCCCCACCCCAGCTGGCTGTGGGGCAGGTGGCCTCTTACCGTGCTCCAGGTCCTGACCCGTCGTGCCTCGGACCCAGTCTCCCAGCCAGGGACCTGCGGGATCTCCACCATAGCTTGCGGGCCAGGCTGTGTGAGCCTTCTTGTGGCGTCTCCAGGGCGCACACGGAAGGTGTTTCTCTTGATCAGTGGCTTTCAGGCATGTTTAACTGAGACACACATAAGAAAGGCTTATTATTCTGGCACTCAGCACATAGCATTTGACTGCCACAGAAAGTCGCCCAAACAAGACTCATGGTGCCCAATGCTTACATGCTGACGATTTCTTTCCTGCGTTATCCTTTAAAAAGGCTGGGCACGGCCCACTTATGTTTACAATCCACGAATCCATTTGGGAAACACTAGCAGTGGGACTACTGGGATGTTGGAAATGTGATTCTTCAATCTAGAAAACTGCTTTCCAGAGCGTCTGCAGCAGTGAGCACTCCCACCATTGTCATTCTGGGTGACAATCCTCACCCACACTCAGTGTCACAGATGTTGTGTTTTTGCCAGGCAGGTGGTACAGAGCAGAATTTCATTGTGATTTAAATTTGCATTTTCCAGGCTGGGGGTAGTGGCTCATGCCTGTAATCCCAGTGCTTTTGGAGGCTGAGGCAGGAAGATCACTTGAGGTCAGGAGTTTGAGACCAGCCTGGGCAATATACTGGGACTCCATCTCTCCAAAAACTAAAAAAAAAAAAAAAAAAAAAAAAAAACTAGGGCGTGGTGGTGTGTGCCTGTAGTCCCAGCTACTCGGGAGGCTGAGGTGGGAAGATCCTTTGAGTTTGGAAGATCCTCCTGGGAGTCTGAAGCTACAGTGAACAATGATCATACCACTGCAATCCAGCCTGGGTTACAGAGCAAGGCCTCATCAGAGGAGGAGGAAGAGGGAAGAAGAAGAGAGAAGAAAGAAGACAGAAGGAAAGAGTAGCAGTTGTCCACATTTCCCTGCAGACTAATGTGGTGGAGCAGCTTCTGTGGTCATTCGCTGCTGGGATTTCCTCCCTGGGCTATGCCCATTTTCCTTTTGGGGCATCCACTTTCCTCTCACTGAATCACAGGAAGGGGTTCCCAGGGCGAGGAGAGAGGTCTGCCTTGGCTGAAGTAGGAGGCATGGAGAGAGCGGAGCCAGGTGGAAATGGGAAGAAGTTAGTGAAGGGTCTGGTTGGAGCTGAGGGTGTGTTGAGGAGGGCGGAGGGCCGGTGGTGCGCTGGGCTGGAGATGCTCCAGGGCCCGGGCTGTGGGAACAGGGAGAGAGATATCTAGGCAGTGCTGGGGCCCTTCTGAGGCATGAGACCCCAGTCCACCTGTGGACAGCATCATTCCATGGTGACGGGTGGAAAGGGAGCAGCCCTGCGGGGTGCAGGCCAGTGGCTGGAGAGGTGGGAGGTCAGGCTCGGGGAGGGGAGGGGCAGGGAAAGACCCAACCCTCATCAAGCTCTCACCTTCCTCCTCAGCCTGTGGCTTTTCCAATGAGCAGGACCCCACACTCAGGGACCCGGAAGCCATGGCTCGGCGGTGGCCCTGGATGGTCAGCGTGCGGGCCAACAGCACACACATCTGTGCGGGCACCATCATTGCCTCCCAGTGGGTCCTGACTGTGGCCCACTGCCTGATCCAGTGAGTCGAGACGGAGGTGGGGTGGGTGGAGGGGCATTTGGAGCTGCTGGGGCCCAGTCACCCCTCCCTGCCCAGCTGTTCTGGCGGCGGTGCGGCAGTGGCAGCTATGCGCGTTGCAAAGCCCTGCAGTCCCAGCCCCAGCCTTACCTGGCTCCAAGCAGGTGGAGGCTGAGTCCTGAAAATTCCTTCAGGGGTCCAGTCTTTCGAGTATCCCACCCTTTGCTCCCCTCGTCTGGCCTCTCGGTCCCGTGTAGCCATTCCGCAGATGGGAAATGGAAGCTCAGAAGCCATTTGTCTGGCCTCATGCCTCCTCTCCATGGGACGAAGCTCCTAGTTCTTTCATTTCACCCCCTTTGCACCCACATCCTCTTTCCTCCCTTCCCTCAATCAACCGTCTCTGACCCTTCTTTGAGCAAGGACTTGGCCTGGGCACTGGGACACAGGAGGGATGGATCATTCCTCCCAGCTTGGTGGGGGAGACAGACAGGAAGATAGATGCTCACAGGGGCGTCTGGTTGCTGTGGAGACAAAAGAATGGGTGTTCTGATGTTTTGGCGCCAGGGTGCTGGCTGTGAGAGCTGACCAGTGATGTGTGTTCCAGGCCTAAGGGCCAGCATAGAGACTCCAAGGGGTGCCCCAGGGGTGCACAGCAAGAGAGCTAGGCCATGGCCCATTCCATTGAGCTGGAAAGAGCAGAATTGCTCCCTCCAGGGCACAGCATGGGGTGAAAGAGTCCATGCTATAGGAGTCGAGTTTGGAACCAGAGAAAACAGCGTCCGCATCCCCTCCACTGCCTCCTTGCTGTGCAGCCCTGAGCGGTTCACTGGGCTTCTCTGAGCCTCAGTTTCCCCCTCCTTAAAATGAAGGGTTGTGAGGACTGGGCCACACAATGAGTGTGCAGGGCCCTGTTCACATCTGTAGTGAGGAGTAGGCTCAGGGAGCTCAAAGCGGGTGGATGGCCCGCCTGGATCTGCTGGGAGGGCAGCAGCGGGGCGGAGGGCCTAGGCTGGAGGCCGGGACGGGCGCCTGGAGCTGATGGCGGCCTCCCCTCACGGCTCCCCTAGGCGTAATGTTATCTACTCAGTGAGGGTGGGGAGTCCATGGATTGACCAGATGACGAAGACCGCCTCCGATGTCCCGGTGATCCAGGTCATCGTGCACAGCCGGTACCAGGCCCAGCGGTTCTGGTCCTGGGTGGGCAAGGCCAACAACATCGGTCTCCTCAAGCTCGGGCAGGAGCTCAAGTACAGCAAGTACGTCTGGCCCATCTGCCTGCCTGGCGGGGACTACGTGGTGAAGGACCATTCCCACTGCACTGTGACGGGCTGGGGACTTTCCAAGGCTGATGGTGAGTCAAAGCCTCCCCAGACCAGGGCGGGTGCTGTGAGAGACGACCTGGGTGCAGGCCAGGGTGCCACCGCAGATGGACGTTTCTCAGGCACCTTCCCCAGGGAGCGTGCTGCTCCCTGGACCTTCCGGCCAGGCTCTCACCTCTGAGGTCTCCTTCCCCTTGAGGGAACACCTCATTACCACTCCACCCTCAGGGGACCCTGATTGCCTTTGAATCCTGAGCCAGGCCAGGGCATGCCAACAGAACGTGCTTCAGGGCAGAGACGCACAGGGTACTACCTCGCAGTCCACACCCTGCCTAGGCATTGGCAGCTTGCAGTGGAGCATCTGCGGTGGGGAGCAGGCCTCTGTGTTGTCAAATGCTGCCCAGAAGGCCCTCATGGCCGGCTCGGGGCAGGCTGCAGCTGGGGCTGGGGGACACTCAGGGTCCACTCATGGTTCCCCTCCCCTCAGTGAGCCTCAGCCCTTGTCATCCCTATCAAGAACAAGGCCCAGAGAGCAAGTGTGCTCTCTCAGGCACATCCAGTGGATCCTAGGACTGTCCACTTCCTTCAGGGCGTCCCCAACCCATAAGAGAGATGCCCTTCCCTGTGGCCTCAAGGAATCCACTTACTCTCAAAACAGGCCACGGGGGCCTCGGTCCATGTGGGAGGAACTGGGGTGACTTTGTCATCCCTGCTGTAGCCTATCTGTCTCCTGTCTCCCAGGAGCTCAGGCCAGGGACAGGGACACACTAGCTGGGGAGGCGGGAGGAAGAAGCCTGGGCTCCACGGAGGGGTCTGGGAAGGCTGAGCAGGGAAGACACCTGTGGGGGAAGGGCTGCTTGGAGAGAGGAAGGTCTGGGCCCCGAGAGGCTTGGCAGGCCCTCGGGAGGGGAGTGGCAAAAGCGGAGAGGCCGAGTGGGGTGGAGGGCTGCCAAGGGCCCCGGTGGCCTGGGCTGTGCATGAAGCAAGAGCAGGCCCAGCAAGGCTGAACTGGGGACAGCCTGCTCCAGGGGCTCTGTGTCGAGGGTCCTAGACAGGTACCAGCTAGAATGAGGACAGGGCTGTGTGGCTAATGCAGAAAAGGTGGGATGTGGGGAAAAGCTGAGAGGACAAGGCGAGGCTGGCGGCCGTGGGCAGCGGTGAGTGGCCGTGCGTCAATGGGGCCCTGTCCCACAGGCATGTGGCCCCAGTTCCGGACCATTCAGGAGAAGGAAGTCATCATCCTGAACAACAACGAGTGCGACAAGTTCTACCACAACTTCACCAAAATCCCTCCTGTGGTTCGGATCATCCCGTCTCAGATGATGTGTGCGGAGGACACCCGCAGGGAGCAGTTCTGCTATGTGAGCCGCCTCCCCGGGCTCGCTTGCCTTCAGCAGAGCCTGGGGAAGGGGGTCTTGGGAGGGAGAGGGGAGAGGTAGAGGTGGGCAGGGGAAGGGAAGGGGGTGGACAGGACTGGGGGAGATGGGGATGGAGGGTGTTGAGGGGAGGTCGGGAGGAAAGAGATGGGGGCTGGGAATGGGAATGGCGGTTGGAGGTGAGAGGAGTGGGGGTCCGTGGGAGATGGAGGATGGGTGTTAAGAGGAGGGGGATGAAACCCTTTGAGGAAGGTCTCCTGGGTATGGAGCACTCTTCACCCATGTTGGCACTAGGGGGCTGTCAGGGAGCTGGTGTGAGGACATCCTGCCTGTCCCTGAGCTGGGTCATGTCTGACCTCATCTGGCCTCCCTCACCTCTCCTCCCCCCAACCCTTCCCACAGGAGCTAACTGGAGAGCCCTTGGTCTGCTCCACGGAGGGCACGTGGCACCTGGTGGGACTGGTGAGTTGGGGTGCAGGCTGCCAGAAGAGCGAGGCTCCGCCCATCTACCTACATGTCTCCTCCTACCAACGTTGGATCTTGGACTCACTCCACGGGCAGACTCTGGCCCTGCCGGCCCCATCCAGGGCCCTGCTCCTGACACTCCCGCTGCCCCTCAGCCTCCTTGCTGCCCTCTGACTCTGTGTGCCCTCCCTCCCTCGTCGGCCACCCTTGCCTCTGTGCCCAGGTTGCTGCAGCTGCCCCTCTCACAGCCCTGAGAGTCAGGGTGGAGACGAGGTGCTCGATTAAACATTTCTCTTTTCCATACCTCCTTCCCTGGCCTCGGAGGCCCCTCGTTTCCTGGGCCTGCACTAGTGGGAGTCCGCAGGGGAACCAGATGAGGGTGAGGTGGGGAACTCCGGGCAGTTTACACTGAAAATTGCAGAGCCTCCAGGATCTGCCCCCATCCAGATTTGGGGTGACTCCCGCAGAAGGTGGAGGGGGTATGAAGGGGTGATATTAGGGTCAGATGATGGAGGGACCTGGAACGTCCCAGGCTGAAGCTGGGGCTGCCAGGACCCGGTTTGAGGCTGGAATGAGGGCGCAGCTGTCTGGGCTGGGAAGTGAGTGCTCTTTCTGTGATACTGTGGGAGTCAGGCTTTCCTTGATTTTGGTTGCCTTCTGGCCAGAGGCTAGAACACATCCTTTTATTGCCCCAAAGAGCCATAAAGAACTTTGACCCTCTATCTCTGTCCCCTGTCTGGAAACTGTGGCAGACACCCATTGAAGTCAGACATTATTCCAACCATCAGCAGCTAGGCCTGCCCATAAAAGGCTGGTGGTGGCCCCATGTCAGGGAGAGGGCAGGTGGAGCCCAGGCCTGGACTTCCCCCAGGCTTCAGCGACTGCTGCTCTGCGTGACCCTGGGTGGCCCTCACCACTCTGGATTTCTGCTGCCTGGCCACACAGGAGGGTTCTGCATGAGTAGAATGGCCCTTGTCACCACTGTATAGGAGAAGCCCATGGGCTGACGGCAGAGGTCAGTCAACTGCCTCCTCCATCTGGTGGCAGAGTCCACAGCTTCCATGATGGGGCCTTTTGCCATTTCTCTGTCCCTCACTGCTCCTAAGACCCCATGTCATGCACCTTCCTCATCAGCCTGGATCACTTTCCTTCCTGTACAGCACCTAGAGAGCTGCAGGGCCCCTCCCGAATCCTGCGCCTGCCTCAGGGGTGGGCCCCGGGGGCTGCAGCTGCCCCTCGGCCCTTGGCCCCCATTTCTCTCTCTATCTCATCCTAATTCAGGCTGGGAGAAGAGTCAGGGAGGGGACTTTAGCCTGGCCTGAGCCATCTGCCACTCACTGCTGCGTCATTCTCCACATAAATGCTCTGGGAACAGAGCATCCCGAGGGGCCATCTCAGGAGGCCGTTTTCTAGGCTTGGCTCTGAGAAGGCACTCAGCTTTATTCACAAATCTCTACAGGCTGCTTTGCCAGCAGGCTCCCCGGGCTGGGAACCCTCTGGTGTCTCCGGAGTGTTCAGGCCTAGGTTTCAGAGCCTTAGTCTGTTCTGTGCCATCTGGAAGCACCTCTGTGCATCTGCCCTCCCCCAGGTGCTGTTTGGGCCTTTGTCTTCTGGTCAGAGATGCTTCTTTTAGGCGCCGGCAGTGGGAAATGGTAGAAGAGGAAGCTGCAGAGAAGCTGGTGCCGCTGTGGTCAGCAGGCGCAGGGTCAGCGTGCCCCTGCTGTGATCTCTTAGGGCCCTGAGACCTCCTAGCACTGCTGGGCAGAGAAGGGACCACCAGAACAGCCCAAGGTCCCCCTTGGCTTCTTAAATATGCTATGATTTCCAAGAGGGGCCCAGCTCCAGCTCTCTCTCCTGCACCCTCTAGCCCACTGGCCTTAGCTCTGTGTACACCTGACCCAGCCCTGCAGTCCAGCCCTGAGCCCGAGCCTCAGGGCCTCATGCTGGGCCTGGCAGCAGCCTCAGCTCCATCACAATGTGTGAAATGAGGGTTGCCCACTGCCTTGAGCTTGCTGTCTGCTGGGCTGGGGGTTCTGTTTCTGGAGCCACCTCTGCTCACTTCCTTGAGCTGGATCTCCTGCCAGGCAGTCTCCTCACCATCAGGGCTCCTCCCTGGCCAGGCAGAGTCCCTCCTGCTGCCACAACTTCCCCCAGTGAACTTCTCTGCCTCCTCGTGGCCAGTCTGGGTGTGATCTTACACCCTGAGCCATGCACTTCAGCCACTTCCTGCTGGAAAGGGTGACTGAAGTAACCCCTCATCCCATTACTCCTTCACACCCACTGCCATCCATGGCAGAAAGGGTGGGACAGAGGGAGGTCCGGGTGGGGACAGCAGTGTATCTGCAGAGGGACAGTGGCCCCAGACCACTTCTGCCAACAGCACCCATGTGGCTGGGGCAGGACACCTGCTAGAGTCTGGTTCCTGCTCCTGATGGGCCATGAGGATGTGGGCACGGGCCTCAGCTTCCCCTCTGTGATCCACAGCCTCTGTGGTCCACGAATGAGCTCAGAGTCCAACATGCCTGGACCTGGCCACGGCTTGAGCTTGAGTGCCAGCCCCAGCGGCCGCCTCCAGGATGTCCTCATTTCTCTCCTTTCTTCTTCTTGGCCTCATTCTTCTCGTCCTGCTCTACCTTGATGGCCACTGTGTCCACACTGTCCTTCTTCTTCTTCTTCTTCTTATCCTCTGCGGGGCAGGGGAAAGAGACCATGTGATAGTGGCGAGACGAGGCCCTGGGGCCTGGCCGTCCCGAGGGGAAGAGCCCCAGAATCTCCCCCTCACTGCCTTTTCCTTCCTTCTTCCTGCTGGAGAACAGGCTCATCATTCTATCTGCCTCTCGCTGACCGATTTCTGTGCTCTGGTGTCCAGGGGCAGGGCTGGGGCCCCTCCCTGAACCTGCTGCGGTTGGAAGGTAGGAACAGAGCAGCGGGACCGAGGAACTGGCTGGCACCGCAGGGCTGGAGCCAGGGCCGACTCACCTCCCGGGATTTCTGTGAGCTCATTGAGGGGCGGCACAGTCTCCAGCTTGTCTGTGTACATCTTGGCTGCCTTTCGCTGCAAGTATCGGGCTTCAATCTCCTTCCGGGTCCGTGGCACTCGACAGTTGAAGACACAGCACAGGGTGATGACTGTAGGGAGGACAGAGAAGGCTTGGCTGGGGCTGGGCTTCCGACACCCCAGGAATGGCACCCGCCTTCCTTCAGGCCGCCGCCATGCACCCGCATGTGTCTCACCCAACAGACGCTGGCAGTAGGCTCAGCATCTTGACAAAACCCCTGGGGACCCTGTGATGACCATGGTGGCTCTCCTGAGCAGGGCCGACTTCATGGAGTTGCACAGGCCCTGGTGCTTGGAAGGGCCCCTGGCTAAATTATGTCACCAGTCCTGGTCCTAAGGGTCTTTCTGACTCGACTGAGTCACTGTAGGGTAAGGCAGAGGGCTGCACCATGACTTAAGCCATAGCTTCCTGGGGCCATGCAGCGCTTCTAGTGCAACTTAGCTCCTCCTCTCCACGCCACGGAGAGCTGGGCCAGAGCTGCCTCAGTCATGAGAGGACGTGGCTCTGCATGCCCTCCTCAGCCTCCTGGAGTACATCCCTGGGCTCTCTCTGGCTAGGGCAGGAGCCCATGAGAGGGCACAGACCCTGCCCTGGGGCGTTCACCTCAGACGGAGTTATTCCAGGAGCGGTTTTCCGGCTGAGGGCAGTTGCACCCACGCCAGTTGAGCCAGGGCATGGAGCTGGCCTGTCTAGTGATGGGCAGGGCAGGGCAGGGCTGCCAGGACCTGGCTGGACTGAGTTTATTTTTCTAAGGTCCCCACAGGCTGACCACCCTGGCCCCAGCCCTAGGGGAGGGGTTGGAACTGGTTCCTATTATAAATTGGATTACCAGACATAACTTCCTGGCAGCCTCTTGGGGGCAGAAAGGCCCACAGAGGATGAGCCAGGTCTATTTTGGGGAAGATGGATCAGATCTCTGTAGCCTGGACTGGAGGACCTTCTGGGGTCATTTGATGCAACCAAGGCAGAACCCCTTCAGACAAATACTGTGGTCCCACTAGCTCTCACCCAGGCTCAGAATAAAAGAAAAAAAATCAGTGAATGAGTGAATGGGATTATCTCAAAGCCTTCACTGCTGGGAATAGGACTGGACTCCTGAGGAATGAATTAGGGAGCCAGCATCAACCAGGCATACACTTGGAGGAGGGAGCTGCACAAGGGCCCTAGCTGTAGATCTGACTGTCCAGGGGTGGACCTGAGCAGGCAGCAGGCCTGATCCAAGAAGCTGGGTCCTGGATTTCTCCAGAACTTGTGTCCATGCCTGAGACCCGAGGTTGGTCTCGACCCCAGGTCTCAATGGAAGATAACCAGTGCAAGGTAAGATAAGGTGGGACTATCCCTTTCCCTTTCTAGGAAATGGGGTTAGAGATGGTCTGTGTGGTTGATGTCCAAGTGCTGCTTGGGGTCTGACACTGCGATTTTCTCATGTGGCCCCAGGCACCTTTGTTGTGTCTGAGGCCCGCGTGCTCTCCCTGCTGCTCCCTAGACCAGCACCCTAGGCTGCACCTGTGGCTCGTGCAGGGCAGATGACCCCGCAGCCCTGCAGTGGGCTGTTTCCCTCTGTGGACACCTGGTTGAGGCTGCAGGCACACCTGTCTGTCTGTGGGGCCTCTACTAAGATGTCTGACTGGTTCTCAGCCTCAGCTGGGAACAATCACAGCCTCTCGTTCAGATGGGGGGGCGGGGTGTGCAGGGTGGATATTTTCTCTTGGGAAGGCACTTCTGGTGCCAGGAGAAGCACACGCACATCAGATGTCGTCTTCCTCAGAGCCCTTCACGTCTGGGTGGCCCACCCAGCTCTCTGGGGCACCTCATCCCTGGACAGCTTCAGCTGGGAGTAAGTGCAGCTGTCACCTCCCCACCCAGGTGCACTCAGCAGATGTCCAGTCGGGGTCATCCGAGACCCCGTGTGAGGCTGCATTTCCTCACACTATCCCCTCTGCCTAGAATGCCTTTCAGCCTCCCCTCCTGCTAAACCCCACCCACCCTCCCACTGGTCTGTAGCGCAGAGGACCCTCCTCTGTGACACCTTTGCAGGGGAGTGGGCTGCTTCTCCCTTTACCACCTGCATCCCCCTATACTTGGCTTTTGCCTTGTAGGAACCTCTGTCAGATGCTTTGTGCCATGGCAGCCTCCCCACTCGGTCTCCATTTCCTGTGCTTTTCTGTCCCCTTCCCCAACTCCAGACCCCTATTCTGAAGGGAGGGCTAAAGGGAGCAGGCCAAGCCCATTTCTGCTGTGACTTTGCATCAGGAAGCTCCCAGACCCCAGGAGAGGAATGGGTTTCCTGCTTTTAATTGAGGCGGGTATGAGTCATTCCCGGAAAATGGTATTTGACACGGCAGGGATCGAAGCCTGGGAGCCACATCTGCTGGGCGTCTGGGGAGCCTCTAGTGGAGGGTGGCCTTGCTGGGGCCCCTGGGTGTGGCCTTTAAGCTGGCCAAACTGCAGGAAAAGCATCAGGAGGCCAGCCATAGGGAAAAATGACACGTCCTCGTCCCAGTCCTCTGTTCAGTGGAGTTCCCTGTAATTACCATAATTGCCGTGTGGCTACCTCCCTGGGTCCGGCAGAATACTTCAGGTCACCACCAGCCTGTCAGCCCTCCATGGGGAGTTTGTGTGGGTCAGGAGGTGCCAGAAACCATGGCGGGTCTCCTGCGGGCGCCTGGCCTACTTGTACTGCCCGGAATTGCTGCTCCGAGTCCTCTGTGGGGGGGCAGGGGGTGCTGGATTCCCACTGCAGTGCGGTGGAGAGGGCAGGATCAGCTACTCACTGATGGACAACACGAAGAGCGAGAAGATGCCCACCACGTGCCACAGACGCATGTCCCAGAACACCACCGTCTCCTTGGTCAGCGGGGGCGGCTTGGGCTTGGGCGGGGCCGTGCTGGGCTGTGGGTCAGGAGAGAGGGGAGTGAGCCAGGCAGAGGCCAGCCAGCTGGGACCGGCTGAGAAGGGCCCAGGCCTCAGCAAGGACTCAGCCCAAGCATTTCAGAATCTCCTAGAATCGACTCTCTTAAGCAAGCACTACCAACACCCTAGACCTTGGGAAGTTCCAGATTTAGAGCAAGAGAACTGAGCAGAGACAGGGACTTGAAGTGGGAGGGTGGGTGATGCTTGGGGGAACAGAGGCTTGGAGGAGCAAACGTGGATGGCTTGTCCCGGCCAGGTTCACGCCCTCCTGCTCCAGTCCTGGGCTCCACCCAGGCAGATGGGGTCTCAGGACCAAGGCCAGAGACAAGGCGAGGTCTCCGCTGTGCTGGCTGACGGGCTGCTCTCACATCTCCCTAGTGAGGGTGGGGTGTGGAGCTAGGAGTCAGGGCCTCATAGTTCTGCCAGCTGGCCTGGACTCCTGCCAGGTGGCCTCCTATGGTCACCTACCCTACTGGAAGTCACTAAACAGAAGATTCAGCCAGTGTCCACAGGACAGGCACTAGATAAATAAAAGGTCTGCAGTGTTGTGGCGACACCTGGAGGCCAAAAGGCAGAAGCGCGGCTGTAGCAAGCCTGAGTAGAGCACAGCCAGCCACTCCCACTTTCCTGGGAGACATTACCCTGCCCTGGGGGGCTGGAGGGACAGGACACTGCCCCCTAGAGGACACAGTCCTGTCCCAGTTATGAGAGAAAACGGCCTTGTCCTGGATATCTAAGGGATATATCCCTGCCCCAGGTCTGAGAGAACAGAGCCCTCCTCCTGGGTATCTAGGGGACATGACCCTGCCCCAGGTCTGAGGAGACATGGCCCTAGCCTTAGGTGTTAAGGGGACATGGTTCTGTCCTGAGTGTTGAGGAGACATGGTCCTGTCCTGGTTGTACAGGGGACATGGCCCTGCCCTGGATGTCTAGGGGATATGGCCCACTCTGGGTGTCTAGGAAACATCACCCATCCTGGGTGTCTAGGGGACACAGTCCTGGCCAGGTGTGAAGACACGTGTACCCACACTGTGGAATCTGAGTAACATCTGTCCCTGACCAGAGAAGGACATGACCCTATGTCACTTAGTGTGGCTGCGGGGCAGGGAAAAGGGTCTGTCCTCAGAGAGAACCCTGGGGCATATGAGCAAGCTGTTGTCCCCTGATTTCCAAACAATGACAGACAGGAGGAGTCCCTTCTGGTTTTCTGAGAAGAAAGTCAACCTGTAGCTCGTCCATTCAGCTCTTCTTCCCCCACGCCCATAAACATGGGTTGGACATCTATCATGAGCCAGGCACTTCTTCATCTAGTGAATGCCACCCTTCAGCATGGGTTGCAGAACTCAGAGAGGATCAGTGACCTGTCGCAGGTAACCCAGAGATTCTGTGGGCTGGGATTGGTACCTGATTCCCAGGCTTTTTTCTCCTGGCCAGGGTGAACTATTGACAAGAAGACACCATTCCTCAGTACCGTCCCCTGGATGTATGTGTGGGGTCAGACCCAGGTATGTAAGGTTGGGGAACTTGTGTGAGGTCAGGCACAAGTGTGGTTGAAGCACATGTGGGGTGGTCAGGCACATGTCTGTGGCATTAGGGTTAGAGGCTCGGTGGTGCAGCTGCCCTAATTCTAAGGCCCAATGTGTTGGCCCGGCTGGGTTGTATGACTGGAAGACTCAGAGGGCCATAGTAAAGTTCTCAGGTTCTAAGCCAAGGCAGCTGAGACGTCACTTCCTACACATTTTTGCCCCAGTCCTGATGTGGGTGGAGCTGGGACTGATAGGGGTCTTGGGTGGACGGCAGCAGGTAACAGCTAGTCTTCTCCTCATGGTAGGCCCTGCTGGGATCTGATTTCTGGAGCATGGAGGCCCCCACCTCCTTCAGAGCCTCACGGGCTGATGGAGGGTGATGGTGACCCATGCAGGGCCGAGGTGGGTGGGGACACGGCCCCCAGCCCTGCCTATGTCTCTGGTGCTTCCGGGAGGGAAGAGATAGGGCCCTGCTCAGACCGCAGGCAGATGGCCTCCAAATGCAATTTCCCTCTATGAGCTAGGGGAATATGAGTTCCTAGGGGTGGGGAGAAGAGTCCCTGGCTCAGAACCGACTTAGCCCCCGCCCCCAGCTTTCTGTCTGCACCTAAACCAGCTCCGTTTCTGTACCCAGGCCTCAGGACAGCCTGTGAGGGGCCCAAGTGCACCCCACGGGGCTCAAGCCAGCTTAGCTCCCCTTACAGGGACACTGGAGCTGATACCTGACTCTAGCCCCGCCTCCTGGTCACGCCCTCTGGGCAACAGCAGGGACGGGCTACATCTAGGTTCAGGGCTCTGTCCCTATGTCCCCAGCAAACCCTCCAGTTCAGGGCTGTGTCCCCATATAACGACCTCCCCATGGCTCTGTCCTCCCTATCCCACACTGTCCCCAAGCCCCCACCCCACAGGGCTTCCCCAGGCACCCCTCACTGCCTCTTGCATTTCTGTTTTCCCGTTCCCTTTGGTCGGCCCCTGCCTTCACAGCCTTCCTCTCCTGCTTCTTCCTGGCCCTGGCTCCTGGGTCTTCTCCCTCTGGCCTCACCTCACAATCCAGAATCCTAGGTCTGGTCTGCCAGCTCCCTCACTGGCTCCCATTTCAGGCTCAGCAGGAGTGGGGTGCAAGGAGGCCAGGGAGGCGACAGATGGCCCCACCTTTCCCGGCTCCAGCCAGGCTCTGCGCAGCCGCCCAACCACCCAGCCATCCTCTCCACCTGCTTCTGTGCTCTCAGCAGCTCCTCCCAGCTCTCCCTCTGTGTGACCCCTTCCAGTTTACTCTCCTTCCAAACCAGAACTCATCGTGACGTGTCCCTGCACAGAAACCTTCCAAAGCTCCCTGTTACCACCTGGACCGAGTCAGACTCCCCAGTCCCTGAACCCCACCGGCCCCTCTGGACCTAGTGCTCCACATGGCTGCTCTGCAAAGGGTCTCCTGATCCTGCTGCCCCACCCTCCAATTTGGAATGCCCTCACCTCCATCTTAAGGCTGTGTCTCCCCTCTCCATTAGACAGGGGTCCCTGGAGTATCTCTGGAGACAGAGGCTGTTACCTCCAGAAGACCCTAAATTCAGGGTCGAGATCTGCTTCATCAGACTAGAGGTCCAGGACACCCCCGGCTGTGCATCTCCCTGCCATTCAGACCAAACGCTGGAGGATGGGGGCCCAGTATCCCCCATCAGTCTGGGCAGGGCTGTGTCCCCAGTCAGGCTGGGAATCCCTAAAGTCAAGGTGAGTCTCCCCCATCAGTCTGATGCTCCTGAAATCGGGGGCTGTGCCCTTCCATCCGAAGAGGGACCCTACGAGTGGGGCGAGGTCTCTCTCACAGCCTGGCAGCGCTTGGGGCAGAGCTTCGTGGCCCAGGAGCCTGGATCTCCTAGGGCAAGAGGAAGGGGTAAAAGCAGCTCCCGATCAGAAAGGCGCCCCCTCTCCCCCTGCCCCCTGCCTGGACTGCGACAGCCTCCCCAGTCCCTCCGCGCCGCGGCCTCACCTCCACCAGCTGCCCGGCAGCCCCCGCGAGGCACACCCCGAGCGCGGCGCCGCCCAGCGCCCAGAGGGGTCCCGCGCCCGGCCGCCCCGCCATCTTCGCGCCGCCGCGCCGCTTGCGGAGCCCACGGACAAATGGGCCGGCCGCCGGTCTCTGCCCTTGCCAACCGGCGCTCGGTAGCTGCGGGTAGTCAGCGAGCATCATTTATTCATCCTGGGTGTCAGGTTCCCGCGCCGCCCGCCCCCGCCATCGCTGCGGTGGAGAGCCCGCCTCCTCCCTCCAGGGAGACCGGCCGCAGGCTCCTCAGAGCTCCTGGGCCCCAGGGTCACTGAGGTGGGGGTGGGGGGAGAGAGGACAGGCTGAGGTCAGGTCCCTAATCAACAGGTCCCCCTCCCTTCTGCAAACGGGCCTCAGTTTCTCCATCTGGGACAAGGGGAGGGGCTGGAATCTGCTGATCTAGGAGGCCCTTCCCATTCTGTCATGCTGGATTTGAAAAATATACTGGATTTGAGTTTGGCGGGGGCAGAGGGGGCAGGTTGTCATGGTGACAGGCGCTCAGGGATGTCCTGGGCTTTCTGGCCTGGCTTTCTGCCTAGAGGCGGCTCTCGTCACCCTGGACACCAGAGCTGGAGAGCAGGGGATGGTATGGTCAGAGCTGCCAGCTGGCAGTGTTATGGAAGGTTCTGGAAGAAGCCAGCATCTTCTGCCCCATAGGACAGAAGTGGGCTGCCCCTGGAAGGTCTGGAGAACCATTTTCTGACTCTGGGTACCCTCAACCTCTGTCCCAGCCTGATTGCTGACTCTGACGTCAGTCTAAGCCAGGACCCCGACCTCATGCTGAAGTTGGTCCACACTGCACTCTGGCCCTGACCCCATGCTGAGCCTGACAACCGGAGGACAGAGGGAGGTTCTGAGGAGATGTAGAGACCTGGGGGAGAGGCTGAAGACTTAGGAAGAGGAGTGGGGAGGCCTGGAGTCAGCAGACACTCCCCTCCCTTCCTCCCTCCCTCCCTTCCTTTCTTCCTTCCTTCCATTCTTATTTATCTCCTGCTGCTGAGTGTTAGGAGAAGCAGCACAGGTGTTGAGCCCCTTGCAACCCTTATCACCAGGGACACTGGTGGAGGCCTGCGCAGGCTGGGGATGGCCTGGTTCTCCCCAGCAAGGCCTGCCCTGAGAACGGGGGACCCTGTGGCTCCAGAGCCCTGTGGGGCTCTGGCCTGGACATGCATGAATGGGCAAGGACCACAGCGGGCTGCAGCAGGAAGCAGAGGGCCACCTGCAGACACCTGCCAGTGTCAGGGGCTGGAGATGACAGTCGGGCAGGAAAATGAGAGCTCTGGAGGCGGGCAGCCCAGGAGACCCATCGAGAAGACACTGAACAGTGGGCAGCAAAGTCTGGAGACTGAGCGGGGTGGGCCACCCCATCCTCCCCAGGGATGCCCTGGCCAGGCAAAAGGAACTCTGCTAAAATCCAGATCACGTGCTGCAGCTCTCCAGCCCCCACTTCCTCATGCTGCTGTCACAGGCCAGGTTTGCGAAAGCCACACTGACCAGTTAGGGGGGTCACCCTCGGGACATGGGGTCAGGGAGGCTGGACGGGTGATGACTGAGTGAGCCTGGCAGTACTGCCCTAAGAGAAGCATTACTCCTGTTTCTGTTTCTTATCCATGGAATGGGGAGGGCGAGACTCCTGTGATTGAAGCGAGGATTATATGAATTAATGAATGTGGGAATGCTGGCTCTCCTTAGTAGGGTAGGCAGCCCTCTGCTGCTTATAGGCTCCCATTCACAGCTCAGTCAGGGAAGAGCTGTTTCTGTTTTCTGTAAAGTTCATCCATCCATCAAGAAGTAGTGTTGGGAACCAGCCCAACACTGAACGTGGATGCCCCATGTCCCAGTGGTGACGAGGGAGTGAGAAAAGAAATAAGACAAAGACAAGACTAGAAGTTCACAGTGTGGGTCCAGGGTCCAGCACACACTGGCGCGGGGTGATCTGCATTGGCATTGACTCTGGGCACCACATGCTTTTTATTGTTAACGTGCGGGCTGTGGGGAGGGGGTTGAGAAGGTTGATGTTCAGGGGAAGAGCATGTGTCTGCAGCATCTGATAGCAAATGTGGTTCTTCTAAGAAATGCTAACTAAGGACACAGAGTTTTTACCACCCATTGTCTATCAGGTGCATTTGCAAGAGGGACAGGGAGGGGCAAGGGACCTCACACTATGCATCAAGGGGATTTTACCTCCTGAGCATTGCGGACACAAAGCAATCAGAATTACTCCATATTCTGAGAACACAGGCAGAGTCTGTGGCATTCCGGTTATCTCTTTCCTGCAAGAATTTCCTGTCCTGCAGGCTCCCACCTGCAAAGACCCTCTTGTGACCAGAGGTTGAATTCCTTCCCAGAGTTCTTGCATAAGCAAGCCCTCTTTACGAGACCCTCGAGTAGACCCTATGTTGGGAAGAGACATGGGACCAAGGCAGCCTTTCCTGCCCTGCAGCCACACCGCAGCCTTCCGCGGTTTAAAGCGCTCTCAGATGGTCTTTATATAGGCCTCCTGTTACCGCTTGATATCTGCTTTTATTTTACTGCACCATAGTTTGGAGTTTTCTTAATTCAATATTTGATCTGTGGCACAAATCTCAGTGTATAAAACGCAAAGCAAGCTTGTAATCATTTAACTGTAAGGAACACAGGTCTGCCCCAGCCACCTTTTCCTACAAGTAGGACAAGCCCAGTGAAGAAATCTGAAAAAAAATGCAATCATGAGTGTCCCCTGATATGGCCACTGCCCCGCGTACGCTCCACTTCTCTAGACCCGGGAACACAGCTGAGATCTCACTGTACACTATTTCTAGTATACTTTTGTACCCAAACATTTTTTTAAACCAACTCAAGTAATCTAGATCCTCCTTGACCCCACCACAGCCAAATACTATCACACAGGCTTCAAAGTCAACATGACTGAACTTAAGTGGCAGGGTGTCTCAGAAGTCTCAGTGCAGTTTTCAGCTTTAATAACCTCAGAAGTATAAAGCTACAAATGTATAAGAAACACCATTTGAAAGTTTCAGCTTCCTTTTTTGCCCTCTGAAGATGGTAGAAGTTGACTGAAAGAAATTTGAGTTGGCTGAGTGTGGTGGCTCACGCCTGTGACCCTAACACTGGGAAGCTGAGGTGGGAGGAATGCTTGAGACCAGGAGTTTGAGACCAGCCTGAGCAATATAGTGGGACCTCTGTCTCTTGAAAGAAAGAAAGAAAGAAAGAAAGAACTTAGGTCATTCAAAATTCACAAAACTAAAGTAGCATAAAGAGAATTTAAACAAACTTCCAAAAAATTTTTTTGGTGAATTTGTAGCTTTATACGTCTTAACTTCTGAAGTTATTAAAGCTTAAAACTGCAGTAAGGCTACTGGGACTTGGGCATACTGACAGCTGTGAATCCTCAGATGGGCTACCTAACCTCTCTGAGCTTCAATCCCTCATCTGTCAAATTGATATAATTCAGGATCATGGGCCGGGTGCGGTGGCTGGTGCCTGTAATCCCAGCACTTTGGGAGGCCAGGGCAAGAGGATCATTTGAGCTCAGGAGTTTGAGACCAGCCTGGGCAACATAGCGAGACCCCACTTCTATTTTTTCAAATCCAGTATCATGCTCCAGCACATCACGAGCCTTTATTAAATGCTAGTCATTGTGATTATAGTCACTCTTGTTAAAGGCTATGTAATGTTACACTGTATAAAAACTCAAGACCTTGTTCGGTATTTCCATTGCTTCCAATTCTCCAGTATTAAATACCACGTTGAGGCAAAGATCCTGAAAGTTGAAGTGGTTTTGAAAACGCTCTCAAACTGGATCTTTTCCGCTGGTCTTACACCAACACAACAGCAATCATCAACACAGAAGACTTCTGTGACCAAATATGTGGGCTTTTCCCTACACGCCAAGCAGCAGGCCCAGCTGAGTGCCTTCCAATTCAATTCAGTAAGCTCTACCTGGAGATAGTGCAGATCCCACAGATTCAGGGCTCAGTTTCCGAGACTGCCCGCACAGCCCCAAGACAGCAGTCGCCAGTCTGGCCTCTGGAACTTGCGACCAATCGGCTTCAAATTGGATTCCTACAACGTCCTCTTTGGGTTTGATTTGCTGGAGTGGGTCACAGGACTCCGGGAAGCACTGACTTACTTTTACTGGCTTATTGTAAGGGGTATTACGAAGGATGCAGGGGAAGAGTTGCAGGGCGAAGTGTGGAGGAAGGGGTGTGGGATTTTTGTGCCCTTCTGGACGGCCACCCTCCAGGAGCCACCACGTGTTCAGCTCTTCAGAAGCCCTCTGAACCCGTCCTCTTGGGCTTTACGGAGGCTTCATGACATCTGCATTCCTTTCTCCCAGAGTATAGGGCAGGACCCACTCTGGAGAGGGCCTTAAGATCCGCAATCAGAAAGGTGTTGGAAGATTAGGTGTTGGAAGATCAGGGTCCTGGCTTGGGGCAGGAGAAAGCAGGGCAGAAGGTCAGAGAGATTCCGTTTCCTGGGGCCTGCCCTGAGGCCCAACACATTATAGCCAAAGACTGGAACAAGGGCAATGGGAGCTGTGAGCCAGGAGCCGAGGACGAAAATCAATACCAGCACCACATAGGTTTCCCCGCCCCCCATCTTTGAGGGACTTTACAGCTCTGAGGGCTTTTCAGAGGGGGTTATGCCCTGCCTAAGGTCACGCAGCAACTGTGGCCTCCAACTCAGCCTTCTGCCTCTAACCCAGGGCACTGCCCAGTGTCCAGTACTGTTTCTGCTTCTTAGGAGGGCCCCCACATCCCCCCTGCACCCCAATCCCAGTTGGGGCCATCATGTCTGGGGTTGGGGAGCTCTGGACTCCAGGTCCCCCAGCCTTGTTTCCGGGAAGACGGTGTCCCCTCCATACATGGTGCTGTGAATGCTGGCCTGCAGAACCCTGCTTCTCCCTCCTGTACTATTTTTAGCTCCTGTGAGTTTCCTGTAGGGACCCAGTCCAGCCTCTAGGGCCTGTGGATTGGAAGCTGTGAGCAAGGCAGGGGGTACTTGCCAGGGCACCCTGTGGAAAGTTCTCTCCTAGAGTCTGAAACCACAGGGCTTAAGGGTTAGCTCTGGGGAAGCTGGGGGTAGGAAATGAGGCCCCCCAATCACAAAGCTAGGCTAGGATCCAGGGACTGAGCCTGGGGTGGGGGTGGGAGCTGAGCAGCCTAGGCCTATGGTGCAGCAGCTGGGGCCTGCCGGGAGTTGGCTATCCCTGACCTTCTTGGCCCCAGGCTCAGCCCGGAATAGCTGTGGGGCTGGGCCAGGCCTGTGTCGGACCTGTGTGCGCTCGAGCATGTGCCTTGTGCGCTAAGGCACTGGTGCACACAGGAGTGCCTGTGGATTCTGTATGCAGCTTTGTGTGTGGCTGAGTGTGAGTCTCAGGGTTGCCAGAATCACAGGTGCCATTCACCTACGTGTGCGTTCCCTGGACCAGTGTGCCAGCCTGTGTCCCTGTGGTTGGGCACATGTGTACCCAGGACTGCCACTAGAGTTGTGCAACTTACCAGTGGGTTCAGGGGTAGACGGGTCCACGTGGCACAGGGACCCGCTTGTTCCCCACGGTAGAATTGTATCTTCGGGCAGCGGACGTGGGAGTGCTGCCGGTGGGTGTATACACATCTGTGGTAGGCTTGGCCGGGGCCCTTGGCTGTGTTGCAGCGGACTGAGGCAGGTGGGCTCAGCAGAGGCTGTCCTTTGGGCACTACTGGAGGCCTTATCTGGCCCCAAGCCAAGAATGAACTGGAAGAGAGGCTGGGCAGGTCTTGCCCCATTTAGCAGATAGGAAAACCAGGCTTGCAATGCGCATGAGGTCACCCAGGGAATGGGGAGGAACTGGCCTGCTGCCCAGAGCTCAGCCAGCCTTCCCATTCCCCTAGGTGTGGCTGAACAGGAAGTCTGGGCTCTAGGGAGGAACACGTGGGAGCCCTTCCCTTCCTGCTAGAGCCCAGGCAGCACTGCCTTCCCTCAGCCACACGTGCAGATGATGAAACTGAGGCCCAGAGACACCTAGCACAAGATCGGATCTGCCCTGCTACGGGCCTTGCCCCACCTGCCCCTGTTTGTCACAAGTGGTGAGGCCACATGCTCCTCCTGAGGCCATGACCACTCTCTAGCCCTTGCCTCCCTCCCAAACCCCACGGATGCCTGGTAGCCCACACCCATGTTCTAGGGGGATCTGCTAAACCATGCTCATCCCTGAAGGAGCCCCTTGAACCCACCATGCCCCTCCTCTCAGAGTCCCACATAACCCCAAGAAGGAGGTGCAGGTAAGACTATTTCACCAGCAGGGACGCTAAGGCACAGAGAAGCCACACATTGCCTGCGATCACACAGCAAGAGGAAGCAGCATAAGGCCGCATACCAGTCTCTTTCCAGAATGTTCTGCTCCCTCCCATTGCCCCACAGGCACACAGGATTCCCACAGGGAAGACCTTGGAGGCCTGTTTAGAACCTGAAGCCTGAGTTCATTCCACTTGCTGGGGCAGTGGCTCTGCCAGGCTGTGTAGACTCAGGGAGATCATGTGCCCTGGCAGACAGTTCCCCAGGCCATCAGCGCTGTGAAGGCTGGTGGGGACCAAAGTCCGGAGCCTGGGGGCGAAGGACATGGAAAGGGGAGGCTTTCCCAGAGGGCCAGAGGGACACTTCACCAGAGACCTCCTTTGAGACAGCCCCCACCCACCAACACAGCAACACCTCTGGCAGGCGGGGACCAGAGGAGCAGGGCCTTTGGGAATGGAGCCCCTCAGGCAGCAGGGGGTGCAAAAAAGCAAGGCTGGAAAAGGGGAGGCCAGAGCTAGGGCAGGGCCTTGGCAGTGTGGGAAGGGATGGAGAAGCAGGGAGGGGTGGCTCTGCAGGATCTCTCCAGGAGGAGAGCAATGTGGGGCAAAAGGGTGAGGTCTCTGGGGCCTGCAGTCACTCAGGCAAGGGTTCCAGGCTGGAAACCCTCCAAGCCTAAGGGTGACGTGCAGCTTGGCAGACGGTAAGCTCCCACCTGGCGACAACCCAAGGGAGACAGGGGGATGAGCTTGGCAGGCTGCAGGCCCCCATTTACCTCCACTGGAGGTCCCTTCAGCCCAGCAGGATGGGGGATGCCTCCCACCTCCTCAGGACTGAGTAGGGGCTGGTGAGTCGCCCTTTCTCCTCTTCCACAGCTGCCTTGGACCCTGAACCTCCTACTCACTGGAACCTGGGTGCCATTGAGAGCAACGAGTGACTAGCCTGGTGGCCAGAGGGGGATCAGGTGGCTGGCAGGGGGCTTCTTTGTTACAGATTTGAACTAAGTTCCCTCCTGCTCCCTGGGGTCTGTCCCAGACCAGTCTTCAGCCACCCTTTTCAAGGTCTCAGGCCTTGACACAAAGCACACCCGGCCGGCTTCATGCTCTACTGGGCCATGTTGAGATTCAGGAGCGGTGGAGGGGAAGGAAGCCTCCCCAGTGTCATACAGGAGGGGCAGCCGGCTATGAACACCCAGCCCAGGGGGCCGCAGGGCACCTCAGTATACCTTCTATCGGTTCCAAGTTCCACGAACCCACACAGCGATCGGTGTGTGCCAGCTTCTGTGACTCAGGGCAGACTGGGGAGGTCACGCGGCTGCACCCCAGGCTCGCAGAGCAGTGGAGGGCTCCCGTCTCCGCACTAAGGGAGACTGAGGGATGAGGTGTGACAGTTCAACGCCCCCTCCCTTGGGCAGCAAGGTGGGGAGGGGGCAGCAAGGTGGCCTCGGGCGCCGGGTCCCAGGGGCCTCGGTATCCCGGGGAACCACAGAGGGAGACCTCAGGAGAGGCGTGGGGCGGCGGGACGGATTAATGCCGCGCGCCACCTCCTCTGTGGCCCGTCGGTGGCCACCCTGTAACTCCAGAGCAACACCCGGAGGCGGGGCGAGGCGGGGCGGAGGGGGCGGGGCTGGCAGGGGCAGCAGCAGGGGGTGCAAGCGAGGAGCCTAGCGGGCACTCCCGGCGCAGGGCAGCCACAGCGCTCAGGTAAGGGCGCAACGGAGGGCGCGCGTCTGCGGGCGGGTCTCTGCGCTCCACGCTCAGCCCGTCCAGGTGGGGGCTCCCGCCTCCGCACGCCCTCGGCAGCCGCAGTCCCCGCCCCGCTCCTCGGTCCCGGCGGCAGCCACCCCCGGTCGTCCGAGTCCCTCCTAAGACCCCCCTCGGCTCCCGCGGGGCTCACAGCGTCGTCCTCCCCGCCTGGCTGCCCGCGGGCTCGAGTTCGGGGCAGCGCCGGGAGCCCGACCTGAGCCGTGGTGCCAGGCCCGCGGGGAGACTGCCAGGAGGAGGTGACGCCGGCTGGTTAGGGCGGAAGGGCAGGACACCGGAATCCAGGAGGTGGCCTTTCGCATGGGAGCCGCATGGCAAATGCCTGGCGGCCGGAACAGGAGCTCGGGTCTGGGAAACTCCAGCGACTGAGTGTGTGCCTGGGCAGGGAGAGGAAGGGAAGCCGGGACGTAAGCGACAGCAGGGAGGGGTGCTCATTCCAGGACCAGAGGCTTGGAGCCACGGAGGGGAGGGGCCAAGGAAGGGTGGTGGGAGGAGAGGCGAGCATGAGACTGAGGGATCAGGTGTGACAGTTCAGCGCCCCCTCCCTAGGGCAGTGCGTCTCTCTACTGTCCCCCACTGGGCACCAGACAACGAAGGGGCTTCCAGGGCAGCCCAGGAAAAAGCCTCCACAGCAAGCAGGGCTTCCCTGCCTCTGCAGACCAGGAAATACCAGAGTGAGTGTCATGAGGAGGTGTGTCAGGGGCCTGAGGAGCCAGGCCTGGGAGGGGATAGGGGAGGCCTCAGTGACCCTGCCTGGGAGGGACCCAGTGTGGACAGAGGCCAGGAATGCAGAGAAGAGACCAGGTCTGGCTACTGGTTAGAGAGCCACAGGGGCAGCCACTGACGCACCTAGGCATGCTGTGACTGGCTAGTTCTGTCCTCACCCAGCCCCACCCCGTGTGAGCATCAGGACTGTCTTAGGACAGCCCTGCCAGGATCTTGCTGTGTGCCTCAGGTGAGTTGCCCAACCTCTCTGAGTCACTTAGCTCAGGAGAGCCTGCTGGGCTGGAGCCAGAGGTCTGGGTCTGAACACTGCACAAGTTCTACAGATAGTGTCTCTGGGCCCTCCCATTGGTCCCGGGCCTCAGTTTCTCCATCTGTACATTGGGCACAGCCTGCCACTAAGGAACCTTTGAACTGGAGGGAGGAAGAGGGTGAGGAAGCCATGCCCTTGACTGGAGGGGGAAGGTTAGGGGTGGGACAGGGGTTGGGACAAGGTTAGGAGGGGCCACTCCTGCAGGGCCCTCATGTTAAGGTTCAGCCCCTCTTCCTCCTGCTCTGCAAACGTGCACACTCATGCACACTGACACATTCATGCACATTCATGCACATTCATGCTGCCTCACCCCGGTACTTACACTCACCTCATCACTTCCAGGATGAAGCCTCAAACTCCCTAGCCTGGGAGCTGGGCCCCTCAGGGCTACCCAACCCGAATCCCAGCTTCGACCGCAGTCTTACGTCAACCCACTGCCTCCCAGCCATGCTTAACTTCTGCCCATTCCTCTGGGCAGTGGGACTTAGTTTTCCAGGGTTGGAGATCCCTTTGGGGCCACAGATGTGGAAGATCCCCCAGGTTAACAGTTGCCAACTTGAGTCTGGACCCCAATGGTCATAGGCTGCTTTGTGGGGTGGGGAGTCTAAGGACCAGCTCCCTACACCCAGAGAAGCCCCTTTCCACCTGTTTGTCCTTTTGAGGGGGGACTTAATTCGTTTGAAAAGCTGTGATCTGCTTTGACTGAATGCCGCGGCTCATGCCTGTAATCCGAGCACTTTGGGAGGCCAAGATGGGAGGATCACTTGAGGCCAGGAGTTCGTGACCAGCCTGGTCAACATAGTGAGACCCCATCTCTAATTTAAAGAAAAGGAAAAGAAAAAAAATGCTGTGATCTGGTTGAACCCCCATTTTGTAGAGGGATGGCTGAGGTACAGGGAGGAGTAGGGCTGTGGATGAGCTGAGGCTGGGCCAGAGCTGAGCAGCCAGGTGAGGTGTAGGGGGTGGTCAGAAGCTGCTCCTGGGGCAGCCGCTGAGACTGAGCAGTGGGGACAAGGGACGGGAAACCTGAGGAGAAGAGGCATCTCCAGGGCCAGAGAGCTCCTTGCCAAGGTATGGTGTCGGCTGGGGTTGGGGTGCTGGCCCCCAGAAGAGTGCAGGGATGGTGGTGTTCAAGTCTTCCTAGCGGCGAGCTATTCACCGCAGTACCTTTTCAACTTGCACTGAACTGGTTCCCAGTCTGCATCTCCCATCCTAGCCTTACCCTTTCTCCCACCTCCCCAGCCAGCCTTGAATATCCTCACCAAGATTAGCTTAGACCCCAGCTGATGGCCAGCTGAGAGTAGAAAGGTCGTCCCCAAAGGGCCTTTCCATTCCAGCAGTTTCGGGAGACACGGGTGTGAGTTAGGTGGCCCTGGCTGGACTCCTATTCCCTTGGCTGGGCTCTCCTGGTCTGCCTGAGCCGACCTGGAGTCCCCTGTATCCTGGGGGCCTGGGGCTGCCTCAGGGGCCCACAGAGGGAGAAGATGGCTGCAGCTGGGCGTCAGGCAGCTTCCACTTCCTGCCTCTCCCTCTGCAGCCTCACGCTCCCGAAGCAGCAGTAGCAGGAAAGGTGGGGCAGGAATGCCTGGCCCGGGCCCTTGGCCAGAGCTCTGAGGGGCCCGCCCCACTCCATTCCAGAGCCAATTCCCTGGGAGTTGTAGGCTCTGCCAGCGGCCTGGGATGCCCCCTGGCACCCTCGGGCAGGGTGGGGAGGGGATGGCTGAGACCCCTTCCCATGCACCCTTTTGGGTCTGTCTATGTCACCTGCTTATCATTGGCTGCCTGATTATGGCCCCTGCCCCACCCAGGCTGTCTAACTCCAAAGCCTCAGAGTGTCAGAGACAAGGAGAGAGACAGTCTGCGGTCTTGGGCTAAAAGACCCTCTAACTCTCTGCCCCAGATATCTGATCAGGCCATTTGGGCAGATGAACTTTGCCAAGTGAGGGTACTAGGGTCTGGTGGAGGAGGGCTTTGTTGAAGTAGAGGCTGTAGCCTGGCCGTGGGGGTGGGTCTGAGCCCAGGACTCTCATCACCCCTCCCTCCAGGCAGGGCACTGCATTCCCAGGTGATTCCTGCTGATTGGAATGTCCCTCAGTCCAGGACAGGAAATCTCAAGGCTCAAGCCCACCTGCCCACCCCAAGGGCCTCCACCCGTCCAGCAGGCCCCCCTTCAGGGTGGTTGGTTGTGATCAGCTATCCCTCCATCCGGTTAGGGGACCATGCTCCCATCCACATAGAACTCTCTCTCACTGCCCGGCACCAACTCTTCTGCAGCTGTCATACGTTCGTCTCCCCAAATCTGACTTTGGATCCCATCGTTACCTTGCCCTGAAGTCCTCCATGACTGTCCGTGGCCGGCTGAGGCACAGAGAAGCTGTGGCCCTTCGGGGTGCTGCTGGGTGGGCTGCCCTCGGAGTCTGGGCCCTCACAACTGGGAGCCTTTGCTCTCACAGTTCTCTCCCTTGCATGCTGCGTCCTCTCTTCCTCTTCACTTCTTGCCCATCCTTTGTGGCTCCAGCAGGAGGCCTCCAGACTCCCCCATGCCCTCAAACCTCTGCTTGCTTACACAGCCTTGTGGGTGACAGGGAGTCCCGAGCCATGGCCTCGAGGACAAGAAGGCTGGACTCCTCTGATGGCATGTCCCTGTTTACAGAGACAGCAGAGTCCCTGAAAGGAGACTCACTGGAAAGGGGGCTAAGACCAGGGCACCACTAACACTACTCTGGGCACTTGGGATCCATGGTGGGTGTTTGAGCAGAGGAATGAGCAGACCAAACTGGGCTTAAAGAATATCTACCCTTTGGGGAAGAAAGGGTTGCTTCCCTTGGCAGCTCTGAGCCCTCTCTCTCCTTCAAGGACCCTTCAGCTGGGCCCAGGCAGGGAGCAGGGAGGGGGTCAGTGCCAGTCCAGGAACTCCCCTGTGAGGTGATCTGGGCTCACCGCTCAGTTCTGATGTGGCTGGTCACGTACCTTGCTTCTGGGCACTGAGCCTGAGAGGATGGGCACTGGCCTTGCTCCCGCCCATGCTATTGGGCTATAACCTGTGCCCTATCTAGGAGGCCGAGTCCGGCACCCCGGCCATGTGCAGCCCTGAGGAGGCGGCCCTGCTGCGGCTGGAGGAGGTCTTCTTAGCCACCCTCGCCCGTGTCAACAGCCTTGTCCTCAAGCCCCTGCTTCTAGCTGGTGAGTCTAGGCTCTGTAGTAGGGAGGAAGGGCACCTAGGAATGATCCCAGGGACAGGAGTCCTACCTTGTTGGATTCGCTGAGCCACAGCTTTCTCAACCTCAAATAGGAGTGGTGACACTTGGTATCAGCATCTTCTGATGGAGGTGGTGCAATCTCGGTTCACTGCAACCTCTGCCTCCCAGGTTCAAGTGATTCCTGTGCCTCAGCCTTCTGAGTAGCTGGGATTACAGGCGCTTGCCACCATGCCCGGCTAATTTTCATATATTTAGTAGACACTGGGTTTTACTATGTTGGTCATGCTGGTCTCGAACTCCTGACTCCAAGTGATCCGCCCACTTCAGCCTCTCAAAGGGCTGGGATTATAGGCATGAGCCACCATGCTCGGCCCGACTACTCCCTTCTGAAAGGAACCCCGAGGGGCCAGGCCATGAATTCCATATCTGTGCACAGCCTGGTCTGGCCATCCGTAGCCCAGACCAGGCTGTGCACAGATATGGAATTCCTCCTCTCCCAGGGTGAAAGACTGGAGACTGTCCTCTGCTTGAATTTTCATCTTGTTCCCACCTAGGGCACCTGGTGGTGCCAGGAAAAGCCCTGACTGGAACACAGGACTTGTAGGTTTCACTTCCAGCTTAGGTCTCACTTGTAAGACCTTGGACAGGTGCCTCTGTGCATCTGTGAAATGGCAGAGGACTGTGTGACCTTGTGGACTCCACATTCTGGATCTGAGGAGTCCAGGACGAGGAAGCCCAGAGCGAGGGGGGAGTTTGTGTGTGCACTTAGTTCCCTA
The DNA here is from genome assembly GCF_009761245.1 of Sapajus apella. Lineage (NCBI taxonomy): Eukaryota > Metazoa > Chordata > Mammalia > Primates > Cebidae > Sapajus > Sapajus apella. The sequence continues at coordinate 1,657,434 of NW_022436978.1, forward strand.
AGGTTCTCAGGGTTATCCCTGGTAAGTGAGGAGGTAGATGTATACCTCTATTTCCTCCTCGAGGGTGCTGCCCCCTGCTCCAGCCTGCCCTCCCCCTACTCAGCTCTAGGGTGCACCAGTTCTGTCCTGTAGATCCCAGGGATGCAGGACTCTGCCACAGATCCAGGGCTGGCCTGTGCTGGTGGCCCTCATGTGAACACCCAGGGCCTCTGCATGTTCCCTGGGAGGTGATGCCCACGTCCCCCACTCACAGTGTGGCTGTACTCCCTCCCCAGCCCCAGAGCCCTCAGATTCCTGGGGCAGAGAATGCCTGCAGCTCCTGCAACAGCTGCACAAGAGCTCCCAGCAGCTCTGGGAAGTGACGGAGGAAAGTCTGCACTCACTGCAGGAGAGGCTGCGTCACCCGGACTCCACCGGTCTGGAGTCCCTGCTGCTGCTGCGAGATGCTGACCGTGTCCTGCAGGCCCATGTGGAGTAAGACCCCTGGAGGGGGGGCTGGGGCTCAGCCCTGGGGTCAGAGTGCCACCTGGCATTTAGGTTCAGCTGGGGTTGGGGTTCCCAGGGGTCAGGCTTCAGGCAAAGGTTTGGTGCCTGGGGTCAGCCTCACCTGGGCTTGGGTGTTCTTACAGCAGGCTCAGACTCTCCAGACTGAGCCTTGGGGCCTCCTGGGGAAGAGAGACTGTATGTTAGAATTGTCTTGTTGGCTCAGGAGTTGAGGTCTCCAATGCCCAGAGCCAGGCCACTGTCTGGACCCTCAGGGCTGCAGCTGCGTAGTGGGTGGGATCTGGGGACCCCAGGGAGCAGTAGCTTAGGTGTGGGGCTGGGGACTGGGTTTGCAGTGTGTCGTCTGTGCTGCCTGCAGGTATATCAAGTCTTACACAAGCTGCATGGTGGTGCAGGCCTTCCAGAAGGCAGCAAGGAGGAGAGGGTGAGCACAGGGCTGGTGCGGGCCCCTGAGGGGGGGAGGAGTGCCTGGGTGAGGGTGGGGTTGGGGAAGCCCCAGCCCCAGAGCAGCGGGTGTCACAGCCCATGACTCATACTGGAGGACTCCTGGCTCTACAAGTGTGCATTGATCCACACTGGAAGAGAAGGAGGGAAGGCCTAGTGAGGCCAAGAACAGAGTCCAGACCCCCTTTGGCTGGGCTGGCCTTGGGCCAGGGAAGGAGGGGCACCTTCAGGGTGGATGGCTGTGGTCAGTGATCCCTTCACAGCCTGAGATACTGCTCCTAAACCTGTGAGGGTAACTCAGGCACTGTGTTGATCTGATAGGGTCGAGGTTTTGGGCCTGGGGCTGGCCCTGGGATCTGGGGGGATTCGCCAGGGCAGGGAGGCCGCGGTGTGGGTGCAGGAATGGATGAGGGGGTGAAGGTGGTGTGTGGCCCTCTCTATGCGCAGCGAGTATTGGCGGGGCCAACGGAAGGCGCTGCGCCAGCTGCTGTCAGGCCTGAGCTCAGAGGGCTCGGTGGGCGCATCGCTGGGCCAGGCCCTCCACCAGCCACTCGCCCATCATGTGCAACAGTACGTGCTCCTCCTGCTGAGCCTCGGGGACACCACTGGGGAGGTGGGTACAAGGGGCAGCAGCTGTGGGGGGACAGGGCCCAGACTCTGAGGGCTCAGCCTGTACTCAGGAACCCGAGTTCAGGGGCGGGGGATTGAGGGAATCAGCCCTGCTGTGGGGTTTCCAGGGGACATGGGGGACGTGGTCCAGCCCTGAGGAGGGGTTCCAAAGACACAGTTCTGCCCTAGGGAATCTTAGTGGGTGACAGCACTGCCCTTCCCTTAGGTGTCTGAGGCATGTGGCCCTGTCCTGGTAGAGCCAGCAGAGACCCAGAGAGCAGGGGTGGAATCGTGTCCTGGGAGTGGGCACACATGGCCCCAGGCTGAGCTGGGGAAGCACCTTCATATTCTACCCGCTGCCCCACCAGCAGAAGAGGAGCCATCAGGGAGAAAAGGGCAAAGTTTGGCCTAGATTCAGGCCTCCTGACCAGCGGGGGTCAGGACTAGACTATGGAGCTATCGCCAGGTGGGGGAAGATTCCAGCAAGCTCCCTGCTCACTAGCTGCCCTGTCCCTCTTCAGCATCACCCATCCTGGGCGCTGGTGGTGAACGCAATCACCGTCTTTGGGAACCTGCAATCCTTCATGAAGCAGGCATTGGACCAGGCTGCGGCCATGCAGGCTCTCTGGCACACCCTGAGAGGCCGGCCAAGGGTGAGCTGGGGGCCCGAGGGGCAGTGAGGGAGGGGCTCCACATTGGGCATGGAGCTGTTGGGGTGCTTGAGCTGCTGGCTGTATTCTCCGGGCCTCAGTTTTCCCATATGGAAGCGGAAGTGGTGCTGAACTAGGTGTCTGTCAGGTCCCTCTGTCCAGCTGTTCTTATCCGTCTGCTGAGCATGTCCTGGGCCAGGCCCTGACCTGGCCTAGAGAAGAGGCAGTCAGCAAAACCCACCCCCCTCCTGAGGATGTCACCGATCACACCATTCGTTACTGCCTGCCATGGTGTGGACTGTCTCTGCAGGGAGGAGAGTCCCGTGTGCCCTGAGGGCGTGACAGGCTTGGACCTGGTGTGGAGAATTAGGAGTGCAGAGGACTGCAGAAGGGAGGCGGGGTTGCTGAGTCCCAGGAGAGGACTGACAGGGCATGGCTGGGCCGGGTCACAGGTGTGGGAGAGGACACTGAAGCTTTGAGAGAGAGACTTGCTGCCCTGCTGGGAGAGGCCAGAGATGAATCACCTGTGCATTTCTGTCCATCACTGATTCAGGGTGCACACCTGGTCCACTGGAGGAGGCCCCTGGGAGGTGTCTGGGGTACAGAGGGAGGTGGCAGGGTGGCTGGCAGCTTGCAGGACAGAGGTTCCTAAGCCTTGTACTGTCCTCTTTGCCCCACCAGGATGTCCTCTGCACCCCTGCTCACAGACTCCTGCAGGACAGCCACGACGTGCCCGTGACAGTTTCACCCCTGCGGGCTGAGCGTGTGCTGCTTTTCGATGATGTCCTCGTTTTGCTGCAGGTTGGGGTGGGGCTGACCCGGGGTCTGGGGCCACAGTAGGGTTTTGGGTTCTGGTTGGAAGAGGAGCAGGAAAGGGACACGGTGCTGGGACTGAGCACGTGGGCTTGGAGGGATGGTCACGGACAGAAAGGCAGAGTGCTGGGGAGAGGTGGTCAGCTGGAGCTGTCCCCAGAGGAGCATGGGTTGAGGGGAAAGGCTGTCCAAGATTGGTCCCCGCTTCAGCCCCTCCCAGCTGGTGTCCTTGGTTAAATGTCTTCACCTTAGTTTTCCCATCTGGAAAGTGGGGGTCATTGTGAGTAAATGTGTTCTATAGCAGACACCTGACAACTCTTAGTTCCCTTTGTACTCAAATGAGAGAGGAACCCCAGACAGGAAGTCATGAGTGACTGAGGAGGGCTGGATGAGAAGGCCTCTAGAGAAAAGTGCCCCACAGGAGCAGTGCCTGGGCTCTCAGCATTGTGGAAGTCGGAGAGAGCCAGGCCTGGGATTGGGAATTGTTGCTTGGCCAGTCACCAGCTGTGGTTTGTCTCCCTGGAATCATGTTGCCCTGGCGAGGTCAGCTGCACTGTCTTCTCTGCCCCTTAGAAGGTTGGCCTGGAACCCCCTTGCAGACAGGGTGGATGGGGCCTGAGGTATGCTGCTGCCCAGCCTACACCGATGTGCCCTGAAGCCTGATTTTGGGGTTGGTTCTGATTTAGTTTGAGTTCCCCTCCACTCCCGACCTCACGCTCTGTTCCAGGGACACTGATGAGCCACTGTCCCTTCCCTGTGCTAGCCCTTTCCTGCTGCTGGATCTTTGCACATGCTGTTGTGTCTCCTGGGCTGTTTCTCGTCCATGGCCTGTGGTTGGCAAGCTCCTTCTCACCCCTCAGGCCTGGGCTCTCACCTCCGCCTCCTGGTATGGAGCAGTGATCAGCATGCCTGGGCCGGGCAGGAAGTTGCTACACAAAATTTTCCAGAGGAAGGGGCTTTTTTTCTGGCCCTCAGAGCAGGAAGGCATTCCAGGTAGAAAGAACAGCATGAGCAAAGGTTCACAGTGAGCAGAGGTTGGGGCAAGCTCAGGAAGGTGCGATTGTGGAGCGGTGAGAGCTGGGAACACAGGAGCCCGGAGTGGGCTGTGAGGCTGTGAATGTTAGGCCCAGCAGTGTCTCAGCCCCCAGGCAGCAGGAGACATAGAGGTTTCCAGCAGAGGCTGACTGCGTCCCAGCTTCATTTCCAGACCACTCTCCTGGCCACAGGGCGCTGGAGGCTGGTCGAGTTCCTGGCCAGGCCCAGGGCTGGAAAGGACATGGAGGAGCTGCCCCCAGGCGGGGGCAGGCCAGAGGGGAGAGGGGCTCGGTGCTGGATGAGCTGGGCAGAGCAGCCTCGGTAGCCACGCGGGGTTGAGCTTGGGGCAAGCCTGGGCGAGAGAGTGGGTGAGCACCTGGCCTGGGCTCTGATGACGCCTGTGTCCGTCCTCTTCTAGGGCCACAACGTCCACAGCTTTGATCTGAGGCTGGTGTGGGTGGATCCTGGGCAGGACGGGTGAGCAACGCCCTCGGCTGATGCCCCAGGCCTTCCCTTTACCCCATGATAACGTGCCCACACCCGGGGCTCTGGCTTGGGCCCCTCCATCCTCCTGGACAGAACTGGGGCCTACTCATCACCTCCGTCTGTCTAGGCGCACATTTCACCTCCTCACGCCGGAAGAAGAGTTCTCCTTCTGTGCCAAGGACTCCCAGGGCCAGGTGCGTGTGGGTGAGCTGCGAATTTCGGGAGTACGGTCCCAGGACCGGGTAGGAAGAGGGCAGAAGTATGCAACCCTGCAGGGCCCCACAGGAGCGGCGGCGAGCGGCTGGCAGGCCTCTGGGGTCCGGGTCAGAGTAAATCCGGGTCGGGCATTAGAATGCCAAAAAGAACAGGGTGCTTTTCTTTGCAAAGACAGAATTGGGTCCTGTGTTGATCCCTGCCCTGGGGTCTTGTTTGACCAACTCTGAGCAGGCCCTGAAACTGTGGAGGAGGATCTCAGGTTGGGTGGAGGGCCTCAGAGAGCAGCAAGGAGCAGTTGAAGGGTCCCCCAGGTGACAGAACGGAGTAGGGGGTGGCACGTGGAGGGGTGGGACCTAGAGCTGTGCCAGAAGGCTTTTTGGAGGGAAAGCCTCCAGCAGCAGTGACCCACTTCCCCGGGTTCCCCTTCTACCAGGCCGTCTGGCAGTGGAAGGTGACCCAGGCCGTTCGCCAGGCCCTGCGAGGGAAGAAGGACTTCCCTGTGCTGGGGGCTGGCCTGGAGCCCCCCGAGCCTCCTGCCCACCGCTGTGCAGCATATACCTTCCGCGCGGAGGGCCGGCTCTGCCAGGCCACCTACGAGGGCGAGTGGTGCAGGGGCCGGCCCCATGGCAAGTGAGTGGTGGGAGCTCTGGGTGGCAAGGTGGGGCTCCTCAGGGGCCTGGAGGCAGATAGCAGCGCATAAACCTAATAAATAGTCTCAGCGCGTGCAGCAGAAACGGTTACTCCCTGTGGACAGTCAATTCTCAGAGTCCCTCTTAAGTCCTCTTGGACTGGGCCTGGCCCAGAGGTGGCCTGTGCCAAATAAAGTCTTGATGGTGACACTAGAGAACAAGGGGTAGCCACTGGGTGCTGGCCTTAGAGCCTGCAGGTGCCATTCCGTTCTTAGGAGGGTGGGAGGATAATTCTTGTATCTGCTGCTGGTGAAATGGTTTGCACACATTCTGTGTCCGTCGGTCCTCATAAAGGCCCTCTGTAAGTGCTTTTACCCATTTTGTAGGTACAGAAACTGAGGCCTAGTGATGGGCATGGCCTGCCCAAGGTCTCAGGGCAAGTGATAGGGTGAGCTGGCCTCAATCACAGGCCTGTGTGACCCCACAGACAGGCAAGCCTTTACAGACCATGTGGCCCAACCCCATGACGCAGCTGGGAAAACAGACCTGGAGAACAGAAGGGACTCACAAGGCCACAGCCTCAAGTACC
>NW_022436978.1:1663508-1676450 GCF_009761245.1 Sapajus apella
TTTTTGTATTTTTAGTAGAGACGGGGTTTCACCATGTTGACCAGGATGGTCTCGATATTTGACCTTGTGATCCACCCACCTCAGCCTCCCAAAGTGCTGGGATTACAGGCGTGAGCCACCGCGCCCAGCCACCTCTGCTAGTTTCTAATACGTTGCCTCCTTCCAGAAAGGGCTTGAGGAGGCTTATGAACAAAAGGACAGAAAAAACACAGAAGTGGGGAGGAAGATGGTAGAAACCCCACTGACTGGCATTAAACTTGAGCTTGATGCTTAGGTCTGAGCTTCCCGTTGGTCAAGGGAAAAAGAGAACCTAGATGTCTCCAGGGCTTTCCTTATGGGATGTGGTGAGTGTGCCCCATGAGGCTGCTGGTGCAGTTGGGCCAGGAGTAGAAAAGGGCTAAAGGGGCTTTCTGAGGGAGTGTTTGGAGCTCAGACGAGAGGACTGGGTGGGTGCAGAGAGTCCAGTTCAAGGGAAGAGGAAGGAAGGGCATCTGAGAAAGTTTGCGGCTGAGGTTGCTGAGGGATGGGAGGGCCTGAGGCCTGTGAACCTCCACTGTGTTCCAGGGGAACCCTGAAATGGCCGGATGGGCGGAATCACGCGGGGAATTTCTGCCAGGGCCTGGAGCACGGGTGAGGCTGGCTGGGGCTGCTGCTGCGGGGCATGTGGTGGGCAGGGAGTGCTTTCCTTCCCTGCTGTGGTCACCAGCGGGCCCCTTCCTGAATTCCCAACCCTCAAGCAGGAACTTAGAGACAATCTGGTCCAGTCCCCCTCGCTGTACAAAAGGGGAACCAAGGCCCCGAATAGGGGGCCCGTCTCAGCTCGAGGTCACAGAGGGAGTGGTACAGGCCAAAAGGTGCTCCAGGGTGCATGGGGACAGCCTGGAGGGAGGGGGTCCTGAGAGGGGCCCTTTGAAGAATAGGAAGGCTGAGGGCCTCAGATTCTCCCTGTTGTCCGGAAGGCTCCTTGGGGGCAGGGATACTCCTGGGTGGCCTGGAGCCGGTGTGACTGGCGTCTCAGGTCAGGGTTGATCCCCCCTCCCACAACCACGCTGTCAGCTTCGGCATCTGCCTGCTGCCCCAGGCCTCGGAGGACAGGTTCGACTGTTACAAGTGTCACTGGCGAGACGGCATTATGTGTGGCTACGGCATCTGTGAGTAAGTGGCCCTGGCTGAGGGACTCATGGGATGAGCCCATCCTCTGGGCTGAGCTCCATGAGGCAGGGCTGGCTATTTATGACCCTCCCCAGGTACAGCACCGACGAGGTGTACAAGGGTTACTTCCAGGAGGGCCTGCGGCACGGCTTTGGGGTCCTTGAGAGTGGCCCACAGACCCCCCAGCCCTTCAGATACACGGGCCACTGGGAGAGGGGCCAGAAGAGCGGCTATGGCGTTGAGGAGGACAGTGACAGGTGAGTGCCCCACAGCCACACTCCCAGGACGGAGGGGCGGACAGGAGCCTCACAGACCACATTGCCGCAGGACGCAGGATCCTGTTTGTCCCCCACTGTGTCTCTCTGAAGCCCCTCACTTTCCCTCCAGTCCCTCAGCTGCCACAGAGGCTCCGGCTGTGGGAGTCCTGGTCACCTTGATTGCAAGGTCACTCCCACCCCCCGCCCCTCCTCATGGTGTTGGAGAGGTGTTTCTGACCGCTGCTCGGTTGCATCTAAAAACTGCAGCGCTTGCCGGGTCTCTGGGCCGTGTGATAAAGCCCTGGGTCCTTGGCCGGGCAATCATGGCCTCGCCTGCTTCTCTGACCTCACCCCAGCTGCCTCCTGTGCACCCCTACAGCCTTTCTGGACCACTGAATCCCCACGTATCTATCGCAAGCTCCTACCTCCATGGCTCTGCACATGCCCCTATTCCACCTGTCCTTCCTGCCATCTCCACAGAGAAACCTCCCGGATCCCCTTCCTAGGCTGCCTCCCTCCCTCCTCCACCCTCTGTTCTCCTTGGGGGTCTGATCTCTCTGGCCCTGTGTCTGTTGAGTGGATTCAGGTGATGCCCTGTGCCAGCAGAGCACCCAGGAGGTGCCTAGGAATTAGTCTGATCCAACTCCGTCCACATCCCTCTCCCTCCAGGGGTGAGCGCTACATTGGCATGTGGCAGGCTGGTCAGCGCCACGGCCCGGGAGTCATGGTCACCCAGGCAGGTGTCTGCTACCAGGGCACCTTCCAGGCGGACAAGATCGTGGTGAGTGGAGTGTGTCCTGGGCTACCCTTTCCTTGCACCCCACTCCCGCTGGGGGCCCTGAGGCTGAGCTGAGGCCTTTCAGGGAGGGATGGGAAAGGGGGCTGTGTTCCTGGGTGCTGGAGGGAGCCAGACCTGGGCAGGGACCCAGCTCTACCACCCACCACACCTAGCCCTGGCCAGTCCCTGCTCTGCCCGACCTTGGTTTCCCCATCAGCAACTCGGGTTAAGAATGCTTACCGTAGGCTCAGTGAACTAGCGAGAACAGGGCGTGTACTCATGATGATGCGTTAGCTGACATTTGTAGAGCCCTAACTTGAGACCCGGCTCTGGGCTAAGCTCCCACCCTGATCTTGTGGGATCCTCCCAAGAGCCCTACAGGTTGATGTCACTGTTATCCCCTGTGCGTCCCTAGTGAATGACAAACGAGAGGCTCAGAGGGATCAGAGGACCTGCTCTGTGTCACCTTCACTGAGTGGCAGAGCTGACACTCACACCCTGGTTTGCTGAGCCTGGGACTCCCACGTTTGCCTCACCCATACGCTGCCAGGTGCTTGGGGAGTGTGGGGCTCTGGCCTGATGGCTGTTCTTGCTATTATGGTTTGTTGGTTTGTTTACGTTCTGCTTCATCCTGTAAAGGATTGAAGGAGGCCTTCGAGGAAAGAGGAGGAAAAGGCAAGAATAAGTATACAAAATAGAATCGGAACTGAGCTGAACATTAATAGTATCCCTTTTGGCTCTGAGCTTCTTAGCAGCCCATGGGGCAAGGGAGTCTTGTTAGCTCTGTGGTCCCCAGGGCCAGTGACGAGCAGGAAAGCCACACATTCCTTGAGCTCTTAAGAGCTTCCTGGAGATGCCGCTAAGGTGAGGAGAAGGGCAGAGGGTATCATTTGGGAAACCCAGCGATGGGGTCCTCAGGGCTGGTGCTCAGCAGGACAAAGGTTAGAGTCCCACTTAGGCACAGTCCTGTGGGGAGTGACGAAGCCTAGAGCCCATCTCCCCATGTGTCAGGGCACACCTCCTTTTTTTTTGCCATCTCTCCCCACCCCGAGTTTCTGGGCCCTTCCTAACCCACCACTTCTACCCTCCCTGGCTTCCTCTCCCCAAGGGCGCAGGCATCCTCCTCTCTGAAGACGACTCCCTGTATGAGGGCAGCTTCAGCAGGGACCTGACCCTCATGGGGAAGGTGAGGACCACCGAGGCCCCACTCCTCACCCCGCCGAGGCCTTGGCTGGGGTCTGTAATCTCCCTGCTTGGACTCAGGGCTGGGGATACAGACAGATGCGGGAGCAGGTAGGGGAGGCCCTGTCCCACCTCCGTTGCAGCCAAGGGGTGGGCACAGCAACTTCTCCCTGCCACAGGGTTACAATTGATTCTGGAGTGAGGTGAGGGGGGACTGGTGGTCTTGCCTGCTGTCCAGAGGGTGCAAGTGGTCTCCTGGCTGTGTCCCCCGTGTCCTTCTAGCTCAGAATACATGTCCTCCACCAGCACCAGTGTCTTGAGCAGCTGTCCCTGGAGGCACTGGCCTTCAACCTGTGCCTCCCTGAGAGGACCCAGCAGAAGGCAATGTGTCCGGGGCCTTTAGAAATGTAGGGGCTGTTTCAGTTTTGTAATGACTGGAGTGAAGGGGCGGAGACTGGGTTGCTATGAATGGGACAGCCCCAGGCAGCAAGGCCCCGCTTTGCCTGTCCCTGAGCTTACCCCACCCCAGCCCCTCAGTGGTGATCTCCCCACTGTTGCCTGTGTCCCTTCTCCATCTCCCTCCTCTTCCCAGCTCAGAGGCCAGCGAGCCCCTGGGACACGGCGCAGCTGTTGGTAGGGGGTTATGAACCCCTCAGGGTGGGGTAGCTTGAGTGGATGGCGGGAAGCCCACTCTTCAGTCCTTAGCCTCTGTGACACTGAGGGACAGGCATGTGACCTGTCACAATTGGCTGGAAGCACAGCGGGGCAGACAGATATCCCTGCTCCCTCTGCTGGCTCCCAGGGCAAGGTCACCTTCCCCAATGGCTTCACCCTGGAGGGCTCGTTTGGCAGTGGGGCAGGGAGAGGACTGCACACACAGGGTGTGCTGGACACGGCCGCCCTCCCACCAGACCCGAGCAGCACCCGCAAGAGGTGAGTGCCTGGTCCCCTGGCTCTGGGCCTATCTGAGAATGTGTCTGTGTTTCCACTCCAAGGACTCAGGTCTCATCAGAGGGGATGTTTTGCACCCCCCATTGGCACTCTAGAGAGTTCAGAGAGCACAGGGTGCACAACTCCAGCACAACTCCAGTCAGAGACTCTTGCAATCAGGGGCTACGTGGATATGATGCTGGACACTACAAAACTGGAGAAAAATACTATTTGTAGGCTTTGCTTAGACCCTGCTTTTTTTTTTGTCTCAAAAATATACAATACGTTTTACAAACTAAATGCACAGGAAAAAAATAAAAAATAAGAGGATGTGCTAACCTTAAAAGGAAGGGATAGGCAGATGGGCCCTACACCATTTATGACTGATCATTTAGCCTGGGTGAGTTTCCTGGCAGCCAAGGTAAAGATGGAAACTTGCTAAGTTGAATCAGAGTCATTATCAAGGATTATTTGAGAGGGGGATAGACTTCTTTTCCTGTGGGGATGGTGTTTCTCCTTGCAAAACTGTTGCTCTTGCCGCCTCTGCTGAGGAAGACTTAGTATTGCACAGAGGAAGGAATCTGTGTCGGTGGCAGTTCTAATGGGAAGAGGTCCCCGGCAGCATTTCAGACGTAGGGAGGGAGTACAGTTGACTACTTGGCCCGCCGTCCCTGCATGCTGCTTCTCCCTGACAGCAGGAGTGGACAGGGAATGGACAGCAGTCCCCAGGGGCAGGCTCCAGCCCGGGTGTGGGTGTAAGCTGCAGGTATGGGGTAGCCTATGAGCAGGAGACTGGAGTGCAGGGCTCCAACAGACACGTGGAGCCAGGCCCCGGCCTGTTGGCCAAGGTGGAATCAACCGTAGGAAGGAACCGGCTGTCGGGGAGGGCAGAGCGGGATGTCCTGGAGGGGAATCCCAGACTTTGGGCACTGGTCTCTCTTGGGCCACGACCCACTCTCTGGGTTGGCCTCCAGATCTGCCCGCCTTTCTGTCTCCATCTTTCCAGGATTCCGTGTGCTTCTGTCTCTCTTCTCACCGCAGGGTAGATTCTGTCTGTCCCTTTCTCTGCTGCTCTTTCTCCTGGAGCCATGGAGGTCAGCCACCTCTGCATGGTTCAATCCATCCACCCTTCTTGGGGCTTGATCCTGGGCTAGGCTGGTACCCCCAAGAGCCTGGGCAGAGTCCTGCCTGCCGAAGCTCCATCTCTCCCTGCCCTGTCACCCACCCTCCACCCCCATCGCAGGCAGCTGGGCCTGGGTGCCTTCCCTGTGGAAAGCCGCTGGCAGGGAGTCTACAGCCCCTTCCGGGACTTTGTGTGTGCTGGCTGCCCCGGGGACCTGCAGGAGGCCCTGCTGGGCTTCCACGTGCAGAGCTCCAGGAAGCTGCGCAAGTCTCAGGATTACCTGTGCTGCGAGAGGTGAGGCCCAGCTGTGCGCACACGCACAGGTCAGGGTGGCGCGGAGGAAGGCTTCCTGGGGGGAGGGGCCTGCGCCCAGGCGTGGGTGAGGGACGCTCTTTGTGGTGCCCAGGGCCCACCCCAAGGACAGTGGGGGCAGTATGGAAGACATCCTGGAGGAGCTGCTGCAGCATCGGGAGTCCAAGGCCCTGCAGCCGTACCTCAGGAAGGTGAGAGCCCTGCCGGGGTGGTCAAGGGGGTGACATTCTCACTGCCCGTGGTGGGAAATGGCTCCTAGTTTTCATAGCAGGGTGCTGACTGTAAGGGAACAGGTCTGTGGGCTCAGAGGACCTCTGTTCCCATGTATGGGATGGGAGAAGTGGTGTGAGGTGGTGTGGGCGTGCTGTGCTCCAGACCCTGGGGCTGAGTCTCTCTCGGTTCCCTGTGCACTGGCCCAGGCTCTGAGCAACTCACTGCACCCCCTGGGAAAGCTGCTCCGGACACTGATGCTGACCTTCCAGGCCACCTACGCAGGTGTCGGGGCCAACAAGCACCTGCAGGAGCTGGCCCAGGAGGAGGTGAAGCAGCACGCGCGGGAACTCTGGGCCGCCTACAGGTGAGCTCGGTGGCACCTGGGACAGCCACTGCTCTGTGACACCAGGGGAGTGGCGTTGCCCTTTCCAGGCATCTGTTCTGCCTTGCACCTGGAAGGAGTGCCAGTGTCTCTACCCCAAATCCGATTCAACAATGAACCAGAGGCTTGGTCAGTGTGCAGCTGCTGAGCAGAGGGGTTGCAGGGTGGGGAGGTGAGAGCAAGGGCCAGCTGCAGTCCTCAGCTAGAGTCCACGTCCCAGCCAGGCCCTGGGCTGACTCTGACCCAGGGGCACTCTCACCCCACTGTAGGCTGAGCTTGACCCTGGACTCGGAACACATCTGCAGTCCCAAGCTGAGCTGTGACCCCATCAGACATTGCAAATAGAAGCCTTAGATGCTGTAGTTCCTTCTGCTGCTGGGGTTCCAGGATTCTCAGGCTGACATCCTGGAGCTCCAGCCTTCTAACTGCCGCGGTTTGAGAGGAGGAAGCCTGCAGGCCATGCCCACAGTTCTGAGAGGCGGCCTGCTCTTGTCTTTGCCGACTGGCGGTGGAGCTCCAGTTCTGTGGGAGGTGGCAGCCACGCCATTTCTCTCTCATTGGCTCACAGGAGTCTCCTGCGAGTTGCCTTACAGCGCAAGGGCCAGACCCTGGAGGAGGATGAAGACGCAGAGACAAGGTGACTGGCCCAGGGCTCCTTGGGGTCCGCTGAGTCCAGGGAGGCCTCATGCACCTGCCCCTGAGCCCTCCCTTGGGGAAAGAGGTGCTTCTGCGGAAGTGCTGGGCATTCATGCTATTGACCAAGCATTGCACATCATTTGTGGATTAGAATGACCCATGACCTTTGTTCTGTGAGGAACCAGGGAGGGGCCACTGCTACAGTGCATTGAATGCATCTCTGTTCCAAATGTATGATCCCAATCTCATCTTTCCCATGCGGAGGGTGAGTAGCTCCCCGAGGCACCCTCCCTTCCCTGCACACAGATAGGGAAACTGAGGGCTGGCAGGGATGAGCCTGAGGTCAGACAGGAGCCAGGTGGGTCATTAAGTCTGTCTCCCCCAGTCCCTGGAGCAAACTTTACAATTTGTCCTTAGATTTCAGGCCTGGAGATGTTCCTGATCAGAAAGGCCTTCCTGTCACTGCATTGCAGGGGGCAAGGAAAAGGGGGTTAGACATTAGGGAGAACTTCCCCTAGAGTCCTAGGAAGCACTGCAAGCCAGGAGGTGGAACTGAATCAGCGTGGAATGGCTGCTGAGGGATTGGATGCAAGCTGCTCGTCCATCAGGGGCCCTGGTTTTGTTTTCAGTCAAATGGGGATCACACTCCCACCCGTCCTACCATCTTGGCTGTCCAAGTCAAAGGAGGGAATGAGGTTATGAATTAAATTGGGAAAATGATGTCTGAGAACAGGCTTGGAAAAGGTTTTCTGCAGAGGAGGAGGCTGGAGGCCGGGACACTGTTGTGGGACTGGGAGCTCTTTGAGAGGTGACGCCAAGTAGTGATCCCAGACCCCACCTTGCTCATCCCGACCTGTTCCGGTCTCCCCCTCAGGGACCTCCAGGTGCATGGATTGGTGCTGCCCCTCATGCTGCCCAGCTTCTACTCAGAGCTCTTCACACTCTACCTGCTGCTTCACGAGCGGGAGGACAGCTTCTACAGCCAGGGCATCGCCAACCTGAGCCTCTTCCCCGACACCCAGCTGCTGGAGTTCCTGGATGTGCAGAAGTAAGCCTTCCCTCCCCCAGTGCCGTGTTAGCTAGGACTCTAGTGTAGCAGATGGCAGAACTCAGATTGTCTTCAGCCAAAAGGTGGGGCTGGGGTTGATTGGCTCGTGCACCCACCAAGTTCTAAGCTTATGCATTCAGGTGTGGCCGGATCTAGGTGCTCAACGGAATGACAGAGGGAAGCACCTTCTATTTATCTCTGTTGGTCCTTCTCAGGCTCCCCCTTGTGGTGACAAACACCGTAAGCACCAACCGCTCCACTCCTGGAGTCCCCGCAGGAGCTGGCCTTGCCCTCCCACAGCTCCCACAGAGCCCCTGAAGTCCCTCTCTGGCTCTGCTTGGGTCTTGAGCCCACCCCTGAATGCCGGCCGTGATTGACCAGGCCTGCCTGAATATCCACTGCTGAGGCTGGGGCAAGGTCACCTCTGCAAGGTCACCTCTCTGGGCACTTGGGCTGAGAGGAGAGGAGAGGAGATCCCTCAGGGGAAACCGATGACTGTTCTGGGTACAAGTCAGGAGGTGTTGACCACACCCCAGGGCCCCCCTTCCACCCTCAGTCTCCAAAATGTCCTGTCTCCTCAGTGTCCCATCTATCCATTGACGCCACAAGTGACCCCACTGTCCCCAGTGGAGGGCACGGGCACCCTCCCTGCTCCCACATCCCGGCCTCCCTTGTTGCCAGGGATGGTGCTTCCCACTCACCCTGCAAATCCCTGTTTCCTCCTCTATCTTGGTGAATGTGTCCTGCATGTGACCAGCCACCGGCCTGGAGACTTGGCTGCCAATGCTTCCCAAGCGTGCCCTCCCTCCCCCGCCGCCTCAGTGCCGCGTCCCCACCACAGCCTCCAGCTCTGCTGCGTGAGGGCTGCACCCCTGGCTCACGGCCCTGTGCCGGCTCACCAGAGCCTCCAGGACCGACTGCCGTCTCTCAGCCCTCTCTCTCTGGCGGCCACCATGACCTGGCTGGTACAAGCCCTCGCCTCCCTGGAGCTTCCAGAGTGCTGCCTTCTCCAGGAATCCCTCCATCCTCCCTGTGCCCTGGGCCGATCTCCTTCCCCTCTCTAGGACCCGGCTCTGCCGGGGGACACAGTGGCACAGGGAATGTGCCCTCTGACCTCAGACCCTGTCCCTTGTCCAGGCAAAGCCTCCTGTCTCACTTTTTCGATTTCAGGCACTTGTGGCCCCTCAAGGACCTCAGGCTGACGAGCAATCAGGTGAGAGGGAGGCCTGAGCCCCGAACCAGGGCCCCCAGAGGTCCTGCTAGCATCCAGGAGCACTCTGCCTCACGATTGCTGGGTGGAGGCTGCAGGGGAGCTGGGGAGGGGCAGGGTGGGTCGGGAGGAGACACCGTCATTCTGACTTCCCGGTGTGGTGGAGGTAACCTGTTGGCCTCTAAGCACCAGGCTCTTAAACACAGGCTCTTATCTGGCCGTGTGACTGTGTGCAAGAGGCTCGAGCACGATGCCCCAGCTCCTCGTCAGTTAAAGGGAGCCAGTGCTAGAACCACCTCAACATTCTGATTTTATTTATTTATTTATTTATTTATTTATTTTTAGAGACAAAGTCTCACTTTGTTGCCCAGGTTAGAATGCAGTGGCACGATCTGGGCTCACTGCAACCTCTGCTTCCTGGGTTCAAGCGATTCTCCTGCCTCAGCCTCCCGAGTAGCTGGGATTACAGGTGCATGCCACCACACCTGGCTAATTTTTGTATTTTTGGTAGAGATGGGGATTCTCCATGTTGGCCAGGCTGGTCTCGAACTCCTGATTTCAGATGATCCGCCCACCTTGGCCTCCCAAAGTGCTGGGATTACAGGCGTGAGCCACCGTGCTTGGTCGGAACTCCCTCAAAGTTGTTGTGAGGGTGAAGTGGGCACATGAGGCAGCTGTTCTCAAAATGTGCCTGCCAGACTGGCATCAGGATCATTTGGGAACCTGTCAGAAAAGCAGATTCTTGGACCCACCCCAGACCTACCGAGTCAGAAACCCAGGGAGTGGCCCAGGACCTTGTGTTTCAACAAGCCCCTGGGTTGCAGAGCCATCGATGTAGGCACTCAGAACTGGGCGGCACCCAGTGGCCAGTGCCTGTTACGATTATTAGCTTCTTATCCATCCGGATCCTCCCAACCTCCTGGAGACCACTCACCCCGTTTTATGGTTGCACAAACTGAGGCCCACAGTGGAGCTGTGTTTGCCCTGGCTCACTCAGCCCGCAGGGTGGGGCTGCACTGAAGCTAGCAGTGGAAATGGGGAGGATGGCAAGGGACTGAAGCCTGGCCCTGGGAAAGAGGGGATGTTAGAGCTGGGGGGCTACAGCCTCATCCAGCCCACTCCCTCCACCATGCAGAGGTGCTCCCTGGTCAGGGACAAGTGCTTCCTGTCAGCCACCGAGTGCCTGCAGAAGATCATGTGAGTGTGTGCGGTAGTGGGGTGGGGGTCCGGAGGCAGAGTGTGGGGGACTCCTGGTTGGGACAGAACCAAGGGCCTTGGCCTGGAGCCAGCTACCCTGCTGCAGGACCACGGTGGATCCACGGGAGAAGCTGGAGGTGCTGGAGAGGACGTACGGGGAGATTGAGGGCACCGTGTCGCGGGTGCTGGGTCGGGAGTACAAGCTGCCCATGGACGACCTGCTGCCGCTGCTCATCTACGTGGTGTCACGTGCCCGGTGAGGTGGACAGGCGGGAGCTGGGGATGCAGGGCAGGGGCAGGGGCAGGGTCCCAGCCGAACCCTGCCACGATATCTTCCGACACTTCTAAACCCCAGCGTTTATGAATGCGGCTTTTCTCAGTACAGATGGGAAGCCAAGGCCCAGAAAAGGGAGGGTCCCAGCTGGGGTACTGGGGTGCTAGAGGCAGAGTGAGGACCACACCCCAGGTGTCCAGCCATCCAGGCCAGGGGTCCTTCCCCAGCTGCCTGTCCATGACAGCCCTCTTCTCTCTGTCTCCCTCGCTCTCTGCGTGGCGCGGTGTTCTCCAGAATTCAGCACCTGGGAGCTGAGATCCACCTGATCCGTGACATGATGGACCCCATCCACACAGGAGGCCTGTATGACTTCCTGCTCACGGCCCTGGAGGTGAGGGACGCTGTGGGTGGAGGTGGGAATGCCCTCGGTCCCGGGGCAGACCCTCTCACCTCCCCAGACGCCATCTCACCATCGTGGGAGTGAGCTCAAATTCACAGCGCCTGTGTGACTCTGTGGGAAGGGTCCTCAAAGCGTCCCTGATCCTGCTCTTGTTAAAGGAGCCAGGAAGGGGTCCCGCAGTGCATCCCAGCCCTGGGGACCCGGGGGCATGACTACTCCAGGCTGCATCCCCAAACACAGTGGGAGAGGGAGGGCCCCCTTTTGCTTGCAGACTGTGGCTGAGGGCTGAGTTGGAGACACGCCTCCTCTGGGTTGGGAGGTGGGTGTACACAGCTATTGGGCCCTAGATCCTGGGCCTGTGGTTGGGATAAGGCAGGCCAGCTGGCCCCAACCTTGCCTCTCTCCTGCCAGTCCTGTTACGAGCACATCCAGAAAGAAGACATGAGGCTGCGCCACTTACCTGGCCACTGGCACTCCAGGGAGCTCTGGTAGCTTGGCCTCTCCTGGACAGACTGCAGAGCTGAGCAGGGCACTGCCAGTCTGTCCCTCATCACCCAAGGCAAAGGGCAGGACAGGCCCTTGGAGGCAGCTCTTGGAGGAGACGATCATTTGTTTTGCACAGGAAGATGCTTCTGCCCTGCCTGGCATGAGAGTGAGGGGTGATGGACGTGGCCCAGGACCTGGTGGATTTCCCTTGGCCACTTGCCAATCTCCAATGACCCCTTAATCTGCAGCAGCTCACAGGCTGGGCGTGAGGAGCCCCTGGCTTCTCTTAGCCTGAGCGTTTCTCCCAAGTTACGGAGCCTCAGTGCTGCCATCTGTACAATGGGAGTGAGTAGGCTATAAAGGACCTTCCACCCATCTTGCTGAATTCCAGTGTCCTTTCAGAAGGCTGACTTTAGTCTGTTGGGCTGTACTGAAATTCTCATGTCACTGTTGGTCTCTTACCTGTTTCTCTACTCCTGGTTGGAAGGCTGTGAGCTGCAGCGCCTTCTACCTACCACTGTTTATCTGGCCCTTTTCCCTCAGGTGGTCTCGTGGGGGACTTGCCTCCTTCCCAGCTCTGTCCCTGGGCCAAAAGCTCCTACTCCACTTCAACCTGCTGGGTGACCTCTGGCAGGCCCTAAGCCTCACTGGGTATGCAGTCAACAGGATGGGCCTGTAGGTCTGTGAACTGCAGGCCACGTACCCATGACGTAAATGGCGGCGCTGGAGCAAGCTGGGGTGGGGAGGGGAGGAAGCCTCACTGCCAGCAGGCTCCACATGGCCCGTGAGTCACACGCCTGTGGCATCTGTGGGCCTGCCTGACGGTGGACAGCAGGGGCACATGACACCTGCCTGGGCCCTGACCAGTAAGCCCCTTGGATGCGAGACCCTGCTGGGGTTGGGGAGCAGGGGTAGCTTTGGGAGGGGGGGACTTTATTTAAACAGTGGTTCTAGTGTGGGACCAAGAGAGGCAGGAGCTGGGTCTTGGGGCAGCTTCATTCCTGCTGGGTCTCAGTTTCTTTTCCCCACACTGAGGGGCTTGGGCCAGGTGACCTGCAGGGTCTCCCTCTGTCCTAACAGGAGATGCATGATGACAGGCAGTGTGATATGTTCTGAAAGGGTCCAAGGCAAATCATAGGGAGAGGGTGGGTTTGTGCAGGGTGCAGCCCCGGAGAAGAGGTGGATCGCTCCTGGTCCCACTCCTGCTGAGCATGTCAGGCCCCTGGGCCCACTCCTGCTGAGCAGGTCAGGCCCCTGGGCCCACTCCTGCTGAGCAGGTCAGGCTCCCGGGCCCACTCCTGCTGAGGTGGATCGATCCTGGTCCCACTCCTGCTGAGGTGGATCGCTCCTGGTCCCACTCCT
>NW_022436978.1:1676460-1734467 GCF_009761245.1 Sapajus apella
TCCCACTCCTGCTGAGGTGGATCGCTCCTGGTCCCACTCCTGCTGAGCAAGTCAGGCTCCTGGCTCTGCGCATGGCTCCCCCAATGAAGTACTGACCTCAGCCTATGAGGAGGGGCTGAGGGAGGCTCTGGAAAGCCCAGTCACACCTGAATCCCCCTGAATCAGGGCAGAGGGCACCTGCAGAGCCCCAGAGATGATGTGGGCAACGAGCAGAGAGAGACCGGTGCCTCTGTTCACCGCCACCTCCTTAGGAAGAAAGAAAGCCTTTCTCTGGCTGGTTCCACTAAATGTGCCAGCCCAAATGTAGGGCACGGACTCTGGTTCTGCCAGGAGCCTGTGACACTCCCAAGAAGGGGGTGGAACTGAGGAAGAGCGAGGATGTGTAGGATGCACAGGCACTCATGCTTACCAGAGACTGTGGCAGCTCACTAGGATTCTAATCCCTTGCAACTGGTGTCAGCCAGCTCTCGTTCCCGGACAAGCAAGGACAGCCTGACCCTGCCCTCACATGCAGCCAGCCCCAAGTTCCGGCAATGCTGCCAGGAACCCCTCATACTTCCCTGCCTCCTTTGGGATTTGCGAACCCTTGTTGCAGTTCAGATTCCACAAGACCCTCTGCCCACCCTCTCACTAGGCCTCACCCAACCAGTGAAACTGGAGCCTCTGGCTATGCACAGTGGCTCACTTTGGGAGGCTGAGGCAGGAAGATTTCTGGAATCTGAGAGTTCAAGACCAACCTGGGCAACATAGTGAGACCCTGTCTGTACAAAAATAAAATAAAATAAAAAAGTGATTAGCTGGGTGTGGTGGTATGTGCCTATAGTCACAGCTCCTCAGGAGGCTGAGGTGGGAAGGTCACTGAGCCTGGAAGGTCAAGGATGCAGTGCCAAGATCGCACCACTGCACTCAATCCTGGGTGACAAAAAGAGACTCTTTCTCAAAAAAAAAAAAAAAAAAAGAAACAAATAATAAATAAATAAGTAAGCGCCTCTGGACAGAGCCTTAGGGGCTGCAGTGTTTTAAAAGAACCCTGGAAGAGTCCAAGGGCAGCCGGGGCTGTATCAGACCCTTACAACAAAACCCACAGAACAGGCAGGCAGGAGTCCGGTAATGAGCCTGACTACTGCAGTGAGTGCTTTGTGTACGAAGACCCGCCCAGTCCATGCTCCCAGCTGCCGCAGGAGCCCCTGGCTGCCCAGAGAGCACGCTGGTGCCCAGTCTCTGCATGGCAGGATTGGCCAGCAGGGACCCCAGCGCCTCAGTGATCCCACTGATGTTCAGAGCAGCCTGGCAGGGCCCAGCTCGGGGCCCTCACCATACCAGTTTCCACCTCCCTCCCCGGGATGAGGATTCTCTCTTCAGCCATGATATTGAGGAAGTGGTAAGATTCTTCCTAATCAATTCCAAATGGCATTTCACACCTGCCAGCCACACCTGCTGCCTCGTCCCGCCCTGCCCTCCAGCTCCTGCCCATCTCACTCATGCTCTTCCTGCAGAAATGCCCTCCTCCAGTCCCACTAGGTCCCACGCTGAGCCATCCTTCAGGTCTAGCTCCTATGAGGCCCCTGTTACCCTAGGAAGACACCTCCTCTCTTCACAGCCCCTTTTCAGACCCTGGCCCCTCTCATTACTAGTAGATGAACAGTGGGTGTCTGCTTCTCATCCATCCCCCAGGCGCAGTGCATGCCGCCTTGCCCGGCACCTGTGCTCCAACCCCGCAGTGTGTCCAGGATGGATGGGCCCCAAGGAAATGGAGCCCTGGCCAAACTCAGGCCAGGAGTAGACAGCAAATTGAAGCTGAAGCCTCTGGAGAAGGGGAAGAAAAGACGGACACCCTCTGTCTCGCTCCATAGTCACACTGGACACCAGAGGCTCAGGCCTGGCCCTCCTGGGGCCACATGCCCACACCTGGCAGTGATGATGCCAGTCTGGCAGGACACCTCCAGGCACTGCCCTGCTGCTTGGTGTGGAGGTCCAGCTGCAGGAATGCCACACAGTGGCCTGGCCACAGCTGGTGACCCAGATGTGGTGGTTGATGGAGAGGGTGTCCTGAAAGGGCCCAGGGCACAGTGTGGCCCCATGAAGTCCCCTGGAGGGACCGCCAACTCCTCTATGAGCGAGCCTCCTGAGGGGCCTCCTGCATGGCAGCCCTGTTCCCTGTCTGGAACGGCTACCCCACAGTGGGAGCTGGCAGGCTTCAGAGGGACCTGAGTGCTGAAAAAGCCTCTGTTTATTCACACAACCCCTGAGGGTGCTGGAGCCAGTGCATGGTCAGGGTGCTCCCCATGGGTGCCCCTTGCCTGCTGCAGTGCCAGAGAAGGCTAGAGGGATGCTGAGGCCAGAGGGCTGACCCGGGGCTGCTCACTGTCACTATGTGAGTGAAGCAGATGCTGACTGAGTAGGCCCCCAAGGAGGGCCCCAGGACCTCAGCTGTCACTCTCCCAGAGGGATGGTTGACCACTGGGGCCCAACAGTGAACAGGGGCTGCCCTCTTATGGGTGCCAGGGAAAGAATATGGTGAGGGTCTGGGTTAAAGTCAGCATGAGGGATACAGTTAGGGATTAGGGTTGAAGTCAGGGTCAGGGTCAAGGTAGATTTAGGGACTGGAGTGAGAGTGAGGGTCAAGGTCAAGCTCAGATTGGGTCAGGGCTTTTCTGATTGGCTTTGTCAAGGGTTGTACAGACATGCACTCTGGCATTTACTCTTGCTGTGGGCAAGAACCTGGGATGGGATCCAGGCTGCCAGGGTCTTGGTCTCTCTGGGACTTTGGCCAAGTCCTTTCCCTAACTGGGTCCTGTTGTCTGTAAGCAAAGGAGCTGCCCAGACACCCCTGTTCTGCCATCAGGAGCACCCCTGCTGCGAAGGGCAGGCAAGAGACACAGCTTGGGCTCTGGACGTGTTGAAGAGGGCAGCAGGTGCGGCTAAGCACCTTATGGCCTTTATCTCAACTTCCTTGCAACCAAAGCCCCGGGAATCAAACCCAGGAAACCAAGGTGCTCAAGGGCAAGCAGAAGCACATGCTCTGCCCTTGATAAAGAGGGGGTGAGTAACTATGGGGGACTGGACCCACACGGTCTCACACCAGAGCCCAGGTGCCAGCTCGGTGACTGCACGGCGCTGGCACTACCAGCTGCGGAGCTGGAGCCCAAGTGTTTGGCCACCTGTCCCTGTTCTCTTCCCTGGCAGAAACTGCTTCAAGACAGGCGAGTCTCTCCCAAAGTGATCTTCACATATGCCCCTGGCTGAGTATTTGGGAAGAGGTGGGGACGAGGCAGGTGTGGTCTAGTGGTCAGGGTCAGGTAGGGGATGAGAGGTCCAGCGCCCCATTAAATTCAGAGCAGCAGCTACGATCTGTGAGAAGGGCACAAGAGAGTGTTTGTTTTGTTTGTTTATTTGCTTTGGCAGTGGTGTATTAACAATAATAAGAAGAGGCTAAGGGAAGACTCATCAGTGTCTGGGAAATCGATCATGTTTCATTGCTTTGGTGGAGGCTGTCTTGCCTCTAAAGTCAACAGTCCTCAGTTGAGGCTCTCTTGAGAGAACGGGTGTCTAGGAGTTAGACTGAGGGCAGTGGTGATGGTCTGGGACATGGTGACCTCAGCATTCTTAAAGGACAGGTGGGCCAGGTGTCCTGCATACGAGAGCCAAAAGACGCTAATGGTCTGGCCTATCTCTGCCTCCAGGAGCCTAAGGCGTTCCTTCCCCTCCAGCGGGGTTGCTCCCCTTATAGAAATCCTCACCGCTCCTAACCCACCCTGTCCAGCTGGAGGTGATTACTACGTACCACCATCCCAGATGTGGGATAATGATCGTGATAATTATCATTAATATCCACAACTGCCCAGCGCCCGCCCGCAGAGCCAGGAGGTGAGAGTGACCGGGTAAGCTTCTCCCACTCCAACCCCTGCCTTGCAGCCCATGGGTTCCAGTAGCGGGTTCCCCCCATGCAGGAACGGAGGTGGGCAGGGGAGAGTAAGAAGGGTTAATTATGTGGCAGGGTCTCTCACAGCTGGTGTGGGTCTTTTCTCATTCCCCTTCCTTACGTCATGACTAAATATTTTATTTAAATGAGTGACACTTTCCTGGAGAATTGCCACAATTAAGAGTCTACTTATCTCTTCAAGTTTGTCAGTTCATTTCATCTTTTAATGGCACTTGCTGTCTGTGGGTGGTAGGGGACATGAACTGTCACACAGCCCCCAGGGAGCTGCCTATTGCTGGTTCTCTTGGCTGTGACTGGATGTGTTCCAGGAGCTGAGATATGCAGCAGCGCGTTGAGGAATTCTCAAGCAGCAGGGCGCACACTCCCCGCGAGGGGAACTGCTGTGTCATACCCAAGAAAGGCATCTACTGTCGTCAGCACCCCGAGGTGCTCCTGGCAGGAGGGGAGGAGGTCCGCGGAGTCTGTCGGGCAGGACTGGCCAGGTCAGCATACTGGAGTGCACAGATCACTGTGTGCGCTGGAGTCACTTTGTCGTGTGACTGGAGCTGGTACACTTGCAGGCTGGCTTGGCCCGGTGTGCTGGCCTCACCAGGCTCTGATGTGGGCCCTAGTCCTGAGCTATAGACGGATGGCCAGGCCCCGTGTGATGGGGTATCCGGGTGGCTGGATCCTTACCCGGACTATGCAGAATAGGTCAGCTTGTTGGCTTCACTGACATTCACTGCCAAGGGGTCCTGTTCCACGGGTTTTCAGAGGCCATGGGCCCTGTGCGACCTGCGGCCTAATGTTTGCTCCTACCGGGGTTGGGAGCGGACATCCAGTTGTTCCACTGTCAAGTGCCAGACCACATGGTCAGCCCACTGGCTACTGGCTGCCAGCTAGTGAGAATGTAACGAGGTGCATTTTGGAGGCGGCGGTTTCCAGGGCAAGCACCACAGCCTGCACCTGCGCCATGCGAAGACTTCTTTCTTCATACGCGGCTGTCATCAGTCTTTTCTGTTGGTGCTGTAGTTTGGCTGGTCTGCCTGTGACTCAGGCCCAGGCCTCCTCAGGGCCTGTGCTGTGGTGAAGTCCCCAAGGAGCCTGAGGTGCTGGTGCAGACCCCAGGTCTGGGGTAGCTACGCCTGGCGGGTGACTGGCCACTTTTTCATGCAGGTGGGAGATTCCACTGATGCCTGGCTTCCTCCGTTCTTGACTGTCCCCCTGTCATTTGGTGACACATGTCTGCTGGGCGGTGTTCACTGTGTTGGCATCTTTCCTCCAGGCCCACCCTATGGGGGCTGCCTGGGAGGAACCATGCATGGGGAGATGGTCTCTCAGTGTCCACCTATACCCAGCTGCAAGCCAGCAACTGCCACTCAAGGGGGTGTGCTGGGCCGTGTCTGTCAGGTGACTGCGGTACTCAGAACACCAGGATCACCTCTGCTGACTGCCGGCATCCTGCTGCAACGGGTTCTGGGCTGAATAATTGCCTGCCACACACACTCATAATTTTCAGGGCTCTTCAGGATGAATTGGACGGTGGGGAGGGCAGTCAGCATGGCTGCAGGATGGCTTCCTTGGGTGCCTCTTCTCTCCAGCTCCTTAGTGCTATGACCCCTGCTCTCTTCCATTCTCTGCTGCTTTACTGCCATCCCGTGGCTGGGCAGGCGAAGACTGGTGGGCTCCCAGATGTGCCCTTGAACCCTGGTCACGGTTCTAACTGTGGCCCTTCCCTGCTGGGAGCAGACCTTGCAGCCAGGAGCCATGGCCTCGGCTGATGCGCAGAGCTGCTCGCTCCTACAGGGCCCCTGACCCAGCCTCCCCCACTATTTCATCCTGTCTATTTTTATTTATTTATTTTTTGAGATGGGGTTTCACTGCTGTTGCCTAGGCTGGAGCACAGTGGCACGATCTCAGCTCACTGAGACCTTTGCTTCCTGGATTCAAGCGATTCTCCTGCCTCAGCCTCCGGAGTAGCTGGGATTACAGGTGCCCGTCACCATGCCTGGCTAATTTTTATATTTTTAGAGACGGAGTTTCACTACGTTGGCCAGGCTGGTCTTGAACTTCTGACCTCAGGTGATCTTCCCAACTCCCAAAGTGCTGGGATTATAGGCACAAGCCACCGCGCCTGGCTTTTTTTTTTTTTTTTCTTTTTCTTTTTTTAAATCTCCCTGAGCCCAAGGACTCTCTGGACATCAGGAGGGGCAGCATTTGGGTAACTGGTTTCAATTCTACTTCTTGCTCCTCAGCCTGCAAACATTCCTCAGCAGGTGGGACAGAGGGGCACCCTGTTCCCTCCTGTCACCATCCCTGGGTGACCTGGGGTCTTCCACCTCCCTTCTTTGGTCAGCCACGTGGGCCTCTTCTGTCTTCTCTGCAGAAAGGCATTGTACCCTTACTGGCCCCACGTTTGGGACCAATTTGTCAAACTGTGAAGCAATTTACAAGCAACAATGTGGTGTCTACATGACCGCAGCTGCTGGAGCTGGCGTACTTCCACGCATCCAGCCAGGGACGAGACAATGAGCCCACGTGGATTCAGACAGTTTATCATTCACAAGAACAGCAGAAGCAAGATGGGCAGGTCAGCTCCCTTCGTCCCTCGTCCCACGTTCTGAATCTGACCCGGAGGGGTCGGATGACAGTGTGTGCAGAGGGTCACTCAGCCAGTTAGGAGCTGTCCCCATACTACAGCCAAGCAATTTTGTAGCCTGCAGCTGAGAAAGGCCTCGCAGTGGCTTCACCCAAGTCGTAGCTTCCCTGGCTCCAGGAGGAATTGTAGGGCATTCAGCTGAGGCGCAGTTTGGACTGCCGTGGGGCCTTGCTTGTGTGGCCTGCATGGGTATGCGCAGGCTTCTCAGGGAGCAGATTAACAGCCCATTCTCCACGAGTCTCCCAACAGAGATCTGACACCCCTCCCTCACGCACCTTCAGAGCACAGCTTCCTTTCATCCCTGACTGAGAGTGTGCCCTCAGTGCTGAGCACTCTGATTTGGGATTCCTCCCTCTGCGTCCCCGCCTCTGTTCCATCAGCACCTCTGTCAGCCTGAAGGCAGCGTGGGTCTTGGGCACATCCACTTCTCTCCATGCCAATGCACACCCTTCTCCAGGCCCTGGTCCCCTCCCAGCTGGACGCCTCCCGCCCCAACCTCCTCCCTGGTCTTCCTGCTGCCTTCCCGCACCCATCCCAGCCAGGTGTCAACACGGCAGCCAGAGGCAGCTTCATGAAATCAGCCTCGCTCACACCCCTCCACGGCTTCTCAGTGCCTTGAATGCATCTGCCTCTTTCTCTTGACTCACAGGACCGGTCCCTGGGGTCGCCCTGGAATCCCTCTGCCAGCCCCTTATGACTCCTACCCTCTTTGCTCTCTGTGTTCTCGTCACTCCTGCCACCTGTGTTCATGTTCCTGGAGTCCCTGAACCTCTCCCACCTCATGGCCCTGCACTGGTGTCCTCTGCCTGGCCCTCACTGTCCCCAGAGCAGGCTCATTCTTGTCCCTCAGGTTCCAGGCTAAATAGTGCTTCCCACAAGAGGCTTCCCTGACAGCGGTTTGCCGCCTCTGCCCTCTCCCTGCCCCTGTCACTGTGCATGTTTTGTCCTCACTGACACCATCTCCTGGCTAAATCCCCGCTCCTTGCTGGACAGGGTGCCTGGGGAGGGCAGGGAGAGGCCTCCTCTGTCTTGGCCACTACTTCATCCCCAGGACCTTGTACTTTGCTCTATGCAAGGTCCATTAAGTGAATGAATGACAAGAATGAGGTTGCAGCTCCCCAGCACCTTGGACGCCCTCCCCGTCCCATCCAATCTAGTCTAATGAACGGAACAGTGGGGTAGTCAAGGCAGCTGTCACTCTTCAGTGTGGCGCTAGTTGAGGGGTTAGAGGGAAGGGTTCAGTTTAACTCCAGGACAGGCCTTGGATAATTCAGAACACTGTTTTTTTTTTTTTTCTTTTGAGAGAGAGTCTTGCTCTGTCACTCAGGTTGGAGTGCAATGGCGCAGTCTTGGCTCACTGCAACCTCCACCTCCTGGATTCAAGTGATTCTCCTGTCTCAGCCTCCCAAGTAATTGGGATTATAGGTGCGTGCCACCACACCTGGGTAAGTTTTGTATTTTTAGTAAAGACAGCATTTCACCATGTTGTCCAGGCTGATCTTGAACTCCTGACCTCAAGTGATCTGCCCGCTTCGGCCTCCCAAAGTGCTGGGATTATAGGCATGAGCCACTGTGCCCTGCCCAGAACACTATTGATGACAGCCTGGAGGCTGGGGAGCCATGATGCTGTCCCTCAAAGACCCTGCTCCAAACAGAAACCGGTACACACATCCATATAGAGGGCAGGGAAGAGAATGAAAAGGACTCCAAACCACCCCGCAGCAAAATTTCCAAAAGGAATAAGACCCACTGGGCCCCTTGGTGCTGGGGTTGGAGAAGCGAAGGGCAACACTCATGGAGACTCAGATGGGTTTTCAGGTTGTGTGCCCCAGCACCAAGCTGAGAAGTGAGCAAGGAGGATCTGAAGCATCACCTCTCTCCTCAAGTCCACACCTGAGGTCTGCTCAGTGGGAAATCCCTCAGCACTGCCCCACCAGCAGTTCTGGACCCAGGGATGGAGGGAGGTGCAGGCAAGGGTGGGTAGAACATGTGGCTTTTCCTGGAGGGAAGGAAGAGGAGTTGGGAAGTCACAGCCTGGGCAATGGGGGGCCGAGCTGCAAGGCCATGTGACCTTGTGCCCCTTGGGGTTTGGCTGTGTTTCTCGGTTCCTGGGGCCCAGAGCAGGGCTGCAGCCCATGCCAGGGAGTGTGAAGACAGAGCTGACCACAGTGCATGGGGTGCCCTTGGGTGGAGGCTGCTGACAGCTGGGACAGGTGTGCCCTGCCCACTGTCTGCTCTGGAGACAGTGACTTCTTTCCCTGCTCTGAAGGCTTGAAAGGACCTGCATGGCCGAGCTGCCCAGGGTAGCATTGAGGTATTTCCTCTGAGTTCCGAGGAGCCAGTTGCTCTCTGCACCCCCAGCTGCTGGAGCCCAGAGGGTGGCAGCCTGGAGCTGGGGCAGTGGAGCCTGATGCAGTAAGGGCTCTGGGTCTGTGTGGCCTGGTCCACACAGGACCATGAGGAAGAGGTAAAGATCATCAATAAGGGGTTATTTCCAAGGCCCGCCTTCAGAGGCAAGCTCTTCTGTCTCACACAATTGCTTTGATTGTCATGGGAAATGTGGGTGGACCCTTCTAAGGGTTGCAGAGAGCAGCGGAGGAGAGAT
Source organism: Sapajus apella (assembly GCF_009761245.1). Taxonomy (NCBI): domain Eukaryota; kingdom Metazoa; phylum Chordata; class Mammalia; order Primates; family Cebidae; genus Sapajus; species Sapajus apella. The sequence goes on from NW_022436978.1 coordinate 1,685,647, forward strand.
AAAGGGGCTAACAGGCACATGGGAGACACCTTGACCTCAGGGAACCCCTGTTTCAAACAGGAGCGACCTTCTGTACCCTGCTGTCATCGAGCAAAACCAGGCCCACTATGAGAAGTGAAGGGGACATACGAGCAAGCAGGTGCACCCATGCACCTGTGCATCCTCTGGGCAGTGCCGACAAGCGGCTGCAGGAGGCCCCTGGCCTGTCTCAGGCACTAGCACAGGACCATGCATCACTAGTTCCTGCATTTCTTTCAGGTTTGGCCAAGGCATCCCCAGGGACAAGAATGGGTGACAGCAGGCGAGCTGAAATCAACCTGTGCTTCCACAACGAGTCTTGCCAGTGCCTCCGAGGAAAGGTGACCTTGGTGAAGGGAGTGGTCATTGGTTTCCTGTGTGCCCGGTCCTGCTGGAGAAAGAACCTGGAAAATGTGCCTAGTCTGTGTGGTCATGGCAGGAGGGCAGACGCGTGGCTCTGTCTTGGCAGATGGCACCATGGAACTGGATCTTGAAGAATGAATTTGCCGGATGGGGGGATGGCTTGCGGGGTAGAGGGAAAGGCAGGGACAAAGGCCCAGAGGTAGACAGTCCTGGCTTTGCAGAATGCAGAGAGCTGGGAAATGAGTCGTGGGAAGATCAGGCAAACCCCACGTGAGAAAGGCTTTCAACACCTGCAGAGGCATTTCCCCATATCCCTTAACGTTCAGCCTCTCAGTAGTTTTCTTTCTGCTTTGGTGGTGGCTGTCAAACACATCCACCAATTCTTCCACACTTTCCCCATCAAGATGCAGAGGCCATGCCCTTAAACCACACCCTTGATGATTGCAGCAGGAGGGAGCCAAGTGCCTTCTGAGGCTGCTTAGAGAAAGCCACACAGGTCCTGCTGCTTCTCCTGGGATTCTTGCTCTGGGAGCCTTTAACCATCATGCGAGCAGTCTGGCAGCCCTGAGCTGCTCTGTGGGGGCACCACAAACAGAGAGACCCAGTAGACCCAGCCTATCCAGCATTCAGCCCCTGGAGTCTTACCAGCCCAGACACTGGGCGTGTGAGTGAGGACACTTGTGTGTGACTGCAGCCTCCACAGACTGGGACCTTAGAGATGCCCCCAGGCAACAGCTGCCTGGCAGTCCAGTCAGCCCCAGATTCCAAAATAAACACTGGTTATTGTTTCAAGCCACGGTTTTGGGATGGCTTTTTAGTGCCATCCCAAAACAATGGCACTGGGTAAACAGCGCAGTACTAGGTAAACAGCGCAGTACTAGGTAAACTGTGCAGTACTAGGTAAAGTGTGCAGTACTAGGTAAACAGAACAGTCCTTGCCAAATCCACTATTCATCATTTAACTTTTAGAGTTTTTCTATACTTTTACTTAAAATGGGGAATTTACTAAAATGGGAAACTTCATATACTTGTGTACGTGGAAATCCAGAATCACGTAAGTACCGCGCGCTTACCGATTGCGCCACTGGAGCTCTGAAATCCAGAATCAATGACCATAAGCAGAAGACAGTTCTATAAACACAGAGGAAAAAAAGGCATGTGTTTGGTTTCTACACAGATGCTGCCGTCTCTTGGGGGCTGCACCTCGGCAGAGACTGATTCCAGCTTGCACTTTTCCACTGCTTGCAGATGCAGCATTGAAATCATTCCTTGGTATCATCTGTCTTTGTGATTAATGATAGTTTAAGATGGTTCACAGCCACAATAAGTAACATAATTTAATTTCACTATAAGTTTTAAATTGCAAAGGTGAAACCACAGAAGGCCCTTTAGTGAAAGAGCAATGTCAAGCAGATGAGTCATTTTTCCACAGTAAAATAACTCTGCAATGAGTATTTATTTTTGGTTAGAGGCAGGCATGCAGAGCGTTTTTTTTTTTTGGAATCTCACTCTGTTGTCCAGGCTGAAGTACAGTGGCTCAATCATGGCTCACTGCAACCTCTGCCTCCTGGGCTCAAGTGATTCTCCTGCCTCAGCCTCCCAAGTAGCTGGGATTACAGGTGTGCACCACCACGCTCAGCTAATTTTTGTACTTTTGGTAGAGACGGGGTTTCGCCATGTTGGCCAGGCTATTCTTGAACCCCTGACCTCAGGTGATCCGCCTGCCTCGGCCTCCCAAAGTGCTGGGATTACAGGCATGAGCTATCGCGCCCAGCTTCAGGGCATTTTTTAAATGAAATGTTTAGTAAAGTCAAATACTGATAGGCTGCTGGGCAGAGCTCAAGGTGCGGCTGGACTAAGTTCACTTGGTGCTAGTCATTGAGTGTGTGCTGTGAGGCAGACGTCTTGCTAAGGCTGGGCATAAGAGAATGCCCAGTAAGCTGGGTGTGGTGGCTCCCAGCAGTTCGAGAGGCCAAGGTGGAGGATCACTTGAACTCAGGAGTCTGAAACCAGCCTCGGTAACATAGTGAGGCCCTGCCTCTATAAGCATTTTAAAAATTAGCTGGGCATGTGGCATGTACCTGTAGTCTACTCAGGAGGCTGAGGTGAGAGGATTACTTGAGCCCAAGAGGTTGAGGCTGCAGTGAGCCTTCTTTGTGGCACTGCACTCCAGCTGGGGCAACATAGTGAGACCCTGTGTCCACCAAAAAAAAAAAAAAATCCAACATGTAGTTCTTAATCCCATTGGTTCAACTATGTACGTAATTCTTCCCTGCACTGCCTCCTGTGCAGTTCTGCTACACTCCCTTGTTCAGTTTCTCCTTCCTTCTGTCTTATACATGATGTCGTGGGTGGTTTCCTGTGGTTAGTGTGGATTCCCTCCACGAATCACAGAGCAACCTCCTAGTAACCTGCTTCTCAGTCCACTGGTTGGCACAACACGAAAGACACCTTCTGGAATGGACGCCTACCCTCCTCTCCAGCCACAATCCTGGCATTGATTAAACCTTCTAATCTATAATCCTTCCATACGAATCTTCTAAAACAGTGGTCTCCAACCTTTTTGACACTAGAGACCGGTTTTGTGGAACAATTTTTCCACAGACTGGAGGCGGGCGGATGGTTTCGGGATGATTCAAGCTTGTTACATTTATTGTGCATTTTATTTCTATTATTATTACATTGTAATATATAATGAAATAATTATACAACTCTTCATAATGTAGAGTCAGTAGGAGCCCTGAGCTTGTTTTCCTGCAACTAGAGACAGTCCTATCAAAGGGTGATGGGAGACAGTGACAGATCATCAAGCATTAGGTTCTCATAAGGAACCTGCGACCTAGATCCCTCACATGTGCACTTCACAGTGGGCTTTGCGATTCACTGGGGGATTTTGTGCTTCCCATTCTTGCACCACGTGGCTCTGAAAGTTTGAAGTTTCTGATTTTTAAATAAAGTTTGCCATTGACAGAGGATACAAGAGGGTATCATTAAATTGCAAGCTAAGGCTACCACCAGGGAACTTTGAGCTCCTTGAGTACAGAAACCAGTAGGTGAGAGAAGCCGCCATCTTATTAGATGTATATGACCCTGATCAGTAGGAGGAGGTTGGGTTCCTTTTACATGATGGGGACGGGGAGGAAAATCTGGAAACCAAGTGATTCCCTTGGAAAGCTCCTGGTGCTTCCTTGCTCATTGTCACTGGATGGAATCATGCAATAGGACCAGCTGGGGAAAATGGCATTACGAAGGGCTCGGGCCCCTCAGGAATGCAGGACTTGTTCATTTCACCAGGAAGCCACCGCTGCCAGTTGAGGTGGTAGTTAAGAGTGAAGGGAATTTGGGATGAATAGTGGAGGAGGGGGCAGATGAGAGCCAGTACACAGAGGCAGCAGGGCCTCTAGTTTATCCTGCCAACCTCCCTCTTCTGAGGTGCTACTCAGGAAGAAAGGCTCATGGCAGCTGTAGGGGAGCTGCTTCCAAACCTGCATGGAGAATCAGATCCATGTGGCCCAAGGAGTGGGCTGTGCCAGCCCTGAAAATGTGCTGCTCAGATCTCCTGCTGTGTAGGGCATAGTTGAAAGTGCCAGCTGCTTCTCTTCAGAGTCCACCACCATGTTCACGCCAGGGCCATGCTTCCCATGGACTGCACCAGCAACGATTGAGCAAGGCAGGCCCATTCTGGCAAGACATGGGCTCCTCGGGTCAGTGGCTTTGGCTCATCAGCCTGGATGAATGTTTCTTGGAACTGCCCTGCAACTGGGGAGACTTCTTCCCCAAACCTCCTGCTTCCCTCACCCCGCCTCAGATGTCAGAGCTGCACTGTGGTCTTCCCCACCTTTTCCTGCTCCCTGCCCAATATATTTCTTGCCATGTCTTGGTATCTACTTCTCGATGGGCCTGAGCTAACATAAAATCTCTGTCCCTCGACACTCCACCTTCTTCTTCACCTGTGGGAATTGGAGAGTTCCAACGGTGTTCCCACCTGGGAAGAAAATGCTGGAGTGACTCCTGTACTGACAGCCATGGCCTTGTTCTGCTTCTCCCAAGTAAACTCGGGGGTGGACTAATCCCATCCTGACAACCATACCAGGGCACTCATCACGGATTTTTATCTCTGTGGACTACTCTGTGTAGACAAACAAGGCATGTTGGGTAGCAGAAGGGAGTTTCTGTTGCTCTCCTCAATGGCAAATAGAAAGGCCAGAACCTGCATGTACTGTTTGTATGTCCTCCTGCATGGAGGATATGGCATTGGAAGTGTCTGTCCAGGGCTTCAGGGTTATCTCTTAGGGCACAACTGAAGGGATTGTCTCCAGGGGCACAGTTTTGGAGATTACAGCACAGACAACTCAATTAGTGAATCATAATGCTGGCCAGCGGTAATGACCTTTGGTGGTATCGGATAAGGTCCTAATGTGAACGGGATACCCAGGCTCAGGAAAGTCCCAAGTTTGCTCTCTGTGCTGTGATTTAAAATAAAGTTAAGGCTGGGAGTGGTGGCTCATGCCTGTAATCCCAGCACTTTGGGAGGCTGAGGTGGATGGATCACCTGAGGTCAGGAGTTCGAGACCAGTCTGGCCAACATGATGAAAACCCTTCTCTACTAAAAATAGAAAAATTAGCCAGGTGTGGTGGCACATGCCTGTAATCCCAGCTACTTGGGAGGCTGACACAGGAGGATCACTTGAACCCAGGAGGTGGAGATTGCAGTGAACCAAGATCACACCACTGCACTCCAGACTGGGCAACAAAGTGAGACTGCTTAAAAAAAAAAAAAGTAAAATAAAGGTAATGTTTATCGACGCTGGGTTTGAGTTAATGATGAGTCTTTCAATCTCAGTATGTGAAGCCATCCTAAATTGCTTTCTTAATTGTTGAAATCGATTCTTAGTTTATGGAATAGCTAAAATATTGACATAAATTGGTGGTAAGCATGTCAGAGAATAAGCGAGTACTGAAGAGTTAGATTCAGTGGCAAATTCATGAATTAAATGTGGTGATAATTTCTTTTTTTTTTTTTTTTGGGGGGACGGAGTTTCTCTCTTGTTACCCAGGCTGGAGTGCAATGGTGCGACCTCGGCTCACCGCAACCTCCGCCTCCTGGGTTCAAGCAATTCTCCTGCCTCAGCCTCCTGAGCAGCTGGGATTACAGGGACGCGCCACCATGCCCAGCTAAGTTTTTGTATTTTTAGTAGAGACAGGGTTTCACCGTGTTGACCAGGATGGTCTCGATCTCTTGACCTCGTGATCCACCCGCCTCGGCCTCCCAAAGTGCTGGGATTACAGGCTTGAGCCACCGCGCCCGGCTTGTGGTGATAATTTCACTGTTCAATTAGAAAGGCTAACAAACCATGGACATTTTAAAAATAAAGTAGTCTGCTCACCTCCTTTGCGAATGAAAGGGATAAAAGAAAAAAAAAAAATAGTAGCCTGGGCTGGGTGTGGTGGCTCACTCCAGTAAGCCCAGCATTTTGAGAGGCAGAAGAAGGAAGATCACTTGAACCCAAGAGATCAAGACTAGCCTGGGCGACAAAGCAAAACCCCGTCTCTACAAAAAAATACAAAAAATTAGCCAGATGTGACAGTACCTGCTTGTAGTCCTAGTTAATTGGGAGGCTGAGGGGGGAGGATTGCTTAAGACTGGGAGGTTGAGGCTGCAGTGAGCTGTGATTGTACTGCTGCATTCCAGCCTGGGCGACAGAGTGAGACCCACTGTCAAAATAAATCAATAAATAAAATAGCCCCTTTCTTATTGAAGAAATCAAGGGGGTTTTTGAGAAACTAAATTTTAAATATTTGTTCCGCGTGATTTTACAGATAAATTTCAGCTAATGCTTTTTTATTTTTGAGACGGAGTCTTGCTCTCTTGCTCTGTCGCCCAGGCTGGAGTGCAACGGCATGCTCTCGGCTCACCGAAACCTCCACCTCCCAGGTTCAAGTGATCCTCCTGCCTTGGCCTCCCAAAGTGCTGGGATTACAGGTGTGAGCGACCACACCCCACAATTTCAGCTAATTCTTGTACAATGTAAAATGTCCCAGATGGTACTGAGAGATGCACAGTATTTAATTCTGTTATTGATGATGACGGTAATTAGAGAGTAACAACAGCAATAGCAACGATGACAAGGCTTTATTAAAAGTTTCCTACGTGCCAGGAACTGAATGTAGCACTTTATGGAAACTGTCTCATTTAATTTAATCTTCACAATATCCTAACCCTAGGGACTAATATCCCCACAGGAAACATGAATTGGCTTAGGAGGGATCAAGTTTATTAACTTGTAGTCATGGAGCTAAGGTCAAATGGCCTCTCTCCAGGGATTATAATCCTGGTCACTTGGGAACACTGACCATTTTATTATGAAACTAGAAAATTAATGCATGAATTAGTTTTTATTCTAATGAATAGAATGTCCTCATTTATGTAAAACTGAAACAACAACTTTCCCCATCCCCTTTAACTTCCCTTTAACTTCCCTGTGTAGCAGCCCTTTCTCTACACTTGGATAAATCACTGGGCAAGTGACACAGATTTTTATTCAGCTTCATGTGATTAAAAATTCCTCTGTTTAAGGCCGGGTGTGGTGGTTCACACCTGTAATCCCAGCACTTTGGGAAGCCAAAGCAGGTGGATCACCTGAGGTTCGGAGCTCAAGACCATCCTGGCCAACATGGTGAGTGAGATCCTGTCTCTACTAAAAATACGAAAATTACTCAGGCGTGGTGGTGCATGCCTGTAATCCCAGCTACATGGGAGGCTGAGGCAGGAGAATCGCTTGAACCCGGGAGGCAGAGGTTGCAGTGGGCTGAGATCATGCCACTGCACTCCAGCCTGGGTGACAGAGCAAAAACTCCACCTCTGGCATTGCCTCCCAGAAGCACAATCGACGCCCTAAATACGTGGTAACCGAGGCACAGCAGGGTAGGGACCAGCAAGCACAGCGTTCTGCCAATCGTCCACTCTCTGCAAATGTCAGTGGAAACAAAACAGGATTTGAATCAGGCCCATTCCAGAAGAGGGCAGTACTGGGAGCACAGAGCTGACGTTTATAGATATTATAGCTCTTAAGATGTCCCTGTAAGCCTTTGTTATGGACCTGGGAGGCTTGTGGCCTCCCTCTTGTTTTCCTTTTCTGCTGAAACTCCTGGGAAACCAAGGGGGCTGTTTTTTCCCTGGGTTTTGCAGCTGAGAACCTGTGTCTAGGTGAAAACGCGAACTTAACGTAAGTTTGAAAATCAACTCATTGTAGCTCCAAGGACCTTAATTTTCAGAAAGTTCTACGAGCAGCAATATTCAGAAATAGCCTGAGATGGCATTCTTCCTCCAATGGTACATGAAATGAGGAAACACATGAAATAAGTTGGCAACTGAGCACTGGCGCAGCCTGCATGAGGGGTCAGGGCCAGAGACTTCTAGTCTCCAGGATCGGCAGAGAGCTCCCATCACCACCTCGTCCAGGCAAGCCCTACATTTTGGTTAAGCTGCGTCGTGCTACCGTATCCCAGGCAGTCCTGACATGCCCTGCGGAGCCCTGCAGGGATTCCTGTCACACGTTTCAGCATCAGTCATGAGTCAAGCCTGATCAAGTGGCTGGCATTCACCATTCAGGAGATGCAGTTTTTTTGTTTTTGTTTTTTTTTTTGGGACAGAGTCTTGCTCTGTCACCCAGGATGGAGTGCAATGGCATAATCTTGGCTCACTGCAACTTTCATCTCCTGGTTCAAGCGATTTTCCTGCTCCAGCCACCCGAGTAGCCGGAATTACAGGCACCCGCCACCATACCCAGCTAATTTTTGTATTTTTAGTAGAGACAGGGTTTCACCATGTTGGCCAGGCTGGTCTCGAACTCCTGACCTTAGGCGATCCACCTACCTCCGCCTCCTGAAGTGCTAGGATTACAGGTGTGAGCCACCACACCCAGCTGGAGATGGATATTGAAAAGTCCGTACACCACCACTAAGGTGAACAGGGAAATTCAGTTATTTTTCTCTAAGAGATCTTTGGCCTCTTTCCTAAGCTCATCTCAGCTCAAAATATTTGAGCCATTCCCTTGGTTTTTGAATATCTGCTTTGAGCAAAGTCTGATGCCAGACATAGAGCTGTGAACACACAAGACACGTTCAGCCTTCCAGATTATCACAGACAACAATTGAACAGAGTTTTGTCTTTTCCTAGCGATGACATCGGCCATTTTTCTCTAGCTTTCTGTAACAGTTTTATCACCATTTTACCAGCCTATTATGTTTTCTAGTACTGTTTGATACCTAAACTGCTGCTACCTATCTTAGGCTTGTGTTATGGAATAGTCACTTCTAGGTACCAATTTGCCCCTTAGTCAGCCTTTCGTTGCATAATAATCCCTGACCCGCAAATCTCAATGGCATACACAATCAACTCTTTTTCCCTACTTCAGTGTTCCAGGGTTGGTTGGGCAGCTCTGCCTCAGGCTGCGGGTCCTGGGTCTGCTGGGGCAGCTTGCTTTACGCTGCAGGCTGAGTTCAGATCTGCTCGGCAACGCCACTCCCTGCAGCCAAGGATGGAGAGGGGCAGCTACCTAGAGCATGTGCTTCCGTCACAGAGGTCAGAAGTTTCCAGAAGGGCAACTAGAATCTCACAATGTCCCTTGAGCCCTCTGCTCAGAACTAACCAGTTATTCTTGCTCATGTTCTGTTTGCTAGAACAGGTCATGGGGCCAAGCCCGGCCTCCCACGGAGATAGAGAGTGAGGAAGTGAATACTCATTGAACAACTGTCTAATAACATACGGGTTCAATGATCTCTAAAAATCTTTGTCAGTTTTGTTTTTAAAAATTCAAATTCTCTTATTGTGCCTTATATAATTCATAAATATTAAAATTTACTATTTTATTGCTCATATCACCGTTGTTGTGATTTTGCAGATTTATAGTTATTGCTTCTTTACATATTGGATCATTGATTATTGTTTTATTGATCAGTACAAGCATAGTCTATTAAGTTCATTATATAATATAAAAAGGGATATATTAAAATATTTCAAATTTTTGGTGTGACTTTCTACTTGCTTTTAAATTGAAATCCATTTCATTTTTGGTATTCACAAGTTGGGATATTCAAAAAACATCATAATGTTAGATGTCTCAATATTTTTCTTTAGAGTTTCACCCTTTCATGTCATACTTAGAAAATCCATCCCTCTGTTTCCCTCTACCTTAACCTGAGCTCCTTTAAGGAGGAAGTTTTTTAGGGGTGGGGTGGAGGTCTCCCTTTTCCCAAGATGGGCCCAAGGCCACACACACCCATCCAAATATGCTGGGGAATTCAGAGGAGGGAAGGGCTTCATCTTTTATGGCTTTGTTGGATGCAGGCATCCAGCTCTCCATCGTATCAGGCCCCTAGGTGACTTGTACCTTAGGGCTGGTCATGAGGGACCTCTGGGTGCTTAAGGAAATACTGCCAGTGGATCATGTGGCCCTCAGACAACTGAAATTGCTCCAAAATGAGTAATTTAGTTACCTGAACTCACTATGCATGTATACTCTCAGGACATTTTCCCTTATAATGAAAGTCACCTAATTAATAGTATGAAATTTGTCCCTGGTTTTAGCTGAAGTGATCACCCCCTTGGCTGTGGAAGACATTCAGGGCAGCCTCAGCTCACTGGTTCAGGGTTATTACAGATAAGGGAATCTCCCTAGACTTCCACCGTGCAGGCCAACGTGGAGTCTGTGTAATCACTAGTACATGCTGCCATTCCTGGATTAAATAAGGCCTCTAGCCAAGAGGAAGAGTAAACACAGAAACTTAGGCTACATGGCTTTCTAAAGTAGGGTCTGAGAGGCTCAGCTACTTGGATCAAGGATGCTTGGAGGCATGGCTGCAGGTTGGCTTCATCCTGCTGTTTGAAGTCCTTTTCATTGTTGACTCAGTTAAATGTTGTATGAGACACACTAAATGAATTTGGTCCCAGCTTCTGTTAGTCAGATAGTCTCCTCTGGGAAAATTCACCAGAAGCCAAGACAGTATAGAAATAAGGGGTGGAGACCGGGCATGGTGGCTCATCCCAGCCCTTTGGGAGGCCGAGGTGGGCAGATTGCCTGAGGTCAGGAGTTCGAAACTAATCTGGCCAACATGATGAAACCCTGTCTCTACTGAAAATACAAAAAAATTAGGCGGGCATGGTGGTGTGCACCTATAATCCCAGCTACTACTTGGGAGGCTGAGGCAGGAGAATTGCTTGAATCAGGGAGGTGGAGGTCATAGTGAGCTGAGATCATGCCTCTGCACTCCAGCCTGGGTGACAGAGCGAGCTGTGTCTCAAAAAAAAAAAAAAAAAAAAAAAAAAGAAAAGAAAAGAAAAGAAAAAAAAGGGGTGGATACTGTGGGGAGGCATTTTTCCTGGGTCTCTAGAATTTCCACACATCTTCTGAGCAGAAGCACTGGCTGCCTGTGCTCCAGGCTACCGGTCCAAGGATGTTTGTATGATAAGCAGCCTTGACAGGTATAGAATCTCAATACGGGGGAAGGGGGGAGGGCAGGTTTGCTTACAGAATTCGAAGGTAGGGATAGTGTTTTCCACCAGGGCAAAGGTCAGGCAAGCTTACTATTCACTACTCAAAATTTGAGCTTCCTAACCTCAGGGCTCTTCACCTGTCCTCCTCATGTTTTCTGTGGGAACTGAGATTTGAGGAGCAGGTGAAGGTGCTGATACCTTGACCACTGCTATTGCTGTCAGTGCCAAGCCGTCCTGTCCCTAATCCAGGAGTCTCATGCCTCCTACTGTACCCACGAAATGATGGTAGGCTAGCGTGTTAGCTTGTAAGCAGGGTGCAATCTCAGACTTGCTAGTGCTTCATAAGTGTATTTTGAAAACAAGTCAGATGACTGCCTTTCCCATGGGTTCACCTCATACCCTAAATACCTTTTCCCCAGAAATCTCCGCTGGAAGGACCTGCAGCACGACCATTGTCTCAGGAGCCACACATCCAGAACAGTCAGGCCACATCCCTGTGCGGGGTGCAGGACGCAGTGTGGAATGCAGTACCTGTCATCAGGAAACAGGATGCCTGTTGACATATCACACCTCTGATCTGTCATTCCCAGACTCTGCCTGGATTTAGAGCCACTTCTGTGGTGGGAACAGACTTTTTAACTCCTCCCGGGTGAATGACCTCATTCTTCTTTTTTTTTTTTTTTGAGATGGAGTCTTGCTCTGCCGCCCAGTCTGGAGTGCAGTGGCGACATCTCTGCTCACTGCAACCTCTGCCTGCCAGGTTCAAGCGATTCTCCTGCCTCAGCCTCCTGAGTAGCTGGGATGACAGGTGCACACCACCACGCCCGGCTAATTTTTATGTTTTGAATAGAGATGACGTTTCACCATGTTGGCCAGGCTGGTTTTGAACTTCTGATTTCAGGTGATCCATCCGCCTCGGCCTCCCAAACTGCTGGGATTACAGGCGTGAGCCACTGCGCCCTGCCGAGGACCAGGCCCATGACCACGTGTGGTTCAGCCACAACGTCTCCTGATAGAGTTCGTGCTTGTTTCACAGAAATTCAGATCTGGACAAACCCCTCAAGTCCGCTCTCCATCTCAGAAGGGAAACTCGGAAAGAAAGGTCTGTCCCGACATCTCACAGCAAATGGAGAGCAGTCCTTATGCCCATCATTCTCCTTGGCATCGCGGGGTCCCGCTGACTGCGCAGCACCTGCCGCCGACCCGCTTGCGGCCACCGGGAGGCGCCGGAGGGAGGCCCAGCCAGGGCGCTTCGCACCTCCGCCTCAGGCGGCGCCTCGCTGGGTTTCAGCGCCGCGCGCACCGCCTCCCTCCGCAGGCCCGGAGCTTGGCGAGTGTACCTCTCCGTGCGGCTGCGTTTCCCACCAGGCGGCTCTGCTTCGTCCCTGCGGTGCTAGGGATTTGAGCAGCAACTTGGTGCTGAGGAGCCCTAGGTTGCCTGCGGGTCCCTGTTTGGTGTCTCAGTACCTTAGTAACCGGATCCATGCCACAGCGACTCTGCCGCCCGGCCTCTTCCCCTCCTCCTCCCTTCCTTCTCTCTTCTCCCTCTTTCTTCGTCTGCTCCCCTCCTCTTCTTCCTCTTTCTCCTCCTCCATTTCCCTCTTCCTCCTCTTCCCCCCCTCATCATCCTCCTCCCCTTCCCCCCTCCTCCTCCCCTTCCCCCCTCCTCCTCCCCCTCCTCTTCCCCCCATCCTCCCCCTCCTCTTCCCCCCATCCTCCTCTTCAGCCCCTCCTCCTCCCCTCCCCCCCCCCCTGTGTTTTTTTTTTTTTTTTTTGCTTTTTTGTTTTTTATTTGACTGGCCCCTGGCAGAAACAGCCATGATCAAGAATGATTTTTTCTAAACCCCGTGCAAGAGTCTTTCCAGAAAGCTGTATTCTCTCTCCCTCTGAGGGTGTCACTTTCCTCAGTTTTGTTCTCTGCCTTTTCTGTGTCTTTCCCTCTTCTTGCCTCAAGCTCCGTGGAGACTTGGGAGCTGTCCTCCAAGACAGCCTTCTGGGTCTGGAGCGGCCTGAATGAAGCTGCTGTTGAGAACGGGGTCATGGGACACCCACCACGAAAGCCACCGCTCCATAGAAAGCAGAACTATGTTTGTTGCGGGGAAATTGCAGGCAGAGACGCAGCAGAGCTCAGCCCGGACTTGGGCTTGGGCTGGCACAGATGTGCTGGGTGCGGGGTGGAAAGGTTCCAGAAGCACCATGCCTGAAAAGCCCTTCTCCCTATAGGCCAAATGGAAACGTTTGGACAATTGTGAAACACTGGAAGCTTCCTGCTCAGGAAGTGGCCTTGTGAGGAGAGAAGCCTCTGAAGCTTAGCAGCTAGTCTCCCTGTGCTGTGTGTTGACCAATTCAGAAAGCTAAGCCAGCCCCCTGCTAAATGCGGGAGGGAATAAGCCTCGAGCTGTTCTATTCAGTCTGCTCAGCCCTGCTTTGAATGGAGTTATTTAAGAGCTTCTTCTAAGCCTATGTGCTTGTGCTACAAGCAAACCCTCCATTCATGCACCCAACAGATAATTTTGTGTCTCGTAACATATGAGTGTCGTTCCTGTCCCCACGGCTGTTCCGCTGCCAAGGCAGTCGAGACTTCCGCCCTCATACTCAGCCTCTGAGACGCCCAAGGGGGTCCCAGGTCTTCCTGGCCTCACAGGAACTGTGACTGTACAGTTGCAAACTTCCTGTCACAGCTGCTCCCATTGCGTCTCTCAGGTTCTCTCCAAGCTGGCTTCCATACCCACTAGGTGGTGACCCTTCCATAGATTAGAGAAAAGGAAGTGGTGTCTGCTCATCTGTGGGGAGCCAAGGTTTCCAAGGACCAGCAACTAGTATTCAGAGCTCTGGGAGGTCACCGAGCCAGCGGTGCAGAGCAGCCTGAGAGCAATGTGTCAAGGCCTGAGTCATCCTCCAAGGCTATTCTGAGACTGTGAACAAACCAATCCTATGTTATGCATCTACCAGGTTCCACAGAAACATGCTTTCCTAGAACAGAGTCACTGGAACTTTAAAAATGGCGAGTTTCATCCATATCAGTGAGTATGAAACTTTCACTTTATGTATCAGTCCTAATCAAGTAATTTCATTCTATTTGTATTTGTGTGCTTTACAGAAAAGCACCTAAAACATTTGCAACCAAAACATACCAATCAATAAAAATCTGTTCAATACAGATTCGGGCATTGGGGCAGATACGGAGCTCTGAGAAGTCAGCGATGCTGGGGTGTTTCAAAAAGCAGGATACCCTTTTTAATACTCAGAGCAAGAATGGCCATAAACTGTTTCACCTGTCAGCATACATATAATAAAATTTTTCCCAAGAAAACCGGCTTTCCAAATCCAAAACCTCTTCTGTTCACTACCTCCTTGGTCATGGGTTTGTCACTGTCTCTGAGGCTGACTCTGATGGATTCATATATTTGCCCTGGATAGTGGCATGGAAGCAGCCGAGATTTCTGCCAGGTCTCTATCCTCCATTTAGAAGGTCAGTCAGGCCCTGAGATACCCACTTCTGTACTATCTAGGCAGTGCCCTGAGGACGTAGTGTTCTAGAGTTCTGGGCAGTGACCTGGGAATAGAATTTTCCTCCATGCTCCTTGGCCCATCCCTATTTGCATGTCTCCAGGGCCCTCTCACTCAACATGCTTCTGACTTGCCTCTATTCCCTCATCATAATTTTCCTTCACAATTCCTCCCTTTTCACAGCCTCCAAGAACCTCTGCCACTTCTAACCCCGTGACACCCTCCTCCCTCTGCACCCCATCCCTCAGGGAGCTGTGCACTTCACTCCAAGATGGTCCTCCTCCTTGTCTACCCCTTACCTTCCTGATCCCTCCCTCCAGGGCACCAAGGGCTCTCCAGAGCCATCTGCAGGAGCTGGTGGCTGGCTTCCCACCTGTGTCCTCTCGCCTCCTGTAGCTGGGCAATGCTCCAGCAATCTCCTTGCTAATACCCTTCAGGGGCTCCCTGTGCCCTTAGGCAAAACTCAAATCCATCAGCCAGTAAGGCCCTGCGTGCTGCGCCGTCTCCACACTCCCACTGTAACTTTGCTGAATGTATTTCCTCAAGGTACCCAGGACCTGCCAGCCCTGTATTCTCACTGCTCCTGGATCATGTGTATATGATCTTCCCTAGGGCAGAGTGTGTCCCCACAGGGCGTGGGCACCATGGCCTGCTGTGTCTCCCAGCAGCTTCTTCCCTAGACTGCAGCTTCCAGAGCTAGCATCTCTGTTTTTTTCTGCCGGATTCCAGTTGTTTAGCATAGTGTCTGGCTTGTGGTGAGGGGTAAATGCACAAGAAATCTTCACCCATATTTCCCACCTCACTCTACTGCATTTCGATCCCAATGATAGCATTTGCAGTTTGCCATGGCAGGCCTTTGCTTCTGAGAGCCTCTCAGCCCCGCAAGCCACGACTTTTCTTCGACCTCTGTTTAATTTCTACGTTCCTCCTACACCCAACAAAAATTCCTTCTCCATCTAAACATTCTCAAATTTCCCCAGCTCTAATTTGTAATTTATTTGTTGAATTGAATCCAAGATTGAATAAGAGACCGTAGAGGGAGAGAGGGCCCTGAGCCCTGTTCCTTGAATCATATTAAGTGTGGAACCTGGGGAAATACTCCTCCAGCCCTGCTTTCCTCCTGGAGATTGTTATTGCCCTGAGGAAGCCTAATGGGTTCCCTGGGGATGTGGATGGAAGCGCTTAATGCTGTATTAGGGCATTTAGAAGACTGGAACACCACACTCACCACTGGCAGAATTGGCCAGCCTGACTGCATCTCCTGATAATGTTATGTCAAGCCAGACTCCTATTGACTCCAGTGGAATGGTACCACGTCTGAGAAGACAAAGAAGACACTCAGAGACAGCGAGTGAGCTGTACGGTTTATTGGGGGAACTTACATTCAGGGATGGTCCAGTGGCAGCAGGCTGGGCAAAAGAACCACTACTCTCTGTAAAAAGCATGCGGCTTATACAGCGTTTTCAGTTAGCACCCTCCACTTAGCAACCGCCATCTAACCCAAAGCAGAAGGCTTTGATCCCCTGTACAACTGTGTTCCAAAGGATGGCTGGGGGTTCAGATGTCCGTCACGGTTACCGCATGAAACTCCAGGTTGGCCACTCCCAGGTTCCTTAGCTAGTCTGGATTCCGAACACACATTTTTCTTAGATAATTATCAATTGGGATAATAAGGTCATTCCTAGTGTATTTGCTTAACTTGTTGCTGTCAGGTGTGTCTGCCATAAGTGTTGCCTCTGTGTGTAGTACACAAGGCCTGGCAGGTGCTGCTTACAGCCAGCAGGTACCCAGGACTTTACATCATTGCATCTCTTCTCCCTTTCCTTGGTTAAGGTAATTGCCTTGGGCCCAGTTACAGTTTGCACTCTCAGAAGCATCCAGCCCTGGTGCTTCTGAACTTGAGAGATGGCAAGCGAGTGACTGTACCATTTCAACATCCAGAATCCGTGGTGAACACTGTGGAGTGGCCAGATGTGCTTTGACTGGGTTAGCAGAGAGCCAAGCAGTGCAAACATGAAGAGATCTAAAATAAAGCCATAAAACAAAGGCATGTGCATAGTGATGGCAGGACGACCAAGTTTTATTAAAATTATCCTGATATTAGCCTTAGCAAATGTATTTTTGAAGAAGCCAATTACATTTATATGAAGAAAAAAATTAGATCAATTTATTTTCAAACTGTACTTTGACTATTCACAATTTTTTTTTTAATTCCTGTGGATAGGTGCATTTCTCTTGTCTTAAAAGGAAAACGAGAATTACATAAAACTGTTTCCAGGTGAAACGGCGGGGCAATACCACTGTGCAGTGTTTAAAGTTTGACCTTGAAGGTCGAGGATTCCCCTTGGTGTGTTTAGAGTTGAAAATATTTGGATTTCAAAATTAGAAGACAATTGTGTAGAAATAAGGAATGCTGCACAGAACTTTGCTGTTAAATAAGCTATCTTTAGAGACATTTGAGATAATAACCCGGCGCCCATGCACAGAGGATTGACTTGGCCAATAACTGCCATAAGCTCTGGGAAAGGGTTTATGAGCAAATCCTCTCCCAGGTAGGGAAACAATAGTGTGAGATCTGACGGGTATAGCAGAGGGACCCAGGGATTTGCATTGACTTCTAGCAAAGTGACCTCAGCGTTTTGCGTCTTCTTGTGTCAATGAAGCTGCAAGCTCTCAGCCAACGTTTGTTCGCTTTTCCGCATCCTCTGGATTGTTCCGCAGCCTCAGCTTTGTGTCCAGCTTCTGCTTCCATTCTTCTCTGAGCCTGAAAATAGAAACCAAACACACAGAGATGGAGCATTCATATCCATGGCTGTTGGTTCGGGAGAGCTTTCTTCCTCTTCTCCCAACCCCTGAAATTGTGTGTATGTGTTCAGGTTTTAAAAGGCATGCAGGCCGGGAGCGGTGGCTCACGCCTAAAATCCCAGCACTTTGGGAGGCCGAGGCGGGTGGATCACGAGGTCAAGAGATCGAGACCATCCTGGTCAACATGGTGAAACCCCGTGTCTACTAAAAAACATACAAAAATTAGCTGGGCGTGGTGGCACATGCCTGTAGTCCCAGCTACTCGGGAGGTTGAGGCAGGAGAATTGCTTGAACCCAGGAGGCGGGGTTGAGGTGAGCCGAGATCGTGCCATTGCACTCCAGCCTGGGTAACGAGCGAAACTCCGTCTCAAAAAAAAAAAAAAAAGGACATGCACGTTTATATATATATAATATATATATATATAAAATTTATTCATATTTATGAGAGTAAACAGGCTCTCATTTTTGTTAAAATTACTTAATCTTAGGCTGAGTGTGATGTCGAACACCTATAATCCCAGCACTGTAGGAGGCTGAGGTGGGCAGATCACGAGGTCAAGAGGTCGAGACCATCCTGGTCAATATGGTGAAGCCTCATCTCTACTAAAAATACAAAAATTGCCGGGCGCGGTGGCTCAAGCCTGTAATCCCAGCACTTTGGGAGGCCGAGGCGGGTGGATCACGAGGTCAAGAGATCGAGACCATCCTGGTCAACATGGTGAAACCCCGTCTCTACTAAAAATGCAAAAAATCAGCTGGGCATGGTGGCGCGCGCCTGTAATCCCAGCTACTCAGGAGGCTGAGGCAGGAGAATTGCCTGAACCCAGGAGGCGGAGGTTGCGGTGAGCCGAGATCACGCCATTGCACTCCAGCCTGGGTAACAAGAGTGAAACTCCGTCTCAAAAAAAAAAAAAAAAAAAAAAAAAAAAGAAAGTATCTTTAAAGTTAGGGAGAGTAAAGCTGTCAGTCTAGACTTCTTTACATGGCAAAGCTATCTTTCAATAGCAGAGGCGAAATAAAAATATTTTTAGATGTATACAAACTGAAAGAAATCACCAGCAGACTGTCACTGCATAACATATTAAAGGAATTGCTTCAAACAGAAGGAAAGTGACACAAGATGGAAATCTGGATGTACACATGGAATGAAGAGCATCTGAAAAGCAACAATGTGGGTATATATTAATATTCTTTTAAATACTTAAATCTCTTTAGAAGTAGTCCACCATGACTGGGTGCGGTGGCTCACGCCTGTAATCCCAGCACTTTGGGAGGCTGAGGTGGGTGGACCGCAAGGCCAAGAATTCAAGACCAGCCTGGGCAATATGGTGAAACCCTGTCTCTACCAAAAATACAAAAATTAGCCGGGTGTGGTGGTGGGCGCCTGCAGTCCCAGCTACTCAGGAGGCTGTGGCAGGAGAATCGCTAGAACCCTGGAGGTGGAGGTTGCAGTAAGCCAAGATGGTGCTACTGCACTCCAGCCTGGGCGACAGAGGGAGACTCTGTCTCAAAAAAAAAAAAAAAAAAAAGTCCACCATTGAAAGTGAAAACATTAATGATGTACTGTGGGTTTATAGCATATGTAGAAGTAAAGTTATACTTTGTACAATAGCATAAAGGTCAAGAGGAGAGAAATGAGAATATATCATTGTAAGGTTCTTACGCTACACAAAAAGTGATAAAATAACACCTGAAGGTAGGCTGTGGTAAGTTAAGGATGTGTACTCTACATCCCAAAGCAACCACTAAACACAAAGAGCAATACCTAAAAAGCCAACAAAAGAGATAACATGGAATCATAAAAAATACTCACTTGATCCAAAACAGGGCAGAAAAAGAGAAAAAGGGAATAAACAACAGATGAGAGATATAGAGGACACATAGCAGATGGTAGATTTAAAACAAATCATACCAATTAATGTTAATGGCATAAGCAATGCAATAAAAATGCAAAGACTGTCAGATTGTATTTTTAAAAGACAATATCCAAATATATGCTGCTTATAAGAAATCCACTTTAAATATGAAGACAAAATAGGTTAAAAGTAAAAGGATGAAGAAGTATTCCATGCTAAACCTAATCAAGGAAGGCTGCTGTGATTATATTAATATCAGACAAAGTAGATTTCATAGCAAAAAGTATTACCAAAGAAAGAGAGGGTCATTTTGTAATAAGAGGGTCAATTCATCAAGATGATATAATAATCTGAAACATTTATATGCCTAATAACAGAGCTTCAAAATATGTGAAGCAAAATGTGATAGAACTGCAAGGAAAAACAGACACATCTGTAATTATAGCAGAGATTTCAATACCCATCTTTCAATAATTAATAAAACAAGTATATAAGAAACTGATGATATAAAACACTTGAAAACACTAACAATCAACTTGATATGATCAATATTTATAGAACACTCTTCCCAGCAACAGCAGAACACACATTCTTTTCAAACATACGTGGAATATTTACCAACATAGAAAAAATATTCTGGGCTATAAAACAAGTCTCAATAAATTTAAAAGAGTTCAATATGTTCTCTGTCTGCAATAATTAAATTAGACGGATAACAGAAAGATATCTGGAAAATCCCCTAAATATTTTGAAACTAAATAACAAATTCTAAATAACCCATAAATCAAAGAAACAACCATAAATTGAAATTTTAAAAAATCAATTATAACATCAAAAACATAAAATAGAGGTAAATCTGACAAAAAATATATATGATCCATGTGCTGAAAACTGCAAACCATTATTGAGAGATATTAAAACTGGCCTAAATAAAGGGAGATATATATTGTGCTCATATGTCAGATACTCTAAATATTATTAGGATGTCATTTCTCCCTAAATTGACCTATAGATTCTATTCCATCCCAATAAAACCAGCAGGCTGTTTTACATAACAGAAATTGACAAGTTGATTCCAAAATTCATACAAAAATTCAGAGGACCTAGGAAAACTAAAACAATATCAAAAAAGAAGAAAAAGTTGGAAGACTTACACCACCTGACTTCAAGAATTATTACAAATCTAAGTAATCAAAACAGTGTGGCATTGGTGCCAGTGGACAAATAGATCAATGGGACAGAAAAGGTCCAAAAACATTCCTACACAAATATGACGTTATTAATTTTCAACAAAAGTGCAAAGACAATGTAGTGGAGAAAGGATAATCTTTTCAACAAATGGTGTTGGAACCACTGGATATGCAAAAAAAGTGAACTGCAGAGTGTACCTCACATTATATTAAAAATTAAGTCAAAATAAGTTATTAACCTAAATGCAAAACTTAAATTCATAAGACTTCTAGAAATAAAACAGAAGACAATCTTTGTGACTTTGGGATAGGCAAAGATTTCTTAGATACAATAAAATCAAAATCTATAAAACAAATTTTTCTCATAAACTAGACTTGATCAAAATTGAAAATATCTCTGCAAAAGAATAAACCCAAAGAAAATGAAACAAAGACGATGATAAAGATGAGAGAAGAAACTAGTAAAATGGTTCTTATCTATTAAGGAGACATGAATATATCAATTCAAAGAGTAAGAAAAAAATAAAAAGGAATACAGAAAAAGGGAAATCATAAAGCACTCTAAGTAACTAAGATGGTAGAAACAAGTCAGTTACAATAAATGTAAAAGGACTAAACTCACCAATTAATTACTAAAATATGCCAGGTTAGAAAAACATCCAATCCAACTATGTACTTTTTTTTTTTTTTTGAGAAGGCAGCATCTCTGGTGCCCAGGCTGGAGTGCAGTGGCACGATCACGGCTCACTGCAGCCTCAACCTCCTGAGGCTCAAATGATCCTCCTATTTCAGCCCCATCCCCACTTCGCCTCCAGTAGCTGGGACTATAGGCTCATGCCACCATGCCTGGACAATTTTTGTATTTTTTATAGGGACAGAGCTTTGCCATATTGCTCAGCCTGGTCTCAAGCTAAAGTGTTCCACCTGCCTTGGCTTCCCAGAGTGCTGGGATTACAGGCATAAGCTACTGTGCCCAGGCAACTATGTGCTGTTTAAAAAAGACACATCTAAATTATAAGAACAGAGATAAGTTGAAAATAAGAAGACGGAAAAAAGATATGTAAGGCAGATGCTAAACAAGGTTGGTTTGGCTATATTAACAGACTTAATATAAAGCCTGTTAATATAGTTATGAAGTCTGTTGATAAAAAGACCTTCAAACAAAAAGTCATCAGGGATAAAATCACTGCCTAAGGATAAAAAGGTTCACCTCACCATGAAGATATTACATTTCTAAATGTAATATCTAAACATGCATGCACCTAATAAAATTGCCTCAAAATACATACAGAGAAAAATTAATGGAACTACTTGGATTGTGAAGAGGTGGTGAGGAGGAAGTGAAAGGGAACTTGCACTCTTTTTTATTTCAAGATAACTTTTTTTTTTTTTTAACAGTCTCACTCTGTCGACCAGGCTGGAGTGCAGTGGCACAACCTCGGCTCACTGCACACTCTGCCTTCCGGGTTCAAGCAATTCTCCTGCCTCAGCCTCCCGAGTAACTAGGACAACAGATGTGTGCCACCGCACCTCGCTAATTTTTTATATTTTTAGTGGAAATGGGGTTTCACCATATTGGCCAGGCTGGTCTTGAACTCCTGACCTCATGGTTTGCCCGCCTCAGCCTTCCAAAGTGCTGAGATTATAGGCATGAGGCACTGTGCCCGCCAAGATAACATTTTTTTAAAAAAATAACCTTGATAGTGGAGAGACTAGAAATAAATAACTCCCCTGTAGCCTCTCCCCAGCTTCCCCAACTTAAGGCTGATCTGGTTTCCCTCATCTCTCTTCTCCTGCATGTTAAACAAAATAACTGTATTTAACTATTTTGTCCTTAAATATAACTCCTTTAAAAAGAAACTACCTTGCTGTTATCACACTTAAAAAATTAACCAGTGGTACTTGATATCAAATAAATATTGCACTGGTTCACAATTTGGATTGTCTTTTAATGTTGAATGGCTAGGTTGGTTGACTTAGGACCCTAATAAAGTGCATTCATTCTTATTTGTTGGTTTTTTTTAGGTTTCCTGTAATCTGGAAATTCTCCCTCATCTTTCCAATCCTTTGCAGTTTTTCTTTTTTGAAACCAGATTGTTTGTTCTGGGGAGGATGCACAGTTTGAATTTTGCTGACTGTATTCCTGTGTGACTCTCACCCATTCCTCTGTTTCCTGTATATGCTGTTAATTGGTGGCTGGCACTAGAAGTTTGATTGAATCCAGTTTCTTTCTTTTTTTTGACAAAACTGCATCACAGGTGATATGATGGTTGGCCATCAAATCTGTCTGGTTGTAGCTTTTTTTTTTTTTTTTTTTTATGTTAGCAGATATTGATGATCATTAGACCCAATTTGCTTTCATTAGGTGTTGCCAAATGTCAATAGCTTCTTTCTACCAGCTCCTTTTCACTTGTATTTGGAGTCTGAAGCCATGGAAGAGGGGCCCTGCAGCAGGAGCTGCATAGTCCAGGAGAGATGAAGTCACCGCTCGAAAAGAGGACCCAGGGCAGGAAGGGTGTGGGGAAGAAATAGGCAGACTTAGCCTCTAGTCCTCCATCTCCGGTGGACAGAAAGTAGCCAGAAGCTGAAGGACAAGGTGATCTGAGGGCTAGCATGGGAAGAGGGGTCCACTGAGGGAGGAGAATTGATGAGGGTGGGGGTCAAAGGAGATCAGCCTGGCAGGGAAGCCAGGAATGGGAGCGAGTCCTGGCTCAAAGTAAGCAGGCAGCAAAGACCCATCCAAGAGCCAGTACCATTGTTTTCTTGGATCCAGTCAAGCATGCTTTCCTGGAGCACCTATTACATGTTCAGCACTGCAACAGGGACTTCGGAGAATACGCAAGCAAAATATAAAAATGGTGGTTTCCCCTTTCCACAAATAGGGCAAGCTGTTCCCTTGCCTCAGGGTGTTTGCATATAGCATTTCTTCTGCCTAGGATGCCCTTCTCCATTCTGCCACCTTTGCCCATCTCTCTTTTCCCTGATAGATGGGGTTGGGGAGTGCCATGCCAGTTACCTGGAGGGCTGGACCTCAGAGTGTGGGCTGCCAACTCCAGCATGCCAACACATCCGCACAGCAGCTCAGCAAGCAGCAGCTGTCCCAGGGCCAATGAACCAGCTCTGAAGCTGGGACCCCCAGAAGACTGCAGAAAGAAACGCTCAGACCCTGCAGTGGGCGGGTGGGAGATGGCAGCCTGTGTCGGCTCCCTGACCACTTCCAAAATGGGGGAGGTTGTGCACACCCTGTGCGCAACAGTAGCCCAGGTGCTCCATCTGCTAATGAAAGAGAAGGATCAAGGCTGCGCTCCCTCTGCCCACACTCAAAGGGCAGTGACTCTCCAACGTCCCTCTTACTTCTCTTACTGTCTGTTTCTTTATGATGGAAATAACGATGAAGACACTGAGACCCAGGGAGATTTGGTGGCTCGCCCCAGGTACCCAAAAGGGTGAGCCCAGACAACCGGCCGTGAAGTCTCTACTGTTCACTGCTGTTCTGAGCTTGTTCCCACCCTCGCCCACTCTTGCGATTTTGTTTTCATCTTTCCTCCTCCAAGGGATGTCTTCCTTTGGAATACTGCTGTTGCTATATTAGATCCTGGATTATTAAATGGGAGTGCAGAAGAGGGAGGGGAACGAACATTCCTGAGCCCTGACCTTGGGCTTGGCACCAGGCTGCGTATTGTCGGCACATTTCCATAGTCAAGCCTTCTAGCAGCCCAATGATCTGGGACTTTCTTTTCCATTTTGTGAAGGGACAACATAGAGTGTTAATTAGAGCAGAGCCTCTGGAGCCAGGCTACCCAGCTTCAGATGAGAAGAGGGGGAGGAGAACAAATAAGTTAAAGTCTTCTGCCATCCCATCAGCCAGAGAGCTTACCTCCTTGCATTGTTTTGTGATACGCATAGACAGATACTGCATGCATATATTTGTAATGTTTTAACAAACTGCACAATTTGCTTCAGAGGCTGTTTTGTTCGCTCCGTGGCTTGTGCCTTCCCTGGGGTCTTTGGTTTTTGCGTCTTCCTTGGGCCAATTTCATTTCACCTAAGGCCTTTTGCCTGCTCCCCAGGGAATCCACCCATGGGACAGGACTGGGGGAAGATGATGGCAGGAACTGCAGAAATGACTGGCCACCCAAGTCAGCTTTCTACACCCTAACACTGCACTTCAGCAGGTAGGATGGTGGCTGGGAATAAGGCTGAACAGTCTCTGTAAGTGGGAGGCTGGGCTCCCCTCTAGGGCTCAGGAGGGGCTTGGGAAGGCAGCAGTGAGTTTACCACCTGTGAATTAAGGCATGCTCTCAGTTCAGCAGCCATGGAGTCATGGGCCCTACTGTCTGGACAGCACACACAGCCCCATACTCCCTTACCACACATAAGCCATGGCCTCAGCAGACAGCTGGCTGAGCTGTTCCCTTTCAGGAGACAGAGCCCCAAACGGCTGTCTCTCCCTGCGGCCCGTGATGGCTTTCTGTAGTGTGTGTGTGAGGGCAGTGAGCCTGCAGTGCTTCCACAGCAAGGTGACCTTCATTTGCCCACAGGAGTCACTGCACGCCACTGCTCGGCAGACTCACTGGGCTGAAACAGGGATGCACACGGAAAAACCCTGTCTTCCCCTCCAGGAACCACGCAGGACATCTTGTGTCTTCACCCAAACGGGCGCTGAGGACTGGGCACTGTTTCCTTTGTTTGATTGCTTTTCACAGACGCGTGTTTGCCCCGGTACCCCCACCCCATTTAGTGTAACCCTCATGTGCTAGAAGGTGACATGGTGACAGAGAGGAGAAAGTTTTTAGGACTGTAAGGATGGAAAATTAAAATAATTACACCTTCTAAGATGCCCATTTGGCATTCTTCTGGAGAAATCAATTTTGCTCTTACAAAACAAATAGACAAGATGATAATGACTTGTGTGAAAGTTCATCAGCGGTCACAAGGCACCACTGGTGCAGATGTTGATAGTGGGGCAATTGCGTGGGGGGGCGGGCAGGGAACTCTTTGTACCTTCTGCTCAATTTTGCTGTGAACCTAAAACTGTTCTAAATAATAAGATGTACTTTAAAAATGAATTAATTTGAAAAAGTAGACAAACAAGCCACATACTTTCTCAGTGCGCTTCTTCCCAGACGATGCTCCTCCGATTCTCGGTAGTAAGTCTGTTTGCCAATTTCCCTTTCCCAGAAACGCTTGAGATCATGGCAGGTGTTTCGGCAGAAGACCTCCCGACGGGTATACTGATGGTTCATCCCCTAAAAAATAAAATAGCTATGCAAATAACCAAAAACATATGACGCAAGGCTCAACATCACTCATCACCAGGGAAATGTAAATTAAAACAATAATGAGATACCATCTTACTCCCATCCACCTTACTCCAGTTTGACTTTAAAAATAAAAAAACCCAAAAGGTATTGGTGCAGATGCAGAGAAAAGAGAACATTTACATGCTGTTGGTGGGAATTAGTACAACCTCTATGGAAAACAGTATGGAGATTTCTCAAAGAACTAAGAGTAAATCTACCATTTGATCCAGCAATTCCAACTACTGTGTATATACCCAAAGGAAAAGAAGTCATTATATTAAAAGAGACACCTGCGTATGTATGTTTATCACAGCACAATTCACAGTTGCAAAGATATGGAGTTAACCTAACTGCCCATCAACTGATAAGCGGATCAAGAAAAAAAAAAAAAAAAAAAAATGTGTGGGATATATATGTGTGCGTGTGTGTGTGTGTGTGTGTGTGTGTGTGTGTGTGTGTGTATAATGGAATACTACTCAGCCATAACAAAGTCCAAAATAATGTCTTTTGCAGGAACTCAGATGGAACTGGAGGCCTTTATCCTAAGTGAAGTAACTCAGGAATGGAAAACCAAATACTGTATATTCTTACTTATAAGTGGGAGCTAAGCCACAGGAGTATAGAGGCAAACAGAGTGGTATAATGGGCATTGGAGACTCAGAGGAGGGAGGTGGGGATAAAATATCACTTATTGGGTGTCATGTACACTATCTGGGTGGCAGTGCACTAAAAGTCCAGACTTAAACACTAAACAATTTGTCCATTAACCAAAACCCACTTGTACTCCTAAAGCTTTAAGAAAAAAAAAAAGAAGAAGCTGAACCCCCATAAAACATGAACCCCCATAAAACATGATCCCCCATAAAACATGATCCCTGAGACTCTGCAGGGCACAGGCATCCTGGCCCTGCCATTGACATGAGGGAGACCTGGCCAGCCACAGGATCTCTGCAGGAGGATGACAGTGGCGGCCTCAGTGCTTGCGGCTGGCTGGTCGTCACAGTGAGATGTGAGTGCGGGCCTTTCTTAAACCCACACCAGACAAACGCCTCTGCCCTTCCTTCCTCCTCGCAGAAGATATTTCTCAACTTTTGGCAGCAGGGAGCACGCAGCTGGCATTTTGTGCGTCTAGGTCCATTTAGTCATCACAGCATCTGCATGAGATGGCCGTGACCTTCCTCATCTTTTAGGTGAGACATTTGAGGAGTGACAGGCTTCAGACTTCTGAAAGTTTCCAGGCCGTTTACTAAAGGAGTTTATCATAGAAAATGGTTCCAGTGCCTGACGCCCCAGAGCAAGCTGCTTTGAGGTGTGTGTGCATGCATGCACACATGTGGGCTCTTGTGTGTGGAATTATACATGCCAGACACCCAAAATGCTCACTCTTTACATGCAGAAACTGCTCAACTTTCGGACCAGCGGAGTGGATCTAGCAGAAACCTCAAAAGCAGGAACTGCAGATGCTCCTGTCTGCTGGTGGGAACCCCTGCAGAAGAGCATGGGGGAGGTAGGAGCCTGGAGGAGCTGGCCTGGCATGCCCCAGAGAGGGTCTGGACCTTATCCCAAGAAGGGCTTTCAGTGGGGCAATGGTGGGTCCAGATAGACATTTTGCCAGATGTTCTGGGGGTGGAGACTGGAGGGGTGACAGTGGATTCAGGGGGAGGAAGGACTGGGCTGCTGAGGGAGCCCAAAGAGATGCTGTGACCAGGGTGGGAGGGGCAGGGATGAGGAAGAGTGGACTGACTCACAGGAAACTGCCTGGAAAATGAAGAACAGCTGTCAGTGGAGACTGTCCTGGCTCTACCTGTGCACACATGGGAAACGGAGGAGGAGGGCTGTGGGGTCTGGGCTCAGGCTGTGCTGGATGGATGGAGTTTGAGTTTCCTGGGTGCTGACCCCCAGGGGGAAGCACTGGAAGGGTGCCTGACACAGGAGTCTGGAATTCAGCATAGAGGTCTGGGCCAAGCTCTCAGAAACAGAGACCAGGACAGGAGGGCTGGGTGGAAGGAGAGAGGGGTTTGAAGCCAGATGTTCACTCCAGACCTGTGTTTCCGCTGCCTTGATATACCGTCTGTTTGTCGCATGGGTTCTCCTGGCCTCCTTTTTCTCATCTTTAAAATTTCTCTGGGCCAGGCGCAGTGGCTCACGCCTATAATCTCAGCACTTTGGGAGGCCTAGGTGCGTGGATCACCTGAGGTCGGGAGTTTGAGACCAGCCTGACCAACATGGAGAAACCCAGTCTCTACTAAAGATAGAAAATTAGTTGGGCATGGTGGCACATGCCTGTAATGCCAGCAACTTAGGAGGCTGAGGCAGGAGAATTGCTTGAACCAAGGAGGCAGAGGTTGCAGTGAGCCGAGATCATGCCATTGCACTCCAGCCTGGGCAATAAGAGTGAAACTCTGTTTCAAAAAAAAAAAAAAGAAAGAAAATTTATCTGCAGGCCAAGTTTAGCCCCAAATGTGAAAGTATTCTGCAATTTATAAAGTTCCGAATAAACATAACTGATGAGCTTGGTCCTGGCCCACTGATTTTCCTGACTGTTGTCTGGCCTAGGGACATCATTAGTCTGAGCTAATTGAATGTCATTGATGACCGTGAAAAAGTGTGAATCTTTATTTTCATGCAATATTGAGTGTGTGGCTTCTTGGGTAAATGACAGATTCATTTATCTTTATCCCTGGTCTGTTGGCCACCATTTAGGAAAGCTTGGATGACAGTAGAAGTTCTTAAGTTGAACCATATCCGACGTAGGGCCATGCCCAGAAGAGCATTTGGTAAGAGTGTTTGTCCTCGGTTCCTTCACTTCTGATGGGTCGGAGAGGAACCTCACCATGCCCACTTGTTGGGAGGTGTCCCACTTGTGTAAGATGGAAGATACATGTTTTTCCAAGAAATAGTAGAGCTCCCTCTGGGTTGAAGAGCGACATTCATCTCTACCTCCATCTGCATCATATTATTTTATAAAGTAACCAGCTGTTTTGCTGGAAAATGCTGGTGATACAATGGTGAAAAAAAGTAAGATCTCTGAGAGAAAATGCATTTCGCTTTTAAACAAACTACCTTGTCTTCTTAGCTTGTTTTAGTCATTGTTCTCACTATAAGCAGAACTGTAATGGCTATTATCACTGATTTTGTAGCTTCAGGGAAACAAAATTAACAATTTAGAAATACACTTTTAGGAAAATATAAAAATAAGGCAGAAAGAGGGGATTAAAGATATCTAGGCCAGGTGCAGTGGCTCATGCCTGTAATCCCAGCACTTTGGGAGGCTGAGGCTGGAGGATCACTTGAGCCCAGGAATTTGAGACCAGGTTGGGCAACATGCAGAGGTCCTGTCTCTACTAAATTAAAAGGAAAAAATTAACTGGGTGTGGTGGTATGTGCCTGTCGTCTCAGCTACTCAGGAGGCTTAGGTGGGAGGATTGCTTGAGCCCAGGAGGTCAAGGCTACAATGAACCATGTTTGTTCTACTGCACTCCAGCCTGGGTGACAGGGCAAGTGTCACAGACTAACAAACAAAATGATATCTAATACCCCATCCTTCTTCACTCTAAAGGGCTGACAGTGGGCTAAGACAGGGCCCCTCCACAGGGGACTTCAGATAACAGGAAGTGACGTGAACACAGGCTTTCATAGGCATTGGCACCTCATGTGACAGGCACTGAAATGGGAAGCACAAGGAGGGTACCCTGACCTGGCTGAGGGTTTGGGGGTCCTCCTAGAGGAAGGGCCTTGCAGGATGGAAGGGCAGGAGCACCCAGGGTGCAGGAAGTGGCCTGTGCAGAGGCCTGTAGTGAGAATCCTGCAGAAACAGATCGGGGATTGGCTGAGGTTGAGTTGGGGAGGGGACTGAGGGCAAAGGAACATGGGCACTTTTTGGGGTCATGGAAATGTTCTGTGTCTTGTTTATTACTACTTTTTTTTTTTTTTTGAGATGGAGTTTCGCTCTGTCACCCAGACTGGATTTCAGGGGCATAATCTCGGCTCACTGCAACCTTCACCTCTCGGGTTCAAGTGATTCTCCTGCTTCAGCCTCCTGAGTAGTTGGGATTACAGTTGGTCGCCACCATGCCCGGCTAATTTTTGTATTTTTAGTAGAGACAGGGTTTTACCATGTTGGCCAGGCTGGTCTCAAACTTCTGACCTCAGGTGATCCACTCACCTTGGCCTCCCAAAGTGCTGGGATTACAGGTATGAGCCACCCACCGCACCCAGCCTGTGTCTTGTTTATAGTGTTGATTATATAATGGTATACAGTTGCTAAAACTTACCAAACTCTGCATTTTAAATGAGTGAATTTCACTACACACAAACTATTCCTCAGTAAAGGTAGGGGAAAAGCTTCTTCTGTCTTTGGACTAGAAGTTCAAGTTCCCTGGCTCTAACCTACTGGGAGACTCTGTTAGCATCTTGTCATTTGGTTTATCCCTTTCATAGATAACACGTGTTTCTGTGAGTATTTGTGATTCGGTTTCCTGGTGTCTGCAATGAGGACAACTGCTCTTCCTAGTAGAAGTATGATGAGGAGACTCTCCATAGTTGAAAGCTCTTGTTAAGTAAATAGCTCTATACCTCTGTATCCTCTCAGCGAAAAACACCATCCAACCCGGTGCTTGAGAGAATTCGTACTGCTGCTTCCAGTCAATCACCACCAACCTGGACAAACCATAACCTCCATACCCATTAGGAATGTTACTTCACAAAATCAACAAATTAATTAACGCTTACAGAGAACAACCGTATGAAGGGATGTGAAGACACTGATTCAGTCAAACCGAATGTGTCGCACTTGACCACCTGTGAGGCATCTGTGCTGCCCCAGGAGCCAACGCATGTTCAGTGAATCCACGGGAACAAAGGAACATTTGTCCCTTGCCAGCCTGAACGCTGTGCCAGCAATTTGATTTCCCAAGTCTCATTTACCCAGAGTATTAAACCCAGATTGAGAAATCTGAG
Organism: Sapajus apella; assembly: GCF_009761245.1. Classification (NCBI taxonomy): domain Eukaryota; kingdom Metazoa; phylum Chordata; class Mammalia; order Primates; family Cebidae; genus Sapajus; species Sapajus apella. Next base: position 1,716,146 of record NW_022436978.1, read on the forward strand.
AGTTACTTTTTTAAAAGAGGCTTTCGGCTTACACTGAGCATTCTTGTGACTCTTGGCTAGGGTGGTTCAGCGCACACCAGCTGACTGTGTGCACTGCTCATGTACTTTTTGCCTATCCAGCACCTCCTGAAAGCAAGTATTTCACGATTATTTTTCACATTTCCAAAAGTATGTTTAACCACCTTTTACATTGTTATTTAGGATTGGGGCTTCAAATAGAACAGAAGGGTTCCAGGTCCTGGTGAGCTGGAGGAAACACACCCTAACCTGTCCCTCCAAAGAATGCAGTCTGGAGAGAATGCATGGCGCAGCTGTTTGAGGACCCTGAAAAGTAAACAGCAGCAAGTACACTGGGGGGAAATCCCCATAATTCTAATTACCATTGAACAGCATTAAATTTTCTATTTTTACTCTGGTGTCCCCAGTTAAGACTCAAGGCAACCCAGAAGTGGGAACAAGAATAGAAAGAGCTTTGAGAGGTCCTCTGGTTTTAGGGAGAAAGGGAATTGGAGCTCTCACACATTGCTGGCAGGACTGCAGAATGGTATAGGGATTATTGTGAAGAACAGTTTGGCAGTGTTTTTTTTCTTTCTTTTTTTTTTTTTTTTTTTGAGAAGAAGTTTCCCTTTTATTGCCCAGGCTGGAGAGTAATGGCTTGCAATGGCGTGATCTTGGCTCATTGCAACCTCTGCCTCCTGGGTTCAAGTGATTATCCTGCCTCAGCCTCCTGAGTAGCTGAGATTACACGCACCCGACACCACACCCCGCTAATTGTTTATATTTTTAGTAGAGAGAGAGTTTCGCCAGGTTGGCCAGGCTGATCTCGAACTCCTGACCTTCAGGTGATCCACTCACCTCGGCCTCCCAAAGTGCTGGGATTATAGGCGTGAGCCACTACACCTGGTCTGCTGTAGTGTCTTATAAAGTTAAACATACACTTACTGTATGACCCAGCAATTCCACTTGTAGGTATTTAGACTAGAGAAATGTAAACTTGTGTTCAAGCAAAAACTTGCACACCTGTACACAGCTCTGTTGGTGATTGCCAAAAATAAACAACTAATAGTTCTTTAATGGGTGAATGGATAAAAATATGTCAAACATTCATACAACGGAATATGGTATAGCAGTAAAAAGGAACAAGCTATTTGATACATGCAATGACTTGGATGAATCTCAAAGGCATTGTGCTCAGTAGCACAAGACAATCTTAAAAGGGTATATATTTTTTACTTACTTTCCCTTTTTTTTTTTTTTTAACCTAGACAAGGTCTCACTCTGCTGCCCACTCTGGAGTGCAGGTGCATGATCATGGCTCACTGCAGGCTTGACCTCCTCCAGGTCAGGTGATCCTCCCATCTCAGCTCCCTGAGTAGCTGGAATTATAGGTGTGCACCACCACACCTGGCTAATTTTTGTATTTTTTGTAGAGACGGTCTCGCCATGTTGCCCTGGCTGGTTGGTATATATTTTCTGTGATCCCATTTATATGGTCTTCTTGAAAAGACAAAACTATCATGACTGGCTGTGATGAGAAGCCGGGGAGGGTATGCCCACAGAGGCATAGCATGAAGGAACTGGGGGACCCGATGGAATTGTTCTGCATTCTTCATGGTGGTGGTACATGAAGCTGTATGTATGTTAAGATTCATAGAACTCAGTACACACAAAAGAATCATTTTTTACTGTGTATTAATTTAAAAATAAAAACTTTAAAAACAGAACAGAAAGGCCAGGTGCGGTGGCTCACAGCTATACTCCCAGCACTTTGGGAGGCTGAGGCGGGCAGATCACCTGAGGTTGGGAGTTCGAGACCAGCCAGACCAACATGGAGAAACTCTGTCTCTACTAAAAATACAAAATTATCTGGGCGTGGTGGCACATGCCTATAATCCCAACTACTCAGGAGGCTGAGGCAGGAGAATCACTTGAACCCAGGAAGCAGAGGTTGTGGTGAGCTGAGATCATGCCATTGCACTCCAGCCTGGGCAACAAGAGCGAAACTTCGTCTGAAAAAACAAACAAACAAAAAAACAGAACAGAAAATGCTTTTGGTAAGAATGCGTTTTGACTCTGCTGATTTGGTAAGATTCAGGCATGGAAAAGTCTCAAGGATTATTTACTGTCACTGAGACTCCAGTGAGCCCATGAACCAGCGGCACCAGCATCACCACGGAGTTGGTACAAGTGCAGAATTTACCAAGCCCCAAATCGGAATCAAGTCCCACATTTTCATCTCACCCCCAGATGACTCCTGTGCATAGTACAGTTTAAGCAGCTCTCAGAAGGCTGAGGCTAAGGCATAGCCTCTTCAGTGAGTCTCCCGAGAAGCCCACTGTCGAGCATCTCTCTTTGGACATTGCTTGAGGGTGTTCGTTTCTTTGTGGTGTTGGCATTTCACCGTCCATATGTACTGTTTTTCTCAGAGCCTACTTAAGAGAACACTGGCATTGATTTCTGGCTTTCTCACAGTTTAACTTGTTTTGACTGCATCATTTAATTATATAAATTAGGTATGGAAAAGCCCTATTAGGATTTGTGAGTCATTTCCAAGCGTACACAAGGAGGTTCAGAGGGAAAGGCGAATCCCAGCCACTGAGAAAGACAGGTTCACAGGCTTACAAGGAGCATCCACTTCCCTCCCCGCCGAAGAGTGGGATGAACCTCCACCAGGTTCCCACCCACGTCGAATTCAATGTCCTTTACCTTTGAGATGAATCTGCTGCTGCCTTGATGTGTTGTAAAGGAAGGCAAGTATTGTAACTCCTGTTTCCTCAGCTCTGGGGCTCTCAGAGGCCAAGACCTGGTCCTGAAACCTCAGAGTCTTAATCTTTTATATATAGAGCAGAGGAGTTACAGAAATGCCTTACCCTGACAAGGTTATACACACCAAATTAGTAGCAGAATCATGGATATCTTATTCCAGGGACAAAGCGTAAAACAGTCCCCATCGCCTGCTCCCTCTACCCACCCCGGGGGCAGGTCAGCTTCTGCTCTGGCAGGTTCTACAGAGGCCATGACTTGGCTGGAAGTAAAGCTAATGTTTAGAACATGCCCTGGATCATCTATGAACATGAGTCCTGGGTGCATCAGGCCAGGCTGCCCTCCACGGCTCAGGGGCTAAAGAAACTGGGATGGGGTGACAAGTCACACTTCGGGGTCACCTTACAGGATGACTTAGAGAGGCGTGTGGTTCTTTGGAGCTGCTAATCCAAAGATAGAGCTGGTCGGTGACATTTCACAATATGCTCAGTCCTCCCCCCAGTGGGGGCAGGAATAGTGACTGTTTTTCAGTAAAAGGCATCAAACCAAAAAGTGAACCAAACTTTCACTTCTTAGTTGAAGATGCCCTTTAGGCCTTTTAAGAGCATGGTGTGTTCTTGCGTGAAACTTCTGGGGTGGTCCCTTGTCTGGAAACAGATCCAGTTCAGGTCATCATCACACCCTGCTTTGCCACCAATAAGCCTGCTTCTGACTTAGGTTACTGCAGTCGCAATGTTGATACTAAGGACAACACTGATCTCACTGAAATATATTTAAAGGCAACAAAAATGCCCATTTTGTGTTTTGTGTTTTTCTGCTGAAAAATATCGTACATAAGCAGACAGAATAGGATACAAATGTAAAATTTAAATATTTCTACTGTAAGTTTACGTACCCATTTCCTCTTTAAAAAATTCACAGTGAAACTGAATATTTAATAGGTAGAAGATCATCTTGAAGGATTGGGCTGTTTTATCTTTGTTTATTCAATGACATGCTAAATACTGGGAAAGTCTTTTTAGCTACATTAGATTCCTTAAACTTTACTGAAGCCATTAGCAAGTCCTCTGAGAAAAAGCTTATAAAATTAAGCTTAAGTGCTGCTACTCCTCATGGGCTCACAAGTGATCTGAAAAAAAAAAACCCTAATCCACTAGCAGGAATTTCGTAGCCTCCGTTATTTATTTACTTCAAAGCACAAACATTTATAATTTTCTCAGTTCAGCTGAATTTTGAGTTGACAACTTTGTGAATTTCCAAATTTCCATTCTGTTTATAATTTATTTAATGGACATAGATTCCTACAAGGTCTTCTCATTCAGACCAAAGCCAAGTATCTTATTTGGAGATAGGGTATGTCTTTAATGCATGTTACCAACAGACTTTCTCTGAGAAGTTTAAGAAGACTCCAGAGACAGAAGAAAATTTCTCTGTGGGGGCGGGTGTGGGGCTGTGGCTGATTCTGTGTCTCCGTAGCCAAAGTTGCTCACTTGGACCTGATCCTGAGGTGCTCTCTCACCTTTCGGGATTCACAGTCACACGGGGATGGAGGGAGAGATGTTTAGCGCTAGGTCCTTCCTGCTCTGACACCAGCGTTGGAAACATTTTAAATTGTACTTAAAAACCTCACGGCGTGGGAGGGGTCTGGGTGATAATAGGGCACAACCATTTCCCAATTTAGCAAGCTTCCATCTGTGTGTGTGTGTGGGCGCGCATGTGCGTGCGCGTGCATATTTTTAATTTTTGCAAAGTTTTTTATTTGTTACTTTATGGCTTGATTTCAAATAGTTCTGATTAGCTCAAGCTGTTTACCCCACTGGAAACCAAACTTCTACCCAGTGACAGGGGTCCCACTAGAGGAGGGAGTTGCAATAAACAAAGGGAATAGGCCCCTGCTTCCGCAGCTAGTCTGGCAGCGTCAAGGTTCCTTCCCTGACGCCCAGACCCACGTGGAACAGGAGCCCCTTCCTGGCATGCTTCCTGGGCAGGGGGTGTGGTTGCCTTTACTAGTACTCACAGGCATTTCTGGCTCCCCTCCCTCTTCTGGACACAAAGGGGATTGTTTTACCAGACTTCCTGCAGAGCCTTGGGACGGGCTCGAGCAAAGGCCAAGAAAGGAGGCAACTTGTGCCCCAGTGTGAGATTTTCCATGCTTGCTCCTCCTACTGCTGTGAACCCAAAGCCTGAGGCTGAGGTGGAGATGCTGGAAGACTGCATAAGCCTGGGACTGAGTAAGACCTTGGATGGTCCTGAAAAGTTGGCTACAAGTTTTGGGAACAAAAAATAAACTGTCACAGTTGTATATTTCAGAAAACTTGGTGTTACCTATTATGGCATCATAAACCAGCTTTTCTGACTGATACACATGTATATCAAATATAATTGTCAAAAACTAAGCATCCTCTGGCAGAACCTTTGTAAGATTTGTATTGTTGCCATGGCGAAACCCTGTCTCTACTAAAATACAAAACTTAGCTGGGCATTGTGGCAGGTGCCTGTAATCTCAGCTACTCAGGAGGTTGAGGCAGGAGAATCACTTGAACCCGGGAGGTGGAGGTTGCAGTGAGCTGAGATCACGCCATTGCACCCCAGCCTGGGCGACAGAGTGAGACTCTGTCTCAAAAAAAAAAAAACAGAATAAATGAATAAATAAGATTTGTATTGTTGCTTAGTCTTAAAATTGACTGCTGTTTTGCCAGTTGATTAGGGAGTATCAAAGGAGAAGGGTGCTTTTTGTGGAGGGAGGAGGATATGGTTACTGCCCACGAGCCGCCGTCCACTTCTTTCCTGTGACTCAGCCTCAGTTTTGCTTGGGTAACCCACCCCTCTTCACACAGCCACATGCTTCACTGAGCCAGTCATGATAGTCCATGGGCTGGTGACACAACTCTAACTAAGGCGCTGGTTAAGATTTCCCTTTCTTAAAAAACACATGTTGGGAGCAGTCTTCCTTCTCCCTCGGATTTTGTTGTGTGGAAATAGTGCAGTGATGTTGGGACTACAGTGGAAGCTAAACCGTCGCTAAAACTGGCAGAGCAGAGAGACAAAAATGCCACGTTAGTGATGATCTTGCTGAGTGACTGAACTCACCTGCCACCAAGGCTCCCAACCTTGGACACGGCTGGTAAGTACGAAAATAAACTTCCTTTATGGTTTAAGTCAGTTGAGATGTTCTTTTACAGTAGGTCCTTGAACAACTCGGGTTTGGACTGTGCAGGTCCACCTACACATGGATTTTCTTCCACCTCTGCCACCCCTGAGACGGCAAAGCCGACCATTTCCTCCTTTCCCTCCTCCTCCTCAGCCTACTCAACATGAAGGCCACGAGGGTGAAGACCTCCATGATGATCCACTTCCACTTAATAAATAGCAAATATGTATACTTTTATTGTGTTTAGTTAATTTTTTAAAAATTATTTATTTTTATAGAGACATTTTATTTTATAAGGATTTAAAAAAAATTCTCATTCTATTGTCCAGGCTGGAGGGCAGTGCCGTGAACACGGCTGACTGCAGCCTTGAACACCTGGGCTCAAACAATCCTCCTGTCTCAGCCTGTTGAGGAGCTGGAACAACAGGTATGTGCCACCATGCCCAGCTACTTTTTGTATTCTTTGTAGAGACAGGGTCTTGCTATGCTGGCCAGGCTGGTTTCGAACTCCTGGCCTCATGTGATCTTCCCATGCTGGCCTTCTAAAGTGTTGGGATTATAGGCATGAGCCACCGTGCCCTGCCAATAAATACATTTTATCTTATTTATGATTTTCTTAATAACATTTTTTCTCTATTTTATTGTAAGCGTATAGTACATAATCCACATAACATACAAAATATGTGCTAACATACTGTTCATGTTACCGGTTAGGCTTTGGGCCAGCAGTAGACTTTTAGTAGTTGAGTTTTGGGGGAGTCAAAGGTTACGGGCAGATTTCGACTGCATGGGACATCAGCACCCCTAACGCCTGCATTGTTGAATGTCAAGTGTACAATCTCTCTTCCTGGGGTAGAATTTATTCTTTGTCCTTTTCTCTGCTTTCTGGACTTTTTTTTCTTCTTTTGCTAGTAAAGTATCCATAGAGACTTAATCAAATAGGCATATTGAAGAGGGCATAAACTTTGTCCTGTGACTCGTGGGCCTATGCTAGTTAATTGGTTTTGCCAAGATGCGGATTCTTCATTGTAAAATAGGAATGATAAAACTTGTAGAGAGATATAATAATATCAAGCAGTTGTTTTTATTAGTATTATAAATAACAACTAATGTTTACGAACTCTTTCTAGGTGTCTGGCACTGTTCTAAACTGCACACACACACACACACACACACATCACACACACAGCATAGTCATATGATATGAGTATATTATCATCCTCACTTCATAGATAAGAAAACTGAAACACAAATGGGTAGGCAATGTTTCTTTTTTTTTTTTTTTTTTTTTTGAGATGGAGTTTCGCTCTTGTTACCCAGGCTGGAGTGCAATGGCGCGATCTCGGCTCACCGCAACCTCCGCCTCCTGGGTTCAGGCAATTCTCCTGCCTCAGCCTCCTGAGTAGCTGGGACTACAGGCACGCGCCACCATGCCCAGCTAATTTTTTGTAGTTTTAGTAGAGACGGGGTTTCACCATGTTGACCGGGATGGTCTTGATCTCTTGACCTTGTGATCCACCCGCCTCGGCCTCCCAAAGTGCTGGGATTACAGGCTTGAGCCACCGCGCCCGGCCTGGGTAGGCAATGTTTCTAAGATTTTGTTAATAGTGACAGACTGGCCTTTGGATCCAGTTGCCTGGATCCTAATTCAAAGTCCTAATTCAATGTGAGCTCCAGCACTTAGAGTTGATCTGTGCTTAAAGGCTACAACCAGACTCTTGGGTGTCTTTGTCCTGTTCTTCCACCATTTGTTCCCACTGCTAAGATACGTGAAGAAGGGGGTCACATAAAAAGTTTTGGGAGTTGCTATAGTTTGGATGATTGTTCCCTCCAAACCTCATGTTGAAATGTGACCCTCAGTGTTGGAGGTAGGGTCTAATGGGAGGTGTTTGTGGATTAGAGACAGATCCCTCATGAATAGATTAATGCCCTCTCTCCAAGGTGAGTGAGTTTTCACTCTATAAGTTTCCGCAAGAGCTGGTTGTTAAAAAGGGCCTGATTACCCCTCGCCCTGCCTCTTGCTTTCTCTCTTGCTATGTGATCTCTGCACACACCAGCTCCCTTCCGCCATGAGAAGCAGCCAGAGGCCCTTACCCAATGCTGTACAACCTGCAAAATCATGAGCCAAATAAACCTCTCTTCTTTAGAAACAAACCAACCTCAGATACTCTTCAATAGCAACACACAATTAGACAAGATAAGGGAAGATGACAGTATGCAGGATAGACTCCCCTCAGGACATCTCTTGGGAGCAGAGTCACCAGGGGCATAGCAGGGGAGCGCGCACGGGCTTTGTCTTAGACGTGCTTTTGTTTGTTTGTTTGTTTTCAACTTCATATTTTGAAACAACTATAGACTGAATTACATGCCTGTAATGCCACAGCTGTAAATGGCAAAACAAGGACTCAAATCTGTCTGATCTCAAAGCATGCAGGTGCTCTTGAAGCTGTTATGCTTGCATCTTGTTGAAATCGATCCATATGTTGGCCAGGCGTGGTGGCTCACACCTGTAATCCCAGCACTTTGGGAGGCTAAGGCAGACGAATCACCTGAGGTCAGGAGTTCGAGACCAGCCTGACCAACATGGAGAAACCCTGTCTCTACTAAAAATACAAAATTAGGTGGGTGTTGTGGTGCATGCCTATAATCCCAGCTACTTGGGAGACCAAGGTAAGAGAATCGCTTGAACCCGTGAAATGGAGATTGTGGTGGGCTAAGGTCATGCCATTGCACTCCAGCCTGGGCAACAAGAGTGAAACTCTATCTTAAAAAAAAAAAAAGAAAAGAAAAGAAATTGATCATATGCTAAAAACACTAAATATCAATGGTAAATATCCATATAAAACCTTATTAACATTGTGTAATTTGAACCAGGCTTGACAAAAACATGTTGGTATGTCTAGTTATAACTTAGCAGGGAGGAGGTAGGAAATTCAAAGTTAAAACTTTGATACTTAAATAGAAATTAACTATTAGCCAATATGGTTAATTAAAAACAGATGACCAAGCAAACGGCCAGCTAAACTGGGCTTTGCTAATAGAAAGTGAAGGAGTCTACAACTTGGAGTATACAAGTGTAGGTTCTGGAATCCAATTTACTGCATTGCAACTCTTGACAGTTCATCACTCACTGTGCAATGCAGAGCAAGGGCTTCACCTCTGCTACGATGTGGCCCAGGACTGACTGGAAAGCAAGAAATCCTCATGAATGTACAGCCCAAAAGACCACATCACCAAGTACAGACAATAAGAAGATGCACATAATCAAGATGACAAAGGTATGGTAACATTTCCACCCAGCGTTTTGAGGACAGACCTAGCTACAAATATTCCAACTTCTTATCCCTGAAGGATCTACTACTTGAAGATCATGTTATCTTTTTTTCTCGGTTTGTAAAAGATGGTCACTGTAAGTAAAGAAATCTCTGGGCTGAGCAAGGTGGCTCACAGCTGTAATCCCAGCAGTTTGGGAGGCCGAGGTGGGCAGATCACCTGAGGTCAGGTGTTCAAGACCAGCCTGGCCAACATGGTGAAACACAGGCTCTACTAAAAATACAAAAATTAGCTGGGTGTGGTGGCAGACACATGTAATCCCAGGAGACTGAGGCAGGAGAATCTTTTGAACCTAGGAGGTGGAGGTTTTAGTGAGCCAAGATTGCCTCACTGCACTCCAGCCTGGGTGACAGAGAGATATATATTTATGGAAGGCTAGGCCAGATTTAAGGGAAGTCAGGAAATAGCATCAGTGACCGACCAAAGGGCTGTGTCCCCTATTCTGCCATATCTGGATGGCTTTCACTTGGGCCAGTCTGGGCCCCCTTCACCAAGACCATGGTGGGGGGGACTGTTAAATAGGAAGCAGCTGAGCATCTGTGTCTCCCTCCATCCCTCAGCAAGCCCCTTACCAGGCCTGGCTCCTAATGGAGAGGGCAAGAGTCTGAGTCATGATGGTGAGTCTGCAATGATAAACATGTAATACAGACTTTGTAGAACACTTTAGTTTAAAAAGTGCTTTCGATGACATTATCTAATTTTATCAGATATCAATTTTTAAAAAGTCCTAAGAAATGCAACAAATATAACAAAAGACATAGACGGGCACGGGAAGGCCCCAAAATGATACTGCTCCTGTTGATGCGGGGGTGATCAGAGAAGAGGAGGCCTGCAGGGAACAGGTCCATGCATGCTGGGCCACCTGGGTAGGGCACTGGCCTTGACAGAGGGCTCCGGCAGGTTGCCGACCCACATGCCCCACTACCCCTGCCCGCCACAGACCCCCAGCAGTGCCAGGAACTGGAGCTCCTCTGAGAAGCATCCTCTGCAAACTCTGACAAAAGCCTCTCTCTGAGGCTTTGAGTGCCTTCGAGTGTCCCGGGAAGACTGGACCACTTTGTGATGCAGAAATCTGTGAGAAATTGGAAGCCTGTGCCACTGGTGATTTATCTTCAAGGACCTCATTTAAAATGATGCATGGCAATGGATACGAGTTGCGAAATTGACATGGCCTGGGCTTGTGTCTCACTTGGCCTGACATTTTCCAACCCCTTTATAAATCTGATCCGTATTCCATTACTTTCAGATAAACAGTTCCTGCCTGGCTGTTGAGGTGGATACTAGTTAGTAAGCTGCCCCGGATCACAGTAGCATTTTCACGGGAGTCTTCCATGTCATTCTCTAAAGAAAACATGAGAACAGGGACAGATTCTCCAGCAGTACTGTTGGGCAGATTATTTTGAGCAAGGGACCCTTTGGGGTCTTTCCAGATGCTCAGAATGAGGCTGCTGAGCCCAGTCATGTCTGCCTGGGCACGTCCTTAGGCTTCAAGGCATACAGCTCAGAGAGGGTGGAGGTGGACCACAGAGCAGCTCTCTGGCCAGCTGCAAGGTGGGCTTCACGGAGAAGGGAACAGAATGGAACCCCCTCCACTCTGCAGCCCAGGGGTGGGTGAACAAACACGTGTTCAGGTCACAGTTCGGGCTGACATCCTGGGTCTGGAGTGCAGCCTGTGATCTGTGAGTGACCACGGCACCAGCCAGAGCAGCTGCTGGACAACGGGGGATGCCAGCAGTTGGACTTGAGGGCTTTCAGGACCTCCACGTTCATGCAGGACCGGTTCTTTCCAGGCTCCTCCCAGCTGCTCTACTAGGCTCTCATTTCTCTTCTGTCAGTTAAGGCCTTTTATGTTATCTCCTGATGAACAAAGTGTCATTGGGGGACAGCCTAGGGGACCGGGAGAGTCCAGGGGCCGAGTTAAGACAGGTTTTGGTGGGGTTGTGGTCTTGGCCTTGGAAACTCTTATCATTCTCAGTCCTCCAATCATTCTAGATTCATCTGTGAAAGGAGGGAATGTTAGGCCATCTCCACACATTTAACACACAATGATTTCTGAGAGGGTTCTTAAGCTGAGGTCCATGGACCATGGATGGGTTTCAAGGGACCCATGAACCCTCTGAGCCTGCACGTGCTCATCTCTGTATGTTCATATCTGCACAGGGCTTGGTGACAATGATACTGACAGAGCATTCTAGGGAGTTACCATTCTCATTCTTCAAATGAATGAGCTCACATCCAGTCCTCACCTCAGCCCTCAGGGGCACAGAGAGGGTAAGTGATTTGCCCGAGGTCACACAGTGGGTATTTGGGCTCTGCAGCCCAAGCTTTTGACCACTTTACTACCTGTGAGTAAGCAATGATCTTTCCATTTTTTTTCCTGTATCTGAAAAAATATTTCTCTTTTCACCTGAGGAGATGCTATCAAGGTGTTTTAAGGTTAAATTCCACTTGCAATTTAAATCACCAGTGCTGACTTAATCACTAATAATTAAGTGACTAAGGCGTGCAACATATCAGTGTGATGAAGCATAATGGAACCTACAAGAGACTAAAGGTCCGTGAGGGGATTCAGTGAGGGCTCACAGAGCGGACCTTCCCCCATGGCAGGAGCAGGGGTCCAGGAGGTAGGAAAAGTAGGAGAGGCATGCGGGAGCCTCTGTGTTTCACTCTCCCAGATGAGGATGCTTTTATTATACCTGTACCAAGGTGGGAATTACATTTAAAAAAATTTTCCATAGGTTATTGGGGTACAGGTTATTTGGTTACATGAGTAAGTTCTTTAGTGGTGATTTGTGAGATTTTGGTGCGTCCATCACCTGAGCAGTATACACCACACCCTGCTAGTAGTCTTTGATCCCTCATCCCCCGCTTCCTTCTCCCCAACTCCCCAGAGTCCATTGTATCATTCTTATGCCTTTGCATCTTCATAGCTTAGCTCCCACATATCAGTGAGAACATACGATATTTGATTTTCCATTCCTGAGTTACTTCACTTGGATTAATAGTCTTCAGTCTCATCCAGGTTACTCCGTTAATTCATTCCTTTTTATGTCTGAGTAATATTCCATCATATATAGTTATATCTCACAGTTTCTTTATCCGGTCATTGATGGGCAATTGCAAATTGTGCTGCTACAAACATACATGTGCAAGTATCTTTTTCGTATAATGACTTATTTTCCTCTGGGTAGATATCCAGTAGTGGGATTGCTGGATCTTGGTTATTTCCTTTCTTCTACTGGGTTTGGGTTTGGTTTGTTCTTGTTTCTCTAGTTCCTTGTGGTGTGACCTTAGATGTCAGCTGGAGCTTTTTCAGTCTTTTGATGTAGGCATTTAGGGCTATGAACTTTCCTCTTACCACAGCCTTTGGTGTATCCCAGAGGTTTTGATAGGTTGTGTCATTATTGTTGTTCAGTTCAAAGAATTTTTAAATTTCCATCTTGCTTTCCTTTTTGACCAAAGATCATTCGGGAGCAGGTTATTTAATTTCCTTGTATTTGCATGGTTTTGAAGTTTCCTTTTGGAGTTGATTTCCAGTTTTATTCCACTGTGGTCTGAGACAGTGCTTAATATAATTTCAATTTTCTTATATTTATTGAGGCTCATTTTGTGGCCTGTCATATGGTCTATCTCAGAGAAAGTTCCATGTACTGTTGAATAGAGTGTATATCTGAAGTTGTTGGATGAAGTGTTCCGTATTAAGTCCATTTGTTCCAAGGTATAGTTTAAATCCATTGTTTCTTTGTTGACTTTCTGTCTTGATGTCCTGTCTAGTGCTGTTAGTGGAGTATTGAAGTCCCCCACTATTACTGTGTTGCTGTCTACCTCATTTCTTAGGTCTATTAGTAATTATTTTATAAATTTGGGATCTTCAGTGTTAGGCACATACATGTTTAGGATTGTGATATTTTCTTGTTGGACAAGGCCTTTTACCATTATACAATGCCTTCTTTGTTTTAACTGCTGTTGCTTTAAAGTTTGTTTTGTCTGATATAAGAATAACTCCCCTGCTCACTTTTGGTATCCATTTACAGGTATTGATCGACTTACGAACTATGCAACTTACGACCATTCGACTTTATGACCACAATCGCTAGCCACGACTGCTCCGGGTCTGGCAGTGCAAACTTGCCCAGCTGGGCATACGACAGTGCAGACCAGCTTCCGGCAGCACTACCATCTCCACGTACATATAGCCTACTCAACTTACGACCAAATTGTGTTATGATTGGTCTGTTGGAACCAATCGTGGTCGTAAGTCGAGCACTAGCTGTACATGAAATGCCATTTTCCACTCCTTTACCTTAAGTTTATGTGAGTCTTTATGTGTTAGGTGAGTCTCCTGAAGGCCACAGTTGGTGGGTGAGTTCTTATCCATTCTGACATGCTGTATCTTTTAAGTGGAGTATTTAGGCCATTTACATTGAATATTAGTATTGAGATGTGAGGTACCATTCCATTCATCCTGCTATTTGTTGCCTGTGTGCCTTGGTTTATTTTTTAAATTTTTTTGTTTTTGCTTTCTAAATTGTTTATTTGTTTTATAGGTCCTGTGTGATTTATGCTTTATAGAGGTTCTGTTCTGATGTGTTTCCAAGATTTGTTTCAAGATTTAGAGCTCTTTTTAGCAGCTCTTGTAGTGGCAAATTCTCTCAGCATTTGTTTGTCTGGAAAAGACTGTATCTTTCCTTCATATATGATGCTTAGTTTTGCCGGATACAAAATTCTTGGCCGATAATTGTTTTGTTTGAAGAGGCTGAAGAAAGGGCCCCAATCTTTTCTAGCTTGCAGGGTTTCTGCTGAGAAATCTTCTGTTAATCTGATAGGTTTTCCTTTATAGGTTAGCTGGTACTTCTGTCTCACAGCTCTGAAGATTCTTTCCTTTGTTTTAATTTTAGATAACCTGATGACAATGTGCCGAAGCATTGATTTTTTTGTGATGAATTTCCCAGATGTTCTTTGTGCTTCTTGTATTTGGATGTCCAGGTCTCTGGCAAGGCTGGGGAAGTTTTCCTCGACTACTTCCCTGAATATGTTTTCCAAACTTTTAGATTTCTCTTCTTCCTCAGGAATACCAATTATTCTTAGGTTTGGTCATTTAATATAATCTTGGACTTCTTGGAGGCTTTGTTCATATTTTCTTATTCTTTTTTCTTGGTCTTTGTTGGCTTGGGTTAATTTGAAGACCTTGTCTTTGAGCTCTGAATTTCTTTCTTCTACTTGTTCAGTTCTGCAGCTGAGACTTTCCAGAACATTTTGCATTTCTGTAAGTGTGTCCAGTGTTTCCTGAAGTTTTCATTCTTTATATCTTTATGCTATCTATCTCCTTGAGTATTTCTCCCTTCGCTTCATCCTTTTTGGATTTTCTTGCATTGGGCTTCACCTTTCTCTGGTGCCTCCCTGAGTAGCTTGATAACTAACATTCTGAATTCTTTTTCAGGTAAATCATGGATTTCTTCTTGGTTTGGATCCATTGCTGGTGAGCTAGTGTTATTTTTTAGGGGTGTTAAAGAACCTGCTTTGTCTATTACCAGAGTTGGTTTTCTGGTTCCTTCTTATTTGGGTTGGTCCTGTCAGAGGGAAGGTCTAGGGCTGAAGGCTGTTGTTCAGATCCTTTTGTCCCACGGGGTGTTTCCCTTGATGTCTTCCTGTGGTACTCTCCCCCTTTTCCTATGGACTTGGCTTTCTGAGAGCCGAGCTGCAGTGATTGTTATCTCTCTTCTGGGTCTAGCCACCCAACGAGTCTACCAGGCTCTGGGCTGGTACTGGGGGTTGTCTGCACTGAGTCCTGTGATGTGAACCCTCTATGGGTCTCTCAGCCATGGATACCAGCACTGTATTTGGGGTGTCTCCCAGGTCCTGCAGGAGCAGTCCACTTCCTTGAGAGGGTCTATGGGTCCTCTCGGGATTCCCTGGTTGTTTTTACACTCGTTCTGGAGCTAAAACTCAGTGTGAGCCTCCACATGCTGCCCCGAGTTGGAGCTGTGATCTCAGCATTACACTTTAAAGCTCACAATCACTTCATAAGGCCTGTTGACATCCATGCCAGCTTTTAAAATGTGGGCTTTGTCTTTGCTGTGCTCATTGACCAGCCTGTGAGGTTGTCAGCCCTGGGAAGCCCAGGATGCTTTCCCATTGTGTGTTGTGGGCCTCTAATATTTAATTAGGGGGTTCGTATCTGTTCCTGACTTCTCAGCCACACTCACCAGGTTGGTGAAGCTTCCTCCACCTTCAGCTCTTCTCATGCACTGTTCTTCCTTCCTCTATCTGGTCCTTAGGTGCTCAGTAGGGCTGACCCTCAGCTCTTTCCTTTCCTTAGCAGAGTCATAGAGAGCTCATCCCTGAGCCGCCCAGCCCTGCCCTTGGCTCCAGTGCTGCCTTCCCCAGGGCCTCCCCTCCATTTCTTCCTCCTGTTGGCAGTCTCTTATTATTTTTAATGAAGGAGTGCACATGCAGAGTTTACAAAATCTGTACAGTTGACTACTCTCCAATGTTGGTAGAATCAATGTAGAGCCAACTGGTTTTGTCAGCTGTAGAATTTTTTTATTTTATTTTATTTTTTGAGACAGAGTCTCACTCTGTTGCCCAGGCTGGAGTGCAGTGGCACAATCTCGGCTCGCTGCAACCTCCGCCTCCCAGGTTCAAGTGAGTCTCCTGCCTCAGCTTCCTAAGTAGCTGGGACTATAGGAGTGCACCACCATGCCCAGCTAATTTTTGCATTTTTTTTTTTTTTTTAGTAGAGATGGGATTTCACCATATTGGCCAGGCTGGTCTCAAACTCTTGACCTCGTGACCTGCCTGCTTTGGCCTCCCAAAGTGCTGGGATTACAGGCGTGAGCCACTGCACCCGGCCACCTGTAGAAATTTTTAAAATGAAGCTTTTACAAAACAATAGATCTAAGCTGAAACAGTGAGCTGACAGGCAACTGCATTCTTCCTGTTTGCTCATACAAGGCACCTGGAAACTCCCTACTGGCTGGTAGAATTTGGAGTGACCGTGCCCCTGCTGCACCCATGCTCTGGGGGAACTACAGATGGGAGACGTTCTGCCGGGAAGTGTGAATAGTCAGACTCCCTGGGTTCTCCCCACACAACCTTTTTTTCTTGTTTTGTTTTTTGGTTGTTTTAAGACTTTGCTGAGGCCAGAAAGGGAGCCCTACAAGAGAATGTTGACAAATAAATGGAAATAGTGCATGGCTCTTGATTAACGTCTAAGCGAAGAAAGAAGCAGTTAGGCCGGGCGCGGTGGCTCAAGCCTGTAATCCCAGCACTTTGGGAGGCTGAGGCGGGTGGATCACGAGGTCAAGAGATTGAGACCATCCTGGTCAACATGGTGAAACCCAGTCTCTACTAAAAATACAAAAAATTAGCTGGGCATGGTGGTGCATGCCTGTAATCCCAGCTACTCAGGAGGCTGAGGCAGGAGAATTGCCTGAACCCGGGAGGCGGAGGTTGCGGTGAGCCGAGATCGCGCCATTGCACTCCAGCCTGGGTAACATGAGTGAAACTCCGTCTCAAAAAAAAAAAAAAAAGAAAGAAGCAGTTAAACATTACCTGTTGCATGATTATTGCAACAGCTAAGTTCTGAGGTGACCTGTGAAATGACACATAATTTCATAAAATAATACACAGTTGATCCTTGAACAACGTATGTTTGTACTGCATGAATCCACTTATACATGAATTTTCTTGCATCTCCGCTACCCCCTCAGACAGCAAGGCCAACCCCTCCTCTTCCTTCTCCTCCTTGACCTATTCAACATGAACACGATGAGTTTGAAGGCCTTTATGATGGCCCACCTCCACTATATGAATAGTAAACGTATTTTCTCTTCCTTATGATTTTCTTAATAATCTTTTATTTTCTGTAGTTTATTGTAAGAATACAACATATTAGTACATGTAGCATACAAAATATGTGTTAATTGACTGTTTATGTTATTGGTAAGGCTTCTGGTCAACAGTAGGCTATTAGTAATTAAGTTTTGGGGGAATCCAAAGTCATACATGGACTTTCAACTAAGCAAGGGGTCAGTTCCCCTAACCCCTGTGTTGCTCAGGAGTCAGCTATGAGTTTGAGAGATAATTGTCGAGCACAGAAGTTGTGATCAGAGAAGCCAAATATTCAGTTATTGATGCAGCACAGGCCAGGTAGTGTGCGTGTGAGAAGGCTGTGGGGGCACTCCCTGAGGGTGGATTAGAACATTGGCTGCCCCTGGCTTACAGTCTCTCTCTGGGGCTCACCCTTGACTGATGGGAACTGCTGAGGCCAAGGAGGTGCTTCCTCCCAGGGAAGACCCCAATGCTGTGGGAGTACAAAGGGGCAGCCCGGGTGATCCATGGGGCCATATTTTGGTACTCCCTGCCCAATTCGATAGTCAATGGGCAAATACTGCAGCCACAGCTTGAGAAGGGCATGGGAATGAGGGGTTAGACTCCGTCACCCCCACCAGCTGAGCAGCACGCAACAGCAGAAGCCCTAGCTCAAGACGAGGGGAGGTGGAATGGGTACAGTGGGTAGAGGAACCTCAGTTCTCTGCTGTGCACTGAGATCAGCTGCAGCAGAGGGGACAGCAGTCTGCCCCACCAATCCTCCTCTGCTAAAGTTCACCCAGGAAAACTGACCAGTCAGAATGTTGGAGGAAATGAAACCAGCACCATGAGCGGTGGACTGTGATGGGATCGACATTCCCCCAGAGGCTGGGGGTGTTGGCTGTGAACTGTCCTCATCTCAAAGGAGTCCCCTTACCCAAGGTCACTCACCCTTCCGGGGACAGCTTGTGCTCCATGACTGATTGATGTAGGGGATGGAAAGGCCTGGCTTCTTGCTTCAACTAGGGACAACTCCAAAGGCCACCCCAGCTCCAAAGCTCCCCATGGCTCCAGAGCTCCCAATCACACCCAGCAATGTAGGCAACGTGTCTGCTGACTGCAGCATCAGTGGAGCCTCTCCCTTGCTGGCAAGGGCTGCTCCCAGAGCACTCCTTCAGAAACCCCTCCGGGACACAAGTCTCTTGGGGAACCTCATCTCAGACACGTTCCAAAGCGACTGCTTCTACCAGTGTTGCGTTTCCT